>NW_027277693.1:0-300960 GCF_030028105.1 Mobula birostris
ATGCTGATGCATTTGCTGACATGGTTAGTGTGTGGGGTGTGTTGATGCTTTTGCTGACATGAGTACGGTGTTGGGGAGTTGATGCTTTTGCTGACATGAGTAGGGGTTGGGGGGTGTTAATTCTTTTGCTGACATGAGTATGGGATGGGGGTGCTGATGCTTTTGCTGACATGAGTGCAGGTGGGGGTGATGATGCCTTTCGTGACATGAGTAGAGGGTAGGGGAGTTGATTCTTTTGCTGACATGAGTGAGAGTGGGAGGTGTTGATGCTTTTGCTGATATGGTTAAGGGGTGGGGGTTTTGATGCTTTTGCTGACATGAGTAGGGAGTGGGGGCTGTTGATGCTTTTGCTGACATGAGTAGGGGGTTGGGAGGTGTTGATGCTTTTGCTGGTATGGTTAAGAGGTGGGTGTTTTGATGCTTTTGCTGACATGAGTATGGGTTGGGGGCTTACTGCTTTTGTTGACATGAGTATGGGGTAGGAGTGCTGATACTTTTGCTGACATGATTATGGGGTGGGGGTGTTGATGCTTTTACTGACATGAATACGGGCTGGGGAGGTGTTGATGCTTTTGCTGACATGAGTAGGAGGTGGGCGTGTTGATGCTTTTTCTGACGTGAGTAGGGGGTGGGGTTGTTAATGCTTTTGCTGACATGAGTAGGGGGTTGGGGTGTTGATGCTTTTGTTGACATGAGTAGGGGATGGTGTTGCTGATACTTTTGCTAACATGATTATGGGGTGGGGGTGTTGATGCTTTTGCTGACATGAGCATAAGTTGGAGGTGTTGATGCTTTTGCTGACATGAATAGTGGGTGGGGGTGTTGATGCTTTTGCTGGCATGAGTATGGGTTGGGGGGTTTGTTAATGCTTTTGAGAACATGAGCAGGGGGAGGGGGTTTAATGCCTTTCCTGACATGAGAAGTGAGTGGGGGGATTGATGCTTTTACTGACATTTGTGAGGGGTTGGGATGTTGATGCTTTTGCTGACATGAGTAGGGGATGGGAGTGTTGATGCTTTTGCCTACATGAGTAGGGGGTGGGGGGTGCTGATGCATTTGCTGACATGAGTAGGGTGTTGGGGAGTTGATGCTTTTGCTGACATGAGTATGGGATGGGGGTGCTGAAGCTTTTGCTGACATGAGTTGGGGGTGGGGGGTGTTGATGCTTTTTCTGATATGAATCGGGGGTGGGGGTGCTGCTGCTTTTGCTGACATGAGTATGGGTTGGGGGCTTAATGCTTTTGTTGACATGAGTATGTGGTAGGGGTGCTGATACTTTTGCTGACATGATTATGGGGTGTGGGTGTTGATGCTTTTACTGACATGAATAAGGGGTGGGGAGGTGTTGATGCTTTTGCTGACATGAGTAGGGGGTGGGGGTTTGATGTTTTTGCTGGCATGAGTATGGTGTGGGGGTGTTGATTCTTTTGCTGACATGATTAGTGGGTGGGGGTGTTGATGCTTTTGCTGACATGAGTAGCAGGTGGGGGTGTTGATGCTTTTACTGACATGAATAGGGGGCGGGGATGTTGATGCTTTTGCTGACATGAGTAGGGGTTGGGGAGGTGTTGCTGCTTTTGCTGATATGGTTAAGGGGTGGGGGTTTTGATGCTTTAGCTGACATGAGTAGGGCGTTGGGGTGCTGAGTCTTTTGCTGACTTGAGTAGTGGGTGGGGTTGTTGATGCTTTTGCTGACATTAGTAGGGGGTGGTGGGTGTTGATGCTTTTACTGACGTGAATAAGGGGCGGGGGTGTTGTTGCTTTAGCTGACAAGAGTAGGGCGTTGGGGTGCTGATGCTTTTGCTGACTTGAGTAGTGGGTGGGGTTGTTGATGCTTTTGCTGACATGAGTAGGGGGTGAGGGTGTTGCTGCTTTTGCTGACATGAATAGGGGCTGTGGGGTGTTGATGCTTTTTCTGACATGATTATTGGGTGGGGGTGTTGATGCCTTTGCTGATATGAGTAGGCAGTGGGGGTTGACAATTTTGCTGACATGATTAAGGGGTGAGAGTGTTGATGCTTTTACCTTCATGAGTAGGGGATGGGGATGCTGATGCATTTGCTGACATGGTTAGTGTGTGGGGTGTGTTGATGCTTTTGCTGACATGAGTACGGTGTTGGGGAGTTGATGCTTTTGCTGACATGAGTAGGGGTTGGGGGGTGTTAGTTCTTTTGCTGACATGAGTATGGGATGGGGGTGCTGATGCTTTTGCTGACATGAGTGCAGGTGGGGGTGATGATGCCTTTCGTGACATGAGTAGAGGGTAGGGGAGTTGATTCTTTTGCTGACATGAGTGAGAGTGGGAGGTGTTGATGCTTTTGCTGATATGGTTAAGGGGTGGGGGTTTTGATGCTTTTGCTGACATGAGTAGGGAGTGGGGGCTGTTGATGCTTTTGCTGACATGAGTAGGGGGTTGGGAGGTGTTGATGCTTTTGCTGGTATGGTTAAGAGGTGGGTGTTTTGATGCTTTTGCTGACATGAGTATGGGTTGGGGGCTTACTGCTTTTGTTGACATGAGTATGGGGTAGGAGTGCTGATACTTTTGCTGACATGATTATGGGGTGGGGGTGTTGATGCTTTTACTGACATGAATACGGGCTGGGGAGGTGTTGATGCTTTTGCTGACATGAGTAGGGGGTGGGCGTGTTGATGCTTTTTCTGACGTGAGTAGGGGGTGGGGTTGTTAATGCTTTTGCTGACATGAGTAGGGGGTTGGGGTGTTGATGCTTTTGTTGACATGAGTAGGGGATGGTGTTGCTGATACTTTTGCTAACATGATTATGGGGTGGGGGTGTTGATGCTTTTACTGACATGAGCATAAGTTGGAGGTGTTGATGCTTTTGCTGACATGAATAGTGGGTGGGGGTGTTGATGCTTTTGCTGGCATGAGTATGGGTTGGGGGTTTGTTAATGCTTTTGAGAACATGAGCAGGGGGAGGGGGTTTAATGCCTTTCCTGACATGAGAAGTGAGTGGGGGGATTGATGCTTTTACTGACATTTGTAAGGGGTTGGGATGTTGATGCTTTTGCTGACATGAGTAGGGGATGGGAGTGTTGATGCTTTTGCCTACATGAGTAGGGGGTGGGGGGTGCTGATGCATTTGCTGACATGAGTAGGGTGTTGGGGAGTTGATGCTTTTGCTGACATGAGTATGGGATGGGGGTGCTGAAGCTTTTGCTGACATGAGTTGGGGGTGGGGGGTGTTGATGCTTTTTCTGATCTGAATCGGGGGTGGGGGTGCTGCTGCTTTTGCTGACATGAGTATGGGTTGGGGGCTTAATGCTTTTGTTGACATGAGTATGTGGTAGGGGTGCTGATACTTTTGCTGACATGATTATGGGGTGTGGGTGTTGATGCTTTTACTGACATGAATAAGGGGTGGGGAGGTGTTGATGCTTTTGCTGACATGAGTAGGGGGTGGGGGTTTGATGTTTTTGCTGGCATGAGTATGGTGTGGGGGTGTTGATTCTTTTGCTGACATGATTAGTGGGTGGGGGTGTTGATGCTTTTGCTGACATGAGTAGCAGGTGGGGGTGTTGATGCTTTTACTGACATGAATAGGGGGCGGGGATGTTGATGCTTTTGCTGACATGAGTAGGGGGTGGGGAGGTGTTGCTGCTTTTGCTGATATGGTTAAGGGGTGGGGGTTTTGATGCTTTAGCTGACATGTGTAGGGCGTTGGGGTGCTGATGCTTTTGCTGACTTGAGTAGTGGGTGGGGTGTTGATACTTTTGCTGACATGGGTAGAGTTTTGGGGAGTTGATGCTTTTGCTGACATGAGTAGGGGGTGGGGGTTTTGATGCTTTTGCTGACATGAGTAGGGGGTGGGGTGGTGTTGATGCTTTTGCTGATATGGTTAAGGGGTGGGGGTTTTGATGCTTTTGCTGACATGAGTAGGGGTGGGGGTGTTGATGCTTTTGCTGACATGAGTAGGGGGTAGGGTTGTTGGTTCTTTTGCTGACAGGAGAAGGGAGTCGGGGTGCTGATGCTTTTGCTGATTTGAGTATTGGCTGGGGGAGTTGATGCTGTTAATGACATGAATAGGGGGCGGGGGTGTTGATGCTTTTGCTGACATGAGTAGGGGGTTGGGGTGCTGATGCTTTTGCTGAAAGGAGTAGCGGTGGGGGTGCTGATGCTTTTGCTGACACAAGTATTGGGTTGGGGTGTTGATGCCTTTGCTGATATGAGTAGCGGGTGGGGGTTGACAACTTTGCTGACATGACTAGTGGGTGGGGGTTGTTGATGCTTTTGCTGACTTGAGTACCGTTTGTGGGTGTTGATGCTTTTGCTGACATGAGTAGGGGGTGGGGAGTTTTGGTGCTTCACTGACATGAATAGTGGGTGCGGGTGTTGATGCTTTTCTGACATGAGAAGGGGGTGGGGTGTTGATACTTTTGCTGACATGGGTAGAGTTTTGGGGAGTTGATGCTTTTGCTGACATGAGTAGGGGGTGGTGGGTGTTGATGCTTTTACTGACATGAATAAGGGGCGGGGGTGTTGATGCTTTAGCTGACAAGAGTAGGGTGTTGGGGTGCTGATGCTTTTTCTGACCTGAGTAGCAGGTGGGGGTGTTGATGCTTTTACTGACATGAATTGGGGCGGGGTGTTGATGCTTTTGCTGGCATGAGTATGGGTTGGGGGTTTGTTGATGCTTTTGCCAACATGAGCAGGGAGAGGGGGATTATTGCCTTTCCTGACATGAGAAGTGAGTGGGGGATTGATGCTTTTACTGACATGTGTAAGGGGTTGGGATGTTGATGCTTTTGCTGACATGAATAGGGGCTGTGGGGTGTTGATGCTTTTTCTGACATGATTATTGGGTGGGGGTGTTGATGCCTTTGCTGATATGAGTAGGCAGTGGGGGTTGACAATTTTGCTGACATGATTAAGGGGTGAGAGTGTTGATGCTTTTACCTTCATGAGTAGGGGATGGGGGTGCTGATGCATTTGCTGACATGGTTAGTGGGTGGGGTGTGTTAATGCTTTTGCTGACATGAGTACGGTGTTGGGGAGTTGATGCTTTTGCTGACATGAGTAGGGGTTGGGGGGTGTTAATTCTTTTGCTGACATGAGTATGGGATGGGGGTGCTGATGCTTTTGCTGACATGAGTGCAGGTGGGGGTGATGATGCCTTTCGTGACATGAGTAGAGGGTAGGGGAGTTGATTCTTTTGCTGACATGAGTGAGAGTGGGAGGTGTTGATGCTTTTGCTGAAATGAGTAGGGGGTGGGGATTTTGATGCTTTTCCTGAAATGAGTAGGAGGTGGGGTGTTGATGCTTCTGCTGACATGAGTAGGGGGTGGGGGCTGTTGATCCTCTTGCTGACATGAGTAGGGGGTGGGAGGTGTTGATGCTTTTGCTGATATGGTTAAGGGGTGGGGGTTTTGATGCTTTTGCTGACATGAGTAGGGAGTGGGGGCTGTTGATGCTTTTGCTGACATGAGTAGGGGGTTGGGAGGTGTTGATGCTTTTGCTGGTATGGTTAAGAGGTGGGTGTTTTGATGCTTTTGCTGACATGAGTATGGGTTGGGGGCTTAGTGCTTTCGTTGACATGTGTATGGGGTAGGGGTGCTGATACTTTTGCTGACATGATTATGGGGTGGGGGTGTTGATGCTTTTACTGACATGAATACGGGGTGGGGACGTGTTGATGCTTTTGCTGACATGAGTAGGAGGTGAGCGTGTTGATGCTTTTTCTGACGTGAATAGGGGGTGGGGTTCTTGATGCTTTTGCTGACATGAGTCGGGGGTTGGGGTGTTGATGCTTTTGTTGACATGAGTAGGGGATGGTGTTGCTGATACTTTTGCTAACATGATTATGGGGTGGGGGTGTTGATGCTTTTGCTGACATGAGTATAAGTTGGAGGTGTTGATGCTTTTGCTGACATGAATAGTGGGTGGGGGTGTTGATACTTTTGCTGGCATGAGTATGGGTTGGGGGCTGTTGATGCTTTTTCTGACATGAGTAGGGGGTTGGGGTGTTGATGCTTTTGTTGACATGAGTAGGGGATGGTGTTGCTGATACTTTTGCTAACATGATTATGGGGTGGGGGTGTTGATGCTTTTGCTGACTAGTGTAGTGGGTGGGGATGTTGATGCTTTTGCTGACACGAGTATGGCGTGGGGGTGTTAATGCTTTTGCAGACATGAGTATGCGTTGGGGGCTGTTGATGCTTTTTCTGACATGAGTATGGGGTGGGGGTATTGATTCTTTTGCTGACATGAGTCTGGGTGGGTGTGTTGATGCTTTTGCTGACATGAGTTGGGGTGGGTGTGTTGATGCTTTTGCTGACATGAGTCGGGGTGAGGGTGTTTATGCTTTTGTTGACATGAGTAGGAGGTGGAGGTTTGATGCTTTTGCTGAAATGATTATGGGTTGGAGACTGATGATGCTTTTTGCTGACATGGGTAGTGGTTGGGGCGTGTTGATGCTTTTGCTGACATGAGTACAGGGTGGGACTGTTGATGCTTTTCTGACTTGAGTAGGGGGGGATTGATGCTTTTGCTGACACGAGTATGGCGTGGGGGATGGTTGATGCTTTTGCTGACATGTGTAGCGGGTGAGGATGTTGATGCTTTTGCTGACATGAGTATGGGGTGGGGGTGTTGATGCATTTGCTGGCGTTAGTGTGGGTTGGGGGCTGTTGATGCTTTTGCTGACATGAGTAGGGGGTGGGGGCTTAATGCTTTTGCTGACATGAGTTTGGGATGGGGGTGTTGATGCTTTTACTAACATGAATAGGGTGTGTGGCCTGTTGATGCCTTTGCTGACATGAGTATGGCGCGAGGGTGTTAATGCTTTTGCAGACATGAGTATGCGTTGGGGGCTGTTGATGCTTTTTCTGACATGAGTAAGGGGTGGGTTTGTTGATGCTTTTTCTGACATGAGTAGTGGGTGGGTGGTGTTGATGCTTTTGCTGACATGAGTATGGGGTGGGGGATGTTGATGCTTTTGCTGACATGAGTATGAGGTGGGGGTGTTGATGCACTTGCTGACATGTTGATGCTTTTCTGACATGAGTGGGGGAGAGGGATTGATGCTTTTGCTGACATGAGTATGGGGTGGGGGGGTTGATGCTTTTGCTCACATGAGTATGGCGTGGGGGTGTTGATGCATTTGCTGGCATGAGTGTTGGTTGGGGTTTGTTGGTGCTTTTTCTGACATGAGTATGGAGTGGGGGTGTTGATGCTTTTGCTGACAGGAGTAGGAGGTTGCGGTGCTGATGCTTTTGCTTACTAGTGTAGGGGGTGGGGAGTTGATGCTTTTGCTGACATGAGTAGGGGGTGGGGGGGTTGATGCTTTTGCTGACTAGTGTAGTGGGTGGGGATGTTGATGCTTTTGCTGACACGAGTATGGCGTGGGGGTGTTAATGCTTTTGCAGACATGAGTATGCGTTGTGGGCTGTTGATGCCTTTGCTGACATGAGTATGGGGAGGGTGGTTTTGATGCTTTTGCTGACATGAGTATGAGGTGGGTGGTGTTGATGCTTTTGCTGACATGTGTCGGGGTGGGGGTGTTGATGCTTTTGCTGACATGAGTCAGGGTGGGTGGTGTTGATGCTTTTGATGACATGATTATGGGGAGGGTGGTGTTCATGCTTTTGCTGACATGAGTATGGGGTGGGGGTGTTGATGCTTTTGCTGATGTGAGTCGGGGTGGGGGTGTTTTTGTTTTTGCTGACATGAGTAGGAGGTGGAGGTTGATGCTTTTGCTGAAATGAGGAGGGGGTTGGGTCTGTTGATGCTTTTTGCTGACTTGGTTAGTAGTTGGGGTGTGTTGATGCTTTTGGTGACGTGTATGAGGTGGGGGATGTTGATGCTTTTTCTGACGTGAGTAGGGGGTGGGGTTGTTGATGCTTTTGCTGACATGAGTAGGGGATTGGGGTGTTGGTGCTTTTGCTGACATGAGTAGGAGGTGGGCGTGTTGATGCCTTTTCTAACATGAGTATAAGGTGGAGGTGTTGATGCTTTTGCTGACATGAATAGTTGGTGGGGGTATTGATGCTTTTGCTGGCATGAGTATGGGTTGGGGGTTTGTTGATGCTTTTGCCAACATGAGCAGGGGGAGGGGGAGTAATGCCTTTCCTGACATGAGAAGTGGGTGGGGGGATTGATGCTTTTACTGACATGTGTAAGGGGTTGGGATGTTGATGCTTTTGCTGACATGAGTAGGGGATGGGAGTGTTGATGCTTTTGCCTACATGAATAGGGGGTGGGGGGTGCTGATGCATTTGCTGACATGAGTAGGGGGTTGGGGTGTTGATGCTTTTGTTGACATTAGTAGGGGATGGTGTTGCTGATACTTTTGCTAACATGATTATGGGGTGGGGGTGTTGATGCTTTTGCTGACATGAGTATAAGGTGGAGGTGTTGATGCTTTTGCTGACATGAATAGTGGGTGGGAGTGTTGATGCTTTTGCTGACATGAATAGTGGGTGGGGGTGTTGATGCTTTTGCTGACATGAGTAGGGGATGGGAGTGTTAATGCTTTTGCCTACATGAGTAGGGGGTGGGGGGTGCTGATGCATTTGCTGACATGAGTAGGGTGTTGGGGAGTTGATGCTTTTGCTGACATGAGTATGGGATGGGGGTGCTGAAGCTTTTGCTGACATGAGTTGGGGGTGGGGGGTGTTGCTGCTTTTGCTGACATGATTATGGGGTGGGGGTGTTGATGCTTTTACTGACATGAATATGGGTTGGGGGCTTAATGCTTTTGTTGACATGAGTATGTGGTAGGGGTGCTGATACTTTTGCTGACATGATTATGGGGTGTGGGTGTTGATGCTTTTACTGACATGAATAAGGGGTGGGGAGGTGTTGATGCTTTTGCTGACATGAGTAGGGGGTGGGGGTTTGATGTTTTTGCTGGCATGAGTATGGGTTGGGGGTTTGTTGATGCTTTTGCCAACATGAGCAGGGGGAGGGGGATTAATGCTTTTCCTGACATGAGAAGTGGGTGGGGAGATTGATGCTTTTACTGACATGAATAAGGGGTGGGGAGGTGTTGATGCTTTTGCTGACATGAGTAGGGGGTGGGGGTTTGATGTTTTTGCTGGCATGAGTATGGGTTGGGTGATTTGTTGATGCTTTTGCCAACATGAGCAGGGGGAGGGGGATTAATGCTTTTCCTGACATGAGAAGTGGGTGGGGAGATTGATGCTTTTACTGACATGTGTAAGGGATTGGGATGTTGATGCTTTTGCTGACATGAGTATGGTGTGGGGGTGTTGATTCTTTTGCTGACATGATTAGGGGGTGGGTGTGTTGATGCTTTTGCTGACATAAGTAGCAGGTGGGGGTGTTGATGCTTTTACTGACATGAATAGGGGGCGGGGATGTTGATGCTTTTGCTGAAATGAGTAGGGGGTTGGGGTTTTGATGCTTTTCCTGAAATGAGTAGGGGGTGGGGTGTTGATGCTTCTGCTGACATGAGTAGGGGGTGGGGGCTGTTGATCCTCTTGCTGACATGAGTAGGGGGTGGGAGGTGTTGATGCTTTTGCTGATATGGTTAAGGGTTTGGGGTTTTGATGCTTTTGCTGACATGAGTAGGGAGTGGGGGCTGTTGATGCTTTTGCTGACATGAGTAGTGGGTTGGGAGGTGTTGATGCTTTTGCTGGTATGGTTAAGAGTTGTGTGTTTTGATGCTTTTGCTGACATGAGTATGGGTTGGGGGCTTAACGCTTTTGTTGACATGAGTATGGGGTAGGGGTGCTGATACTTTTGCTGACATGAGTAGGGGGTGGGGGCTGTTGATGCTTTTTCTGACCTGAGTAGCAGGTGGGGGTGTTGATGCTTTTACTGACATGAATTGGGGCGGGGTGTTGATGCTTTTGCTGGCATGAGTATGGGTTGGGGGTTTGTTGATGCTTTTGCCAACATGAGCAGGGAGAGGGGGATTAATGCCTTTCCTGACATGAGAAGTGAGTGGGGGATTGATGCTTTTACTGACATGTGTAAGGGGTTGGGATGTTGATGCTTTTGCTGACATGAGTAGGGGATGGGAGTGTTGATGCTTTTGCCTACATGAGTATGGGATGGGGGTGCTGAAGCTTTTGCTGACATGAGTTGGGGGTGGGGGTTGTTGATGCTTTTGCTGACATGAATCGGGGGTGGGGGTGCTGCTGCTTTTGCTGACATGAGTAGGGGGTGGGGGTGTTGATGCTTTTGCTGACATGAATAGGGGCTGTGGGGTGTTGATGCTTTTTCTGACATGATTATTGGGTGGGGGTGTTGATGCCTTTGCTGATATGAGTAGGCAGTGGGGGTTGACAATTTTGCTGACATGATTAAGGGGTGAGAGTGTTGATGCTTTTACCTTCATGAGTAGGGGATGAGGGTGCTGATGCATTTGCTGACATGGTTAGTGGGTGGGGTGTGTTAATGCTTTTGCTGACATGAGTACGGTGTTGGGGAGTTGATGCTTTTGCTGACATGAGTAGGGGTGGTGTGTGTTGATGCTTTTGCTGACATGAGTAGCTGGGGGCTGTTGATGCTTTTGATCACATGAGTAGGGGATGGGGGGTGTTGATGCTTTTGCTGATATGGTTAAGGGGTGGGGGTTTTGATGCTTTCGCTGACATGAGTAGGGGGTGGTGGGTGTTGATGCTTTTACTGACATGAATAAGGGGCGGGGGTGTTGATGCTTTAGCTGACAAGAGTAGGGCGTTGGGGTGCTGATGCTTTTGCTGACTTGAGTAGTGGTGGGGTTGTTGATGCTTTTGCTGACATGAGTAGGGGGTGAGGGTGTTGCTGCTTTTGCTGACATGAATAGGGGCTGTGGGGTGTTGATGCTTTTTCTGACATGATTATTGGGTGGGGGTGTTGATGCCTTTGCTGATATGAGTAGGCAGTGGGGGTTGACAATTTTGCTGACATGATTAAGGGGTGAGAGTGTTGATGCTTTTACCTTCATGAGTAGGGGATGGGGATGCTGATGCATTTGCTGACATGGTTAGTGTGTGGGGTGTGTTGATGCTTTTGCTGACATGAGTACGGTGTTGGGGAGTTGATGCTTTTGCTGACATGAGTAGGGGTTGGGGGGTGTTAATTCTTTTGCTGACATGAGTGCAGGTGGGGGTGATGATGCCTTTCGTGACATGAGTAGAGGGTAGGGGAGTTGATTCTTTTGCTGACATGAGTGAGAGTGGGAGGTGTTGATGCTTTTGCTGATATGGTTAAGGGGTGGGGGTTTTTAATGCTTTTGCTGACATGAGTAGGGAGTGGGGGCTGTTGATGCTTTTGCTGACATGAGTAGGGGGTTGGGAGGTGTTGATGCTTTTGCTGGTATGGTTAAGAGGTGGGTGTTTTGATGCTTTTGCTGACATGAGTATGGGTTGGGGGCTTACTGCTTTTGTTGACATGAGTATGGGGTAGGAGTGCTGATACTTTTGCTGACATGATTATGGGGTGGGGGTGTTGATGCTTTTACTGACATGAATACGGGCTGGGGAGGTGTTGATGCTTTTGCTGACATGAGTAGGAGGTGGGCGTGCTGATGCTTTTTCTGACGTGAGTAGGGGGTGGGGTTGTTAATGCTTTTGCTGACATGAGTAGGGGGTTGGGGTGTTGATGCTTTTGTTGACATGAGTAGGGGATGGTGTTGCTGATACTTTTGCTAACATGATTATGGGGTGGGGGTGTTGATGCTTTTGCTGACATGAGCATAAGTTGGAGGTGTTGATGCTTTTGCTGACATGAATAGTGGGTGGGGGTGTTGAAGCTTTTGCTGGCATGAGTATGGGTTGGGGGGTTTGTTAATGCTTTTGAGAACATGAGCAGGGGGAGGGGGTTTAATGCCTTTCCTGACATGAGAAGTGAGTGGGGGGATTGATGCTTTTACTGACATTTGTGAGGGGTTGGGATGTTGATGCTTTTGCTGACATGAGTAGGGGATGGGAGTGTTGATGCTTTTGCCTACATGAGTAGGGGGTGGGGGGTGCTGATGCATTTGCTGACATGAGTAGGGTGTTGGGGAGTTGATGCTTTTGCTGACATGAGTATGGGATGGGGGTGCTGAAGCTTTTGCTGACATGAGTTGGGGGTGGGGGGTGTTGATGCTTTTTCTGATATGAATCGGGGGTGGGGGTGCTGCTGCTTTTGCTGACATGAGTATGGGTTGGGGGCTTAATGCTTTTGTTGACATGAGTATGTGGTAGGGGTGCTGATACTTTTGCTGACATGATTATGGGGTGTGGGTGTTGATGCTTTTACTGACATGAATAAGGGGTGGGGAGGTGTTGATGCTTTTGCTGACATGAGTAGGGGGTGGGGGTTTGATGTTTTTGCTGGCATGAGTATGGTGTGGGGGTGTTGATTCTTTTGCTGACATGATTAGTGGGTGGGGGTGTTGATGCTTTTGCTGACATGAGTAGCAGGTGGGGGTGTTGATGCTTTTACTGACATGAATAGGGGGCGGGGATGTTGATGCTTTTGCTGACATGAGTAGGGGTTGGGGAGGTGTTGCTGCTTTTGCTGATATGGTTAAGGGGTGGGGGTTTTGATGCTTTAGCTGACATGAGTAGGGCGTTGGGGTGCTGAGTCTTTTGCTGACTTGAGTAGTGGGTGGGGTTGTTGATGCTTTTGCTGACATTAGTAGGGGGTGGTGGGTGTTGATGCTTTTACTGACGTGAATAAGGGGCGGGGGTGTTGTTGCTTTAGCTGACAAGAGTAGGGCGTTGGGGTGCTGATGCTTTTGCTGACTTGAGTAGTGGGTGGGGTTGTTGATGCTTTTGCTGACATGAGTAGGGGGTGAGGGTGTTGCTGCTTTTGCTGACATGAATAGGGGCTGTGGGGTGTTGATGCTTTTTCTGACATGATTATTGGGTGGGGGTGTTGATGCCTTTGCTGATATGAGTAGGCAGTGGGGGTTGACAATTTTGCTGACATGATTAAGGGGTGAGAGTGTTGATGCTTTTACCTTCATGAGTAGGGGATGGGGATGCTGATGCATTTGCTGACATGGTTAGTGTGTGGGGTGTGTTGATGCTTTTGCTGACATGAGTACGGTGTTGGGGAGTTGATGCTTTTGCTGACATGAGTAGGGGTTGGGGGGTGTTAGTTCTTTTGCTGACATGAGTATGGGATGGGGGTGCTGATGCTTTTGCTGACATGAGTGCAGGTGGGGGTGATGATGCCTTTCGTGACATGAGTAGAGGGTAGGGGAGTTGATTCTTTTGCTGACATGAGTGAGAGTGGGAGGTGTTGATGCTTTTGCTGATATGGTTAAGGGGTGGGGGTTTTGATGCTTTTGCTGACATGAGTAGGGAGTGGGGGCTGTTGATGCTTTTGCTGACATGAGTAGGGGGTTGGGAGGTGTTGATGCTTTTGCTGGTATGGTTAAGAGGTGGGTGTTTTGATGCTTTTGCTGACATGAGTATGGGTTGGGGGCTTACTGCTTTTGTTGACATGAGTATGGGGTAGGAGTGCTGATACTTTTGCTGACATGATTATGGGGTGGGGGTGTTGATGCTTTTACTGACATGAATACGGGCTGGGGAGGTGTTGATGCTTTTGCTGACATGAGTAGGGGGTGGGCGTGTTGATGCTTTTTCTGACGTGAGTAGGGGGTGGGGTTGTTAATGCTTTTGCTGACATGAGTAGGGGGTTGGGGTGTTGATGCTTTTGTTGACATGAGTAGGGGATGGTGTTGCTGATACTTTTGCTAACATGATTATGGGGTGGGGGTGTTGATGCTTTTACTGACATGAGCATAAGTTGGAGGTGTTGATGCTTTTGCTGACATGAATAGTGGGTGGGGGTGTTGATGCTTTTGCTGGCATGAGTATGGGTTGGGGGGTTTGTTAATGCTTTTGAGAACATGAGCAGGGGGAGGGGGTTTAATGCCTTTCCTGACATGAGAAGTGAGTGGGGGGATTGATGCTTTTACTGACATTTGTAAGGGGTTGGGATGTTGATGCTTTTGCTGACATGAGTAGGGGATGGGAGTGTTGATGCTTTTGCCTACATGAGTAGGGGGTGGGGGGTGCTGATGCATTTGCTGACATGAGTAGGGTGTTGGGGAGTTGATGCTTTTGCTGACATGAGTATGGGATGGGGGTGCTGAAGCTTTTGCTGACATGAGTTGGGGGTGGGGGGTGTTGATGCTTTTTCTGATATGAATCGGGGGTGGGGGTGCTGCTGCTTTTGCTGACATGAGTATGGGTTGGGGGCTTAATGCTTTTGTTGACATGAGTATGTGGTAGGGGTGCTGATACTTTTGCTGACATGATTATGGGGTGTGGGTGTTGATGCTTTTACTGACATGAATAAGGGGTGGGGAGGTGTTGATGCTTTTGCTGACATGAGTAGGGGGTGGGGGTTTGATGTTTTTGCTGGCATGAGTATGGTGTGGGGTTGTTGATTCTTTTGCTGACATGATTAGTGGGTGGGGGTGTTGATGCTTTTGCTGACATGAGTAGCAGGTGGGGGTGTTGATGCTTTTACTGACATGAATAGGGGGCGGGGATGTTGATGCTTTTGCTGACATGAGTAGGGGGTGGGGAGGTGTTGCTGCTTTTGCTGATATGGTTAAGGGGTGGGGGTTTTGATGCTTTAGCTGACATGTGTAGGGCGTTGGGGTGCTGATGCTTTTGCTGACTTGAGTAGTGGGTGGGGTTGTTGATGCTTTTGCTGACATGAGTAGGGGGTGGGGGTGTTGCTGCTTTTGCTGACATGAATAGGGGCTGTGGGGTGTTGATGCTTTTTCTGACATGATTATTGGGTGGGGGTGTTGATGCCTTTGCTGATATGAGTAGGCAGTGGGGGTTGACAATTTTGCTGACATGATTAAGGGGTGAGAGTGTTGATGCTTTTACCTTCATGAGTAGGGGATGGGGATGCTGATGCATTTGCTGACATGGTTAGTGTGTGGGGTGTGTTGATGCTTTTGCTGACATGAGTACGGTGTTGGGGAGTTGATGCTTTTGCTGACATGAGCAGGGGTTGGGGGGTGTTAATTCTTTTGCTGACATGAGTATGGGATGGGGGTGCTGATGCTTTTGCTGACATGAGTGCAGGTGGGGGTGATGATGCCTTTCGTGACATGAGTAGAGGGTAGGGGAGTTGATTCTTTTGCTGACATGAGTGAGAGTGGGAGGTGTTGATGCTTTTGCTGATATGGTTAAGGGGTGGGGGTTTTGATGCTTTTGCTGACATGATTAGGGAGTGGGGGCTGTTGATGCTTTTGCTGACATGAGTAGGGGGTTGGGAGGTGTTGATGCTTTTGCTGGTATGGTTAAGAGGTGGGTGTTTTGATGCTTTTGCTGACATGAGTATGGGTTGGGGGCTTACTGCTTTTACTGACATGTGTAAGGGGTTGGGATGTTGATGCTTTTGCTGACATGAATAGGGGCTGTGGGGTGTTGATGCTTTTTCTGACATGATTATTGGGTGGGGGTGTTGATGCCTTTGCTGATATGAGTAGGCAGTGGGGGTTGACAATTTTGCTGACATGATTAAGGGGTGAGAGTGTTGATGCTTTTACCTTCATGAGTAGCGGATGGGGGTGCTGATGCATTTGCTGACATGGTTAGTGGGTGGGGTGTGTTAATGCTTTTGCTGACATGAGTACGGTGTTGGGGAGTTGATGCTTTTGCTGACATGAGTAGGGGTTGGGGGGTGTTGATGCTTTTACTGACATGAATAAGGGGTGGGGAGGTGTTGATGCTTTTGCTGACATGAGTAGGGGGTGGGGGTTTGATGTTTTTGCTGGCATGAGTATGGTGTGGGGGTGTTGATTCTTTTGCTGACATGATTAGTGGGTGGGGGTGTTGATGCTTTTGCTGACATGAGTAGCAGGTGGGGGTGTTGATGCTTTTACTGACATGAATAGGGGGCGGGGATGTTGATGCTTTTGCTGACATGAGTAGGGGGTGGGGAGGTGTTGCTGCTTTTGCTGATATGGTTAAGGGGTGGGGATTTTGATGCTTTTGCTGACATGAGTAGGGGGTGGGGCTGTTGATGCATTTGCTGACATGATTAGTGGGTGGGGGTGTTGATGCTTTTGCTGACATGAGTAGGGGGTGGGGCTGTTGATGCTTTTGCTGACATGAGTAGAGGGTGGGGAGTTTTGGTGCTTCACTGACATGAATAGTGGGTGCGGGTGTTGATGCTTTTCTGACATGAGAAGGGGGTGGGGTGTTGATACTTTTGCTGACATGGGTAGAGTTTTGGGGAGTTGATGCTTTTGCTGACATGAGTAGGGGGTGGGGGTTTTGATGCTTTTGCTGACATGAGTAGGGGGTGGGGTGGTGTTGATGCTTTTGCTGATATGGTTAAGGGGTGGGGGTTTTGATGCTTTTGCTGACATGAGTAGGGGTGGGGGTGTTGATGCTTTTGCTGACATGAGTAGGGGGTAGGGTTGTTGGTTCTTTTGCTGACAGGAGAAGGGAGTCGGGGTGCTGATGCTTTTGCTGATTTGAGTATTGGCTGGGGGAGTTGATGCTGTTAATGACATGAATAGGGGGCGGGGGTGTTGATGCTTTTGCTGACATGAGTAGGGGGTTGGGGTGCTGATGCTTTTGCTGAAAGGAGTAGCGGTGGGGGTGCTGATGCTTTTGCTGACACAAGTATTGGGTTGGGGTGTTGATGCCTTTGCTGATATGAGTAGCGGGTGGGGGTTGACAACTTTGCTGACATGACTAGTGGGTGGGGGTTGTTGATGCTTTTGCTGACTTGAGTACCGTTTGTGGGTGTTGATGCTTTTGCTGACATGAGTAGGGGGTGGGGAGTTTTGGTGCTTCACTGACATGAATAGTGGGTGCGGGTGTTGATGCTTTTCTGACATGAGAAGGGGGTGGGGTGTTGATACTTTTGCTGACATGGGTAGAGTTTTGGGGAGTTGATGCTTTTGCTGACATGAGTAGGGGTTGGGGGGTGTTAATTCTTTTGCTGACATGAGTATGGGATGGGGGTGTTGATGCTTTTGCTGACATGAGTGTGGGGTGGGGGGTGTTGATGCTTTTGTTGACATGAGTTGGGGTGGGGGTGTTGATGCTTTTGCTGACATGAGAAGGAGGTGGGGTGTTGATGTTTTTGCTGACGTGTGTGGGGGTGGGGTCTGTTGATGCTTTTGCTGACATGAGTAGGGGGTGGGGGTGTTGGTGCTTTACCTGACATGATTATGCATTGGGGGCTGTTGATGCTTTTTCTGACATGAGTAGGGGGTAGAGATGTTGGTGCTTTTGCTGACGTGAGTATGGGGTGGGGGGGTTGATGCTTTTGCTGACATGTGTAGGATGTGGGGATGTTGATGCTTTTGCTGACATGAGTATGGCGTGGGGATGTTAATGCTTTTGCTGACATGAGTAGGGGGTGGGGGCTGTTGATGCTTTTTCTGACCTGAGTAGCAGGTGGGGGTGTTGATGCTTTTACTGACATGAATTGGGGCGGGGTGTTGATGCTTTTGCTGGCATGAGTATGGGTTGGGGGTTTGTTGATGCTTTTGCCAACATGAGCAGGGAGAGGGGGATTATTGCCTTTCCTGACATGAGAAGTGAGTGGGGGATTGATGCTTTTACTGACATGTGTAAGGGGTTGGGATGTTGATGCTTTTGCTGACATGAATAGGGGCTGTGGGGTGTTGATGCTTTTTCTGACATGATTATTGGGTGGGGGTGTTGATGCCTTTGCTGATATGAGTAGGCAGTGGGGGTTGACAATTTTGCTGACATGATTAAGGGGTGAGAGTGTTGATGCTTTTACCTTCATGAGTAGGGGATGGGGGTGCTGATGCATTTGCTGACATGGTTAGTGGGTGGGGTGTGTTAATGCTTTTGCTGACATGAGTACGGTGTTGGGGAGTTGATGCTTTTGCTGACATGAGTAGGGGTTGGGGGGTGTTAATTCTTTTGCTGACATGAGTATGGGATGGGGGTGCTGATGCTTTTGCTGACATGAGTGCAGGTGGGGGTGATGATGCCTTTCGTGACATGAGTAGAGGGTAGGGGAGTTGATTCTTTTGCTGACATGAGTGAGAGTGGGAGGTGTTGATGCTTTTGCTGAAATGAGTAGGGGGTGGGGATTTTGATGCTTTTCCTGAAATGAGTAGGAGGTGGGGTGTTGATGCTTCTGCTGACATGAGTAGGGGGTGGGGGCTGTTGATCCTCTTGCTGACATGAGTAGGGGGTGGGAGGTGTTGATGCTTTTGCTGATATGGTTAAGGGGTGGGGGTTTTGATGCTTTTGCTGACATGAGTAGGGAGTGGGGGCTGTTGATGCTTTTGCTGACATGAGTAGGGGGTTGGGAGGTGTTGATGCTTTTGCTGGTATGGTTAAGAGGTGGGTGTTTTGATGCTTTTGCTGACATGAGTATGGGTTGGGGGCTTAGTGCTTTCGTTGACATGTGTATGGGGTAGGGGTGCTGATACTTTTGCTGACATGATTATGGGGTGGGGGTGTTGATGCTTTTACTGACATGAATACGGGGTGGGGACGTGTTGATGCTTTTGCTGACATGAGTAGGAGGTGAGCGTGTTGATGCTTTTTCTGACGTGAATAGGGGGTGGGGTTCTTGATGCTTTTGCTGACATGAGTCGGGGGTTGGGGTGTTGATGCTTTTGTTGACATGAGTAGGGGATGGTGTTGCTGATACTTTTGCTAACATGATTATGGGGTGGGGGTGTTGATGCTTTTGCTGACATGAGTATAAGTTGGAGGTGTTGATGCTTTTGCTGACATGAATAGTGGGTGGGGGTGTTGATACTTTTGCTGGCATGAGTATGGGTTGGGGGCTGTTGATGCTTTTTCTGACATGAGTAGGGGGTTGGGGTGTTGATGCTTTTGTTGACATGAGTAGGGGATGGTGTTGCTGATACTTTTGCTAACATGATTATGGGGTGGGGGTGTTGATGCTTTTGCTGACTAGTGTAGTGGGTGGGGATGTTGATGCTTTTGCTGACACGAGTATGGCGTGGGGGTGTTAATGCTTTTGCAGACATGAGTATGCGTTGGGGGCTGTTGATGCTTTTTCTGACATGAGTATGGGGTGGGGGTATTGATTCTTTTGCTGACATGAGTCTGGGTGGGTGTGTTGATGCTTTTGCTGACATGAGTTGGGGTGGGTGTGTTGATGCTTTTGCTGACATGAGTCGGGGTGAGGGTGTTTATGCTTTTGTTGACATGAGTAGGAGGTGGAGGTTTGATGCTTTTGCTGAAATGATTATGGGTTGGAGACTGATGATGCTTTTTGCTGACATGGGTAGTGGTTGGGGCGTGTTGATGCTTTTGCTGACATGAGTACAGGGTGGGACTGTTGATGCTTTTCTGACTTGAGTAGGGGGGGATTGATGCTTTTGCTGACACGAGTATGGCGTGGGGGATGGTTGATGCTTTTGCTGACATGTGTAGCGGGTGAGGATGTTGATGCTTTTGCTGACATGAGTATGGGGTGGGGGTGTTGATGCATTTGCTGGCGTTAGTGTGGGTTGGGGGCTGTTGATGCTTTTGCTGACATGAGTAGGGGGTGGGGGCTTAATGCTTTTGCTGACATGAGTTTGGGATGGGGGTGTTGATGCTTTTACTAACATGAATAGGGTGTGTGGCCTGTTGATGCCTTTGCTGACATGAGTATGGCGCGAGGGTGTTAATGCTTTTGCAGACATGAGTATGCGTTGGGGGCTGTTGATGCTTTTTCTGACATGAGTAAGGGGTGGGCGTGTTGATGCTTTTTCTGACGTGAGTAGGGGGTGGGGTTGTTAATGCTTTTGCTGACATGAGTAGGGGGTTGGGGTGTTGATGCTTTTGTTGACATGAGTAGGGGATGGTGTTGCTGATACTTTTGCTAACATGATTATGGGGTGGGGGTGTTGATGCTTTTACTGACATGAGCATAAGTTGGAGGTGTTGATGCTTTTGCTGACATGAATAGTGGGTGGGGGTGTTGATGCTTTTGCTGGCATGAGTATGGGTTGGGGGGTTTGTTAATGCTTTTCAGAACATGAGCAGGGGGAGGGGGTTTAATGCCTTTCCTGACATGAGAAGTGAGTGGGGGGATTGATGCTTTTACTGACATTTGTAAGGGGTTGGGATGTTGATGCTTTTGCTGACATGAGTAGGGGATGGGAGTGTTGATGCTTTTGCCTACATGAGTAGGGGGTGGGGGGTGCTGATGCATTTGCTGACATGAGTAGGGTGTTGGGGAGTTGATGCTTTTGCTGACATGAGTATGGGATGGGGGTGCTGAAGCTTTTGCTGACATGAGTTGGGGGTGGGGGGTGTTGATGCTTTTTCTGATATGAATCGGGGGTGGGGGTGCTGCTGCTTTTGCTGACATGAGTATGGGTTGGGGGCTTAATGCTTTTGTTGACATGAGTATGTGGTAGGGGTGCTGATACTTTTGCTGACATGATTATGGGGTGTGGGTGTTGATGCTTTTACTGACATGAATAAGGGGTGGGGAGGTGTTGATGCTTTTGCTGACATGAGTAGGGGGTGGGGGTTTGATGTTTTTGCTGGCATGAGTATGGTGTGGGGGTGTTGATTCTTTTGCTGACATGATTAGTGGGTGGGGGTGTTGATGCTTTTGCTGACATGAGTAGCAGGTGGGGGTGTTGATGCTTTTACTGACATGAATAGGGGGCGGGGATGTTGATGCTTTTGCTGACATGAGTAGGGGGTGGGGAGGTGTTGCTGCTTTTGCTGATATGGTTAAGGGGTGGGGGTTTTGATGCTTTAGCTGACATGTGTAGGGCGTTGGGGTGCTGATGCTTTTGCTGACTTGAGTAGTGGGTGGGGTTGTTGATGCTTTTGCTGACATGAGTAGGGGGTGGGGGTGTTGCTGCTTTTGCTGACATGAATAGGGGCTGTGGGGTGTTGATGCTTTTTCTGACATGATTATTGGGTGGGGGTGTTGATGCCTTTGCTGATATGAGTAGGCAGTGGGGGTTGACAATTTTGCTGACATGATTAAGGGGTGAGAGTGTTGATGCTTTTACCTTCATGAGTAGGGGATGGGGATGCTGATGCATTTGCTGACATGGTTAGTGTGTGGGGTGTGTTGATGCTTTTGCTGACATGAGTACGGTGTTGGGGAGTTGATGCTTTTGCTGACATGAGCAGGGGTTGGGGGGTGTTAATTCTTTTGCTGACATGAGTATGGGATGGGGGTGCTGATGCTTTTGCTGACATGAGTGCAGGTGGGGGTGATGATGCCTTTCGTGACATGAGTAGAGGGTAGGGGAGTTGATTCTTTTGCTGACATGAGTGAGAGTGGGAGGTGTTGATGCTTTTGCTGATATGGTTAAGGGGTGGGGGTTTTGATGCTTTTGCTGACATGATTAGGGAGTGGGGGCTGTTGATGCTTTTGCTGACATGAGTAGGGGGTTGGGAGGTGTTGATGCTTTTGCTGGTATGGTTAAGAGGTGGGTGTTTTGATGCTTTTGCTGACATGAGTATGGGTTGGGGGCTTACTGCTTTTACTGACATGTGTAAGGGGTTGGGATGTTGATGCTTTTGCTGACATGAATAGGGGCTGTGGGGTGTTGATGCTTTTTCTGACATGATTATTGGGTGGGGGTGTTGATGCCTTTGCTGATATGAGTAGGCAGTGGGGGTTGACAATTTTGCTGACATGATTAAGGGGTGAGAGTGTTGATGCTTTTACCTTCATGAGTAGCGGATGGGGGTGCTGATGCATTTGCTGACATGGTTAGTGGGTGGGGTGTGTTAATGCTTTTGCTGACATGAGTACGGTGTTGGGGAGTTGATGCTTTTGCTGACATGAGTAGGGGTTGGGGGGTGTTGATGCTTTTACTGACATGAATAAGGGGTGGGGAGGTGTTGATGCTTTTGCTGACATGAGTAGGGGGTGGGGGTTTGATGTTTTTGCTGGCATGAGTATGGTGTGGGGGTGTTGATTCTTTTGCTGACATGATTAGTGGGTGGGGGTGTTGATGCTTTTGCTGACATGAGTAGCAGGTGGGGGTGTTGATGCTTTGACTGACATGAATAGGGGGCGGGGATGTTGATGCTTTTGCTGACATGAGTAGGGGGTGGGGAGGTGTTGCTGCTTTTGCTGATATGGTTAAGGGGTGGGGATTTTGATGCTTTTGCTGACATGAGTAGGGGGTGGGCTGTTGATGCATTTGCTGACATGATTAGTGGGTGGGGGTGTTGATGCTTTTGCTGACATGAGTAGGGGGTGGGGCTGTTGATGCTTTTGCTGACATGAGTAGAGGGTGGGGAGTTTTGGTGCTTCACTGACATGAATAGTGGGTGCGGGTGTTGATGCTTTTCTGACATGAGAAGGGGGTGGGGTGTTGATACTTTTGCTGACATGGGTAGAGTTTTGGGGAGTTGATGCTTTTGCTGACATGAGTAGGGGGTGGGGGTTTTGATGCTTTTGCTGACATGAGTAGGGGGTGGGGTGGTGTTGATGCTTTTGCTGATATGGTTAAGGGGTGGGGGTTTTGATGCTTTTGCTGACATGAGTAGGGGTGGGGGTGTTGATGCTTTTGCTGACATGAGTAGGGGGTAGGGTTGTTGGTTCTTTTGCTGACAGGAGAAGGGAGTCGGGGTGCTGATGCTTTTGCTGATTTGAGTATTGGCTGGGGGAGTTGATGCTGTTAATGACATGAATAGGGGGCGGGGGTGTTGATGCTTTTGCTGACATGAGTAGGGGGTTGGGGTGCTGATGCTTTTGCTGAAAGGAGTAGCGGTGGGGGTGCTGATGCTTTTGCTGACACAAGTATTGGGTTGGGGTGTTGATGCCTTTGCTGATATGAGTAGCGGGTGGGGGTTGACAACTTTGCTGACATGACTAGTGGGTGGGGGTTGTTGATGCTTTTGCTGACTTGAGTACCGTTTGTGGGTGTTGATGCTTTTGCTGACATGAGTAGGGGGTGGGGAGTTTTGGTGCTTCACTGACATGAATAGTGGGTGCGGGTGTTGATGCTTTTCTGACATGAGAAGGGGGTGGGGTGTTGATACTTTTGCTGACATGGGTAGAGTTTTGGGGAGTTGATGCTTTTGCTGACATGAGTAGGGGTTGGGGGGTGTTAATTCTTTTGCTGACATGAGTATGGGATGGGGGTGTTGATGCTTTTGCTGACATGAGTGTGGGGTGGGGGGTGTTGATGCTTTTGTTGACATGAGTTGGGGTGGGGGTGTTGATGCTTTTGCTGACATGAGAAGGAGGTGGGGTGTTGATGTTTTTGCTGACGTGTGTGGGGGTGGGGTCTGTTGATGCTTTTGCTGACATGAGTAGGGGGTGGGGGTGTTGGTGCTTTACCTGACATGATTATGCATTGGGGGCTGTTGATGCTTTTTCTGACATGAGTAGGGGGTAGAGATGTTGGTGCTTTTGCTGACGTGAGTATGGGGTGGGGGGGTTGATGCTTTTGCTGACATGTGTAGGATGTGGGGATGTTGATGCTTTTGCTGACATGAGTATGGCGTGGGGATGTTAATGCTTTTGCTGACATGAGTAGGGGGTGGGGGCTGTTGATGCTTTTTCTGACCTGAGTAGCAGGTGGGGGTGTTGATGCTTTTACTGACATGAATTGGGGCGGGGTGTTGATGCTTTTGCTGGCATGAGTATGGGTTGGGGGTTTGTTGATGCTTTTGCCAACATGAGCAGGGAGAGGGGGATTATTGCCTTTCCTGACATGAGAAGTGAGTGGGGGATTGATGCTTTTACTGACATGTGTAAGGGGGTTGGGATGTTGATGCTTTTGCTGACATGAATAGGGGCTGTGGGGTGTTGATGCTTTTTCTGACATGATTATTGGGTGGGGGTGTTGATGCCTTTGCTGATATGAGTAGGCAGTGGGGGTTGACAATTTTGCTGACATGATTAAGGGGTGAGAGTGTTGATGCTTTTACCTTCATGAGTAGGGGATGGGGGTGCTGATGCATTTGCTGACATGGTTAGTGGGTGGGGTGTGTTAATGCTTTTGCTGACATGAGTACGGTGTTGGGGAGTTGATGCTTTTGCTGACATGAGTAGGGGTTGGGGGGTGTTAATTCTTTTGCTGACATGAGTATGGGATGGGGGTGCTGATGCTTTTGCTGACATGAGTGCAGGTGGGGGTGATGATGCCTTTCGTGACATGAGTAGAGGGTAGGGGAGTTGATTCTTTTGCTGACATGAGTGAGAGTGGGAGGTGTTGATGCTTTTGCTGAAATGAGTAGGGGGTGGGGATTTTGATGCTTTTCCTGAAATGAGTAGGAGGTGGGGTGTTGATGCTTCTGCTGACATGAGTAGGGGGTGGGGGCTGTTGATCCTCTTGCTGACATGAGTAGGGGGTGGGAGGTGTTGATGCTTTTGCTGATATGGTTAAGGGGTGGGGGTTTTGATGCTTTTGCTGACATGAGTAGGGAGTGGGGGCTGTTGATGCTTTTGCTGACATGAGTAGGGGGTTGGGAGGTGTTGATGCTTTTGCTGGTATGGTTAAGAGGTGGGTGTTTTGATGCTTTTGCTGACATGAGTATGGGTTGGGGGCTTAGTGCTTTCGTTGACATGTGTATGGGGTAGGGGTGCTGATACTTTTGCTGACATGATTATGGGGTGGGGGTGTTGATGCTTTTACTGACATGAATACGGGGTGGGGACGTGTTGATGCTTTTGCTGACATGAGTAGGAGGTGAGCGTGTTGATGCTTTTTCTGACGTGAATAGGGGGTGGGGTTCTTGATGCTTTTGCTGACATGAGTCGGGGGTTGGGGTGTTGATGCTTTTGTTGACATGAGTAGGGGATGGTGTTGCTGATACTTTTGCTAACATGATTATGGGGTGGGGGTGTTGATGCTTTTGCTGACATGAGTATAAGTTGGAGGTGTTGATGCTTTTGCTGACATGAATAGTGGGTGGGGGTGTTGATACTTTTGCTGGCATGAGTATGGGTTGGGGGCTGTTGATGCTTTTTCTGACATGAGTAGGGGGTTGGGGTGTTGATGCTTTTGTTGACATGAGTAGGGGATGGTGTTGCTGATACTTTTGCTAACATGATTATGGGGTGGGGGTGTTGATGCTTTTGCTGACTAGTGTAGTGGGTGGGGATGTTGATGCTTTTGCTGACACGAGTATGGCGTGGGGGTGTTAATGCTTTTGCAGACATGAGTATGCGTTGGGGGCTGTTGATGCTTTTTCTGACATGAGTATGGGGTGGGGGTATTGATTCTTTTGCTGACATGAGTCTGGGTGGGTGTGTTGATGCTTTTGCTGACATGAGTTGGGGTGGGTGTGTTGATGCTTTTGCTGACATGAGTCGGGGTGAGGGTGTTTATGCTTTTGTTGACATGAGTAGGAGGTGGAGGTTTGATGCTTTTGCTGAAATGATTATGGGTTGGAGACTGATGATGCTTTTTGCTGACATGGGTAGTGGTTGGGGCGTGTTGATGCTTTTGCTGACATGAGTACAGGGTGGGACTGTTGATGCTTTTCTGACTTGAGTAGGGGGGGATTGATGCTTTTGCTGACACGAGTATGGCGTGGGGGATGGTTGATGCTTTTGCTGACATGTGTAGCGGGTGAGGATGTTGATGCTTTTGCTGACATGAGTATGGGGTGGGGGTGTTGATGCATTTGCTGGCGTTAGTGTGGGTTGGGGGCTGTTGATGCTTTTGCTGACATGAGTAGGGGGTGGGGGCTTAATGCTTTTGCTGACATGAGTTTGGGATGGGGGTGTTGATGCTTTTACTAACATGAATAGGGTGTGTGGCCTGTTGATGCCTTTGCTGACATGAGTATGGCGCGAGGGTGTTAATGCTTTTGCAGACATGAGTATGCGTTGGGGGCTGTTGATGCTTTTTCTGACATGAGTAAGGGGTGGGCGTGTTGATGCTTTTTCTGACGTGAGTAGGGGGTGGGGTTGTTAATGCTTTTGCTGACATGAGTAGGGGGTTGGGGTGTTGATGCTTTTGTTGACATGAGTAGGGGATGGTGTTGCTGATACTTTTGCTAACATGATTATGGGGTGGGGCTGTTGATGCTTTTTCTGACATGAGTAAGGGGTGGGTTTGTTGATGCTTTTTCTGACGTGAGTAGGGGGTGGGTGGTGTTGATGCTTTTCTGACATGAGTGGGGGAGAGGGATTGATGCTTTTGCTGACATGAGTATGGGGTGGGGGGGTTGATGCTTTTGCTCACATGAGTATGGCGTGGGGGTGTTGATGCATTTGCTGGCATGAGTGTTGGTTGGGGTTTGTTGGTGCTTTTTCTGACATGAGTATGGAGTGGGGGTGTTGATGCTTTTGCTGACAGGAGTAGGAGGTTGCGGTGCTGATGCTTTTGCTTACTAGTGTAGGGGGTGGGGAGTTGATGCTTTTGCTGACATGAGTAGGGGGTGGGGGTGTTAATGCTTTTGCAGACATGAGTATGCGTTGTGGGCTGTTGATGCCTTTGCTGACATGAGTATGGGGAGGGTGGTTTTGATGCTTTTGCTGACATGAGTATGAGGTGGGTGGTGTTGATGCTTTTGCTGACATGTGTCGGGGTGGGGGTGTTGATGCTTTTGCTGACATGAGTCAGGGTGGGTGGTGTTGATGCTTTTGATGACATGATTATGGGGAGGGTGGTGTTCATGCTTTTGCTGACATGAGTATGGGGTGGGGGTGTTGATGCTTTTGCTGATGTGAGTCGGGGTGGGGGTGTTTTTGTTTTTGCTGACATGAGTAGGAGGTGGAGGTTGATGCTTTTGCTGAAATGAGGAGGGGGTTGGGTCTGTTGATGCTTTTTGCTGACTTGGTTAGTAGTTGGGGTGTGTTGATGCCTTTGGTGACGTGTATGAGGTGGGGGATGTTGATGCTTTTTCTGACGTGAGTAGGGGGTGGGGTTGTTGATGCTTTTGCTGACATGAGTAGGGGATTGGGGTGTTGGTGCTTTTGCTGACATGAGTAGGAGGTGGGCGTGTTGATGCCTTTTCTAACATGAGTATAAGGTGGAGGTGTTGATGCTTTTGCTGACATGAGTATGGCGTGGGGATGTTAATGCTTTTGCTGACATGAGTAGGGGGTGGGGGCTGTTGATGCTTTTTCTGACCTGAGTAGCAGGTGGGGGTGTTGATGCTTTTACTGACATGAATTGGGGCGGGGTGTTGATGCTTTTGCTGGCATGAGTATGGGTTGGGGGTTTGTTGATGCTTTTGCCAACATGAGCAGGGAGAGGGGGATTATTGCCTTTCCTGACATGAGAAGTGAGTGGGGGATTGATGCTTTTACTGACATGTGTAAGGGGTTGGGATGTTGATGCTTTTGCTGACATGAATAGGGGCTGTGGGGTGTTGATGCTTTTTCTGACATGATTATTGGGTGGGGGTGTTGATGCCTTTGCTGATATGAGTAGGCAGTGGGGGTTGACAATTTTGCTGACATGATTAAGGGGTGAGAGTGTTGATGCTTTTACCTTCATGAGTAGGGGATGGGGGTGCTGATGCATTTGCTGACATGGTTAGTGGGTGGGGTGTGTTAATGCTTTTGCTGACATGAGTACGGTGTTGGGGAGTTGATGCTTTTGCTGACATGAGTAGGGGTTGGGGGGTGTTAATTCTTTTGCTGACATGAGTATGGGATGGGGGTGCTGATGCTTTTGCTGACATGAGTGCAGGTGGGGGTGATGATGCCTTTCGTGACATGAGTAGAGGGTAGGGGAGTTGATTCTTTTGCTGACATGAGTGAGAGTGGGAGGTGTTGATGCTTTTGCTGAAATGAGTAGGGGGTGGGGATTTTGATGCTTTTCCTGAAATGAGTAGGAGGTGGGGTGTTGATGCTTCTGCTGACATGAGTAGGGGGTGGGGGCTGTTGATCCTCTTGCTGACATGAGTAGGGGGTGGGAGGTGTTGATGCTTTTGCTGATATGGTTAAGGGGTGGGGGTTTTGATGCTTTTGCTGACATGAGTAGGGAGTGGGGGCTGTTGATGCTTTTGCTGACATGAGTAGGGGGTTGGGAGGTGTTGATGCTTTTGCTGGTATGGTTAAGAGGTGGGTGTTTTGATGCTTTTGCTGACATGAGTATGGGTTGGGGGCTTAGTGCTTTCGTTGACATGTGTATGGGGTAGGGGTGCTGATACTTTTGCTGACATGATTATGGGGTGGGGGTGTTGATGCTTTTACTGACATGAATACGGGGTGGGGACGTGTTGATGCTTTTGCTGACATGAGTAGGAGGTGAGCGTGTTGATGCTTTTTCTGACGTGAATAGGGGGTGGGGTTCTTGATGCTTTTGCTGACATGAGTCGGGGGTTGGGGTGTTGATGCTTTTGTTGACATGAGTAGGGGATGGTGTTGCTGATACTTTTGCTAACATGATTATGGGGTGGGGGTGTTGATGCTTTTGCTGACATGAGTATAAGTTGGAGGTGTTGATGCTTTTGCTGACATGAATAGTGGGTGGGGGTGTTGATACTTTTGCTGGCATGAGTATGGGATGGTGTTGCTGATACTTTTGCTAACATGATTATGGGGTGGGGCTGTTGATGCTTTTTCTGACATGAGTAAGGGGTGGGTTTGTTGATGCTTTTTCTGACGTGAGTAGGGGGTGGGTGGTGTTGATGCTTTTCTGACATGAGTGGGGGAGAGGGATTGATGCTTTTGCTGACATGAGTATGGGGTGGGGGGGTTGATGCTTTTGCTCACATGAGTATGGCGTGGGGGTGTTGATGCATTTGCTGGCATGAGTGTTGGTTGGGGTTTGTTGGTGCTTTTTCTGACATGAGTATGGAGTGGGGGTGTTGATGCTTTTGCTGACAGGAGTAGGAGGTTGCGGTGCTGATGCTTTTGCTTACTAGTGTAGGGGGTGGGGAGTTGATGCTTTTGCTGACATGAGTAGGGGGTGGGGGTGTTAATGCTTTTGCAGACATGAGTATGCGTTGTGGGCTGTTGATGCCTTTGCTGACATGAGTATGGGGAGGGTGGTTTTGATGCTTTTGCTGACATGAGTATGAGGTGGGTGGTGTTGATGCTTTTGCTGACATGTGTCGGGGTGGGGGTGTTGATGCTTTTGCTGACATGAGTCAGGGTGGGTGGTGTTGATGCTTTTGATGACATGATTATGGGGAGGGTGGTGTTCATGCTTTTGCTGACATGAGTATGGGGTGGGGGTGTTGATGCTTTTGCTGATGTGAGTCGGGGTGGGGGTGTTTTTGTTTTTGCTGACATGAGTAGGAGGTGGAGGTTGATGCTTTTGCTGAAATGAGGAGGGGGTTGGGTCTGTTGATGCTTTTTGCTGACTTGGTTAGTAGTTGGGGTGTGTTGATGCTTTTGGTGACGTGTATGAGGTGGGGGATGTTGATGCTTTTTCTGACGTGAGTAGGGGGTGGGGTTGTTGATGCTTTTGCTGACATGAGTAGGGGATTGGGGTGTTGGTGCTTTTGCTGACATGAGTAGGAGGTGGGCGTGTTGATGCCTTTTCTAACATGAGTATAAGGTGGAGGTGTTGATGCTTTTGCTGACATGAGTATGGCGTGGGGATGTTAATGCTTTTGCTGACATGAGTAGGGGGTGGGGGCTGTTGATGCTTTTTCTGACCTGAGTAGCAGGTGGGGGTGTTGATGCTTTTACTGACATGAATTGGGGCGGGGTGTTGATGCTTTTGCTGGCATGAGTATGGGTTGGGGGTTTGTTGATGCTTTTGCCAACATGAGCAGGGAGAGGGGGATTATTGCCTTTCCTGACATGAGAAGTGAGTGGGGGATTGATGCTTTTACTGACATGTGTAAGGGGTTGGGATGTTGATGCTTTTGCTGACATGAATAGGGGCTGTGGGGTGTTGATGCTTTTTCTGACATGATTATTGGGTGGGGGTGTTGATGCCTTTGCTGATATGAGTAGGCAGTGGGGGTTGACAATTTTGCTGACATGATTAAGGGGTGAGAGTGTTGATGCTTTTACCTTCATGAGTAGGGGATGGGGGTGCTGATGCATTTGCTGACATGGTTAGTGGGTGGGGTGTGTTAATGCTTTTGCTGACATGAGTACGGTGTTGGGGAGTTGATGCTTTTGCTGACATGAGTAGGGGTTGGGGGGTGTTAATTCTTTTGCTGACATGAGTATGGGATGGGGGTGCTGATGCTTTTGCTGACATGAGTGCAGGTGGGGGTGATGATGCCTTTCGTGACATGAGTAGAGGGTAGGGGAGTTGATTCTTTTGCTGACATGAGTGAGAGTGGGAGGTGTTGATGCTTTTGCTGAAATGAGTAGGGGGTGGGGATTTTGATGCTTTTCCTGAAATGAGTAGGAGGTGGGGTGTTGATGCTTCTGCTGACATGAGTAGGGGGTGGGGGCTGTTGATCCTCTTGCTGACATGAGTAGGGGGTGGGAGGTGTTGATGCTTTTGCTGATATGGTTAAGGGGTGGGGGTTTTGATGCTTTTGCTGACATGAGTAGGGAGTGGGGGCTGTTGATGCTTTTGCTGACATGAGTAGGGGGTTGGGAGGTGTTGATGCTTTTGCTGGTATGGTTAAGAGGTGGGTGTTTTGATGCTTTTGCTGACATGAGTATGGGTTGGGGGCTTAGTGCTTTCGTTGACATGTGTATGGGGTAGGGGTGCTGATACTTTTGCTGACATGATTATGGGGTGGGGGTGTTGATGCTTTTACTGACATGAATACGGGGTGGGGACGTGTTGATGCTTTTGCTGACATGAGTAGGAGGTGAGCGTGTTGATGCTTTTTCTGACGTGAATAGGGGGTGGGGTTCTTGATGCTTTTGCTGACATGAGTCGGGGGTTGGGGTGTTGATGCTTTTGTTGACATGAGTAGGGGATGGTGTTGCTGATACTTTTGCTAACATGATTATGGGGTGGGGGTGTTGATGCTTTTGCTGACATGAGTATAAGTTGGAGGTGTTGATGCTTTTGCTGACATGAATAGTGGGTGGGGGTGTTGATACTTTTGCTGGCATGAGTATGGGTTGGGGGCTGTTGATGCTTTTTCTGACATGAGTAGGGGGTTGGGGTGTTGATGCTTTTGTTGACATGAGTAGGGGATGGTGTTGCTGATACTTTTGCTAACATGATTATGGGGTGGGGGTGTTGATGCTTTTGCTGACTAGTGTAGTGGGTGGGGATGTTGATGCTTTTGCTGACACGAGTATGGCGTGGGGGTGTTAATGCTTTTGCAGACATGAGTATGCGTTGGGGGCTGTTGATGCTTTTTCTGACATGAGTATGGGGTGGGGGTATTGATTCTTTTGCTGACATGAGTCTGGGTGGGTGTGTTGATGCTTTTGCTGACATGAGTTGGGGTGGGTGTGTTGATGCTTTTGCTGACATGAGTCGGGGTGAGGGTGTTTATGCTTTTGTTGACATGAGTAGGAGGTGGAGGTTTGATGCTTTTGCTGAAATGATTATGGGTTGGAGACTGATGATGCTTTTTGCTGACATGGGTAGTGGTTGGGGCGTGTTGATGCTTTTGCTGACATGAGTACAGGGTGGGACTGTTGATGCTTTTCTGACTTGAGTAGGGGGGGATTGATGCTTTTGCTGACACGAGTATGGCGTGGGGGATGGTTGATGCTTTTGCTGACATGTGTAGCGGGTGAGGATGTTGATGCTTTTGCTGACATGAGTATGGGGTGGGGGTGTTGATGCATTTGCTGGCGTTAGTGTGGGTTGGGGGCTGTTGATGCTTTTGCTGACATGAGTAGGGGGTGGGGGCTTAATGCTTTTGCTGACATGAGTTTGGGATGGGGGTGTTGATGCTTTTACTAACATGAATAGGGTGTGTGGCCTGTTGATGCCTTTGCTGACATGAGTATGGCGCGAGGGTGTTAATGCTTTTGCAGACATGAGTATGCGTTGGGGGCTGTTGATGCTTTTTCTGACATGAGTAAGGGGTGGGCGTGTTGATGCTTTTTCTGACGTGAGTAGGGGGTGGGGTTGTTAATGCTTTTGCTGACATGAGTAGGGGGTTGGGGTGTTGATGCTTTTGTTGACATGAGTAGGGGATGGTGTTGCTGATACTTTTGCTAACATGATTATGGGGTGGGGCTGTTGATGCTTTTTCTGACATGAGTAAGGGGTGGGTTTGTTGATGCTTTTTCTGACGTGAGTAGGGGGTGGGTGGTGTTGATGCTTTTCTGACATGAGTGGGGGAGAGGGATTGATGCTTTTGCTGACATGAGTATGGGGTGGGGGGGTTGATGCTTTTGCTCACATGAGTATGGCGTGGGGGTGTTGATGCATTTGCTGGCATGAGTGTTGGTTGGGGTTTGTTGGTGCTTTTTCTGACATGAGTATGGAGTGGGGGTGTTGATGCTTTTGCTGACAGGAGTAGGAGGTTGCGGTGCTGATGCTTTTGCTTACTAGTGTAGGGGGTGGGGAGTTGATGCTTTTGCTGACATGAGTAGGGGGTGGGGGTGTTAATGCTTTTGCAGACATGAGTATGCGTTGTGGGCTGTTGATGCCTTTGCTGACATGAGTATGGGGAGGGTGGTTTTGATGCTTTTGCTGACATGAGTATGAGGTGGGTGGTGTTGATGCTTTTGCTGACATGTGTCGGGGTGGGGGTGTTGATGCTTTTGCTGACATGAGTCAGGGTGGGTGGTGTTGATGCTTTTGATGACATGATTATGGGGAGGGTGGTGTTCATGCTTTTGCTGACATGAGTATGGGGTGGGGGTGTTGATGCTTTTGCTGATGTGAGTCGGGGTGGGGGTGTTTTTGTTTTTGCTGACATGAGTAGGAGGTGGAGGTTGATGCTTTTGCTGAAATGAGGAGGGGGTTGGGTCTGTTGATGCTTTTTGCTGACTTGGTTAGTAGTTGGGGTGTGTTGATGCTTTTGGTGACGTGTATGAGGTGGGGGATGTTGATGCTTTTTCTGACGTGAGTAGGGGGTGGGGTTGTTGATGCTTTTGCTGACATGAGTAGGGGATTGGGGTGTTGATGCTTTTGCTGACATGAGTAGGAGGTGGGCGTGTTGATGCCTTTTCTAACATGAGTATAAGGTGGAGGTGTTGATGCTTTTGCTGACATGAATAGTTGGTGGGGGTATTGATGCTTTTGCTGGCATGAGTATGGGTTGGGGGTTTGTTGATGCTTTTGCCAACATGAGCAGGGGGAGGGGGAGTAATGCCTTTCCTGACATGAGAAGTGGGTGGGGGGATTGATGCTTTTACTGACATGTGTAAGGGGTTGGGATGTTGATGCTTTTGCTGACATGAGTAGGGGATGGGAGTGTTGATGCTTTTGCCTACATGAATAGGGGGTGGGGGGTGCTGATGCATTTGCTGACATGAGTAGGGGGTTGGGGTGTTGATGCTTTTGTTGACATTAGTAGGGGATGGTGTTGCTGATACTTTTGCTAACATGATTATGGGGTGGGGGTGTTGATGCTTTTGCTGACATGAGTATAAGGTGGAGGTGTTGATGCTTTTGCTGACATGAATAGTGGGTGGGAGTGTTGATGCTTTTGCTGACATGAATAGTGGGTGGGGGTGTTGATGCTTTTGCTGACATGAGTAGGGGATGGGAGTGTTGATGCTTTTGCCTACATGAGTAGGGGGTGGGGGGTGCTGATGCATTTGCTGACATGAGTAGGGTGTTGGGGAGTTGATGCTTTTGCTGACATGAGTATGGGATGGGGGTGCTGAAGCTTTTGCTGACATGAGTTGGGGGTGGGGGGTGTTGCTGCTTTTGCTGACATGATTATGGGGTGGGGGTGTTGATGCTTTTACTGACATGAATATGGGTTGGGGGCTTAATGCTTTTGTTGACATGAGTATGTGGTAGGGGTGCTGATACTTTTGCTGACATGATTATGGGGTGTGGGTGTTGATGCTTTTACTGACATGAATAAGGGGTGGGGAGGTGTTGATGCTTTTGCTGACATGAGTAGGGGGTGGGGGTTTGATGTTTTTGCTGGCATGAGTATGGGTTGGGGGTTTGTTGATGCTTTTGCCAACATGAGCAGGGGGAGGGGGATTAATGCTTTTCCTGACATGAGAAGTGGGTGGGGAGATTGATGCTTTTACTGACATGAATAAGGGGTGGGGAGGTGTTGATGCTTTTGCTGACATGAGTAGGGGGTGGGGGTTTGATGTTTTTGCTGGCATGAGTATGGGTTGGGTGATTTGTTGATGCTTTTGCCAACATGAGCAGGGGGAGGGGGATTAATGCTTTTCCTGACATGAGAAGTGGGTGGGGAGATTGATGCTTTTACTGACATGTGTAAGGGATTGGGATGTTGATGCTTTTGCTGACATGAGTATGGTGTGGGGGTGTTGATTCTTTTGCTGACATGATTAGGGGGTGGGTGTGTTGATGCTTTTGCTTACATGAGTAGCAGGTGGGGGTGTTGATGCTTTTACTGACATGAATAGGGGGCGGGGATGTTGATGCTTTTGCTGAAATGAGTAGGGGGTTGGGGTGTTGATGCTTTTCCTGAAATGAGTAGGGGGTGGGGTGTTGATGCTTCTGCTGACATGAGTAGGGGGTGGGGGCTGTTGATCCTCTTGCTGACATGAGTAGGGGGTGGGAGGTGTTGATGCTTTTGCTGATATGGTTAAGGGTTGGGGGTTTTGATGCTTTTGCTGACATGAGTAGGGAGTGGGGGCTGTTGATGCTTTTGCTGACATGAGTAGTGGGTTGGGAGGTGTTGATGCTTTTGCTGGTATGGTTAAGAGTTGTGTGTTTTGATGCTTTTGCTGACATGAGTATGGGTTGGGGGCTTAACGCTTTTGTTGACATGAGTATGGGGTAGGGGTGCTGATACTTTTGCTGACATGAGTAGGGGGTGGGGGCTGTTGATGCTTTTTCTGACCTGAGTAGCAGGTGGGGGTGTTGATGCTTTTACTGACATGAATTGGGGCGGGGTGTTGATGCTTTTGCTGGCATGAGTATGGGTTGGGGGTTTGTTGATGCTTTTGCCAACATGAGCAGGGAGAGGGGGATTAATGCCTTTCCTGACATGAGAAGTGAGTGGGGGATTGATGCTTTTACTGACATGTGTAAGGGGTTGGGATGTTGATGCTTTTGCTGACATGAGTAGGGGATGGGAGTGTTGATGCTTTTGCCTACATGAGTATGTGATGGGGGTGCTGAAGCTTTTGCTGACATGAGTTGGGGGTGGGGGTTGTTGATGCTTTTGCTGACATGAATCGGGGGTGGGGGTGCTGCTGCTTTTGCTGACATGAGTAGGGGGTGGGGGTGTTGATGCTTTTGCTGACATGAATAGGGGCTGTGGGGTGTTGATGCTTTTTCTGACATGATTATTGGGTGGGGGTGTTGATGCCTTTGCTGATATGAGTAGGCAGTGGGGGTTGACAATTTTGCTGACATGATTAAGGGGTGAGAGTGTTGATGCTTTTACCTTCATGAGTAGGGGATGGGGGTGCTGATGCATTTGCTGACATGGTTAGTGGGTGGGGTGTGTTAATGCTTTTGCTGACATGAGTACGGTGTTGGGGAGTTGATGCTTTTGCTGACATGAGTAGGGGTTGGGGGGTGTTGATGCTTTTACTGACATGAATAAGGGGTTGGGATGTTGATGCTTTTGCTGACATGAGTAGGGGATGGGAGTGTTGATGCTTTTGCCTACATGAGTAGGGGGTGGGGGGTGCTGATGCATTTGCTGACATGAGTAGGGTGTTGGGGAGTTGATGCTTTTGCTGACATGAGTATGGGATGGGGGTGCTGAAGCTTTTGCTGACATGAGTTGGGGGTGGGGGGTGTTGATGCTTTTTCTGATATGAATCGGGGGTGGGGGTGCTGCTGCTTTTGCTGACATGAGTATGGGTTGGGGGCTTAATGCTTTTGTTGACATGAGTATGTGGTAGGGGTGCTGATACTTTTGCTGACATGATTATGGGGTGTGGGTGTTGATGCTTTTACTGACATGAATAAGGGGTGGGGAGGTGTTGATGCTTTTGCTGACATGAGTAGGGGGTGGGGGTTTGATGTTTTTGCTGGCATGAGTATGGTGTGGGGGTGTTGATTCTTTTGCTGACATGATTAGTGGGTGGGGTGTGTTAATGCTTTTGCTGACATGAGTACGGTGTTGGGGAGTTGATGCTTTTGCTGACATGAGTAGGGGTTGGGGGGTGTTGATGCTTTTACTGACATGAATAAGGGGTGGGGAGGTGTTGATGCTTTTGCTGACATGAGTAGGGGGTGGGGGTTTGATGTTTTTGCTGGCATGAGTATGGTGTGGGGGTGTTGATTCTTTTGCTGACATGATTAGTGGGTGGGGGTGTTGATGCTTTTGCTGACATGAGTAGCAGGTGGGGGTGTTGATGCTTTTACTGACATGAATAGGGGGCGGGGATGTTGATGCTTTTGCTGACATGAGTAGGGGGTGGGGAGGTGTTGCTGCTTTTGCTGATATGGTTAAGGGGTGGGGATTTTGATGCTTTTGCTGACATGAGTAGGGGGTGGGGCTGTTGATGCATTTGCTGACATGATTAGTGGGTGGGGGTGTTGATGCTTTTGCTGACATGAGTAGGGGGTGGGGCTGTTGATGCTTTTGCTGACATGAGTAGAGGGTGGGGAGTTTTGGTGCTTCACTGACATGAATAGTGGGTGCGGGTGTTGATGCTTTTCTGACATGAGTAGGGGTGGGGGTGTTGATGCTTTTGCTGACATGAGTAGGGGGTAGGGTTGTTGGTTCTTTTGCTGACAGGAGAAGGGAGTCGGGGTGCTGATGCTTTTGCTGATTTGAGTATTGGCTGGGGGAGTTGATGCTGTTAATGACATGAATAGGGGGCGGGGGTGTTGATGCTTTTGCTGACATGAGTAGGGGGTTGGGGTGCTGATGCTTTTGCTGAAAGGAGTAGCGGTGGGGGTGCTGATGCTTTTGCTGACACAAGTATTGGGTTGGGGTGTTGATGCCTTTGCTGATATGAGTAGCGGGTGGGGGTTGACAACTTTGCTGACATGACTAGTGGGTGGGGGTTGTTGATGCTTTTGCTGACTTGAGTACCGTTTGTGGGTGTTGATGCTTTTGCTGACATGAGTAGGGGGTGGGGAGTTTTGGTGCTTCACTGACATGAATAGTGGGTGCGGGTGTTGATGCTTTTCTGACATGAGAAGGGGGTGGGGTGTTGATACTTTTGCTGACATGGGTAGAGTTTTGGGGAGTTGATGCTTTTGCTGACATGAGTAGGGGTTGGGGGGTGTTAATTCTTTTGCTGACATGAGTATGGGATGGGGGTGTTGATGCTTTTGCTGACATGAGTGTGGGGTGGGGGGTGTTGATGCTTTTGTTGACATGAGTTGGGGTGGGGGTGTTGATGCTTTTGCTGACATGAGAAGGAGGTGGGGTGTTGATGTTTTTGCTGACGTGTGTGGGGGTGGGGTCTGTTGATGCTTTTGCTGACATGAGTAGGGGGTGGGGGTGTTGGTGCTTTACCTGACATGATTATGCATTGGGGGCTGTTGATGCTTTTTCTGACATGAGTAGGGGGTAGAGATGTTGGTGCTTTTGCTGACGTGAGTATGGGGTGGGGGGGTTGATGCTTTTGCTGACATGTGTAGGATGTGGGGATGTTGATGCTTTTGCTGACATGAGTATGGCGTGGGGATGTTAATGCTTTTGCTGACATGAGTAGGGGGTGGGGGCTGTTGATGCTTTTTCTGACCTGAGTAGCAGGTGGGGGTGTTGATGCTTTTACTGACATGAATTGGGGCGAGGTGTTGATGCTTTTGCTGGCATGAGTATGGGTTGGGGGTTTGTTGATGCTTTTGCCAACATGAGCAGGGAGAGGGGGATTATTGCCTTTCCTGACATGAGAAGTGAGTGGGGGATTGATGCTTTTACTGACATGTGTAAGGGGTTGGGATGTTGATGCTTTTGCTGACATGAATAGGGGCTGTGGGGTGTTGATGCTTTTTCTGACATGATTATTGGGTGGGGGTGTTGATGCCTTTGCTGATATGAGTAGGCAGTGGGGGTTGACAATTTTGCTGACATGATTAAGGGGTGAGAGTGTTGATGCTTTTACCTTCATGAGTAGGGGATGGGGGTGCTGATGCATTTGCTGACGTGGTTAGTGGGTGGGGTGTGTTAATGCTTTTGCTGACATGAGTACGGTGTTGGGGAGTTGATGCTTTTGCTGACATGAGTAGGGGTTGGGGGGTGTTAATTCTTTTGCTGACATGAGTATGGGATGGGGGTGCTGATGCTTTTGCTGACATGAGTGCAGGTGGGGGTGATGATGCCTTTCGTGACATGAGTAGAGGGTAGGGGAGTTGATTCTTTTGCTGACATGAGTGAGAGTGGGAGGTGTTGATGCTTTTGCTGAAATGAGTAGGGGGTGGGGATTTTGATGCTTTTCCTGAAATGAGTAGGAGGTGGGGTGTTGATGCTTCTGCTGACATGAGTAGGGGGTGGGGGCTGTTGATCCTCTTGCTGACATGAGTAGGGGGTGGGAGGTGTTGATGCTTTTGCTGATATGGTTAAGGGGTGGGGGTTTTGATGCTTTTGCTGACATGAGTAGGGAGTGGGGGCTGTTGATGCTTTTGCTGACATGAGTAGGGGGTTGGGAGGTGTTGATGCTTTTGCTGGTATGGTTAAGAGGTGGGTGTTTTGATGCTTTTGCTGACATGAGTATGGGTTGGGGGCTTAGTGCTTTCGTTGACATGTGTATGGGGTAGGGGTGCTGATACTTTTGCTGACATGATTATGGGGTGGGGGTGTTGATGCTTTTACTGACATGAATACGGGGTGGGGACGTGTTGATGCTTTTGCTGACATGAGTAGGAGGTGAGCGTGTTGATGCTTTTTCTGACGTGAATAGGGGGTGGGGTTCTTGATGCTTTTGCTGACATGAGTCGGGGGTTGGGGTGTTGATGCTTTTGTTGACATGAGTAGGGGATGGTGTTGCTGATACTTTTGCTAACATGATTATGGGGTGGGGGTGTTGATGCTTTTGCTGACATGAGTATAAGTTGGAGGTGTTGATGCTTTTGCTGACATGAATAGTGGGTGGGGGTGTTGATACTTTTGCTGGCATGAGTATGGGTTGGGGGCTGTTGATGCTTTTTCTGACATGAGTAGGGGGTTGGGGTGTTGATGCTTTTGTTGACATGAGTAGGGGATGGTGTTGCTGATACTTTTGCTAACATGATTATGGGGTGGGGGTGTTGATGCTTTTGCTGACTAGTGTAGTGGGTGGGGATGTTGATGCTTTTGCTGACACGAGTATGGGATGGGGGTGCTGAAGCTTTTGCTGACATGAGTTGGGGGTGGGGGGTGTTGATGCTTTTTCTGATATGAATCGGGGGTGGGGGTGCTGCTGCTTTTGCTGACATGAGTATGGGTTGGGGGCTTAATGCTTTTGTTGACATGAGTATGTGGTAGGGGTGCTGATACTTTTGCTGACATGATTATGGGGTGTGGGTGTTGATGCTTTTACTGACATGAATAAGGGGTGGGGAGGTGTTGATGCTTTTGCTGACATGAGTAGGGGGTGGGGGTTTGATGTTTTTGCTGGCATGAGTATGGTGTGGGGGTGTTGATTCTTTTGCTGACATGATTAGTGGGTGGGGTGTGTTAATGCTTTTGCTGACATGAGTACGGTGTTGGGGAGTTGATGCTTTTGCTGACATGAGTAGGGGTTGGGGGGTGTTGATGCTTTTACTGACATGAATAAGGGGTGGGGAGGTGTTGATGCTTTTGCTGACATGAGTAGGGGGTGGGGGTTTGATGTTTTTGCTGGCATGAGTATGGTGTGGGGGTGTTGATTCTTTTGCTGACATGATTAGTGGGTGGGGGTGTTGATGCTTTTGCTGACATGAGTAGCAGGTGGGGGTGTTGATGCTTTGACTGACATGAATAGGGGGCGGGGATGTTGATGCTTTTGCTGACATGAGTAGGGGGTGGGGAGGTGTTGCTGCTTTTGCTGATATGGTTAAGGGGTGGGGATTTTGATGCTTTTGCTGACATGAGTAGGGGGTGGGGCTGTTGATGCATTTGCTGACATGATTAGTGGGTGGGGGTGTTGATGCTTTTGCTGACATGAGTTGGGGGTGGGGCTGTTGATGCTTTTGCTGACATGAGTAGAGGGTGGGGAGTTTTGGTGCTTCACTGACATGAATAGTGGGTGCGGGTGTTGATGCTTTTCTGACATGAGAAGGGGGTGGGGTGTTGATACTTTTGCTGACATGGGTAGAGTTTTGGGGAGTTGATGCTTTTGCTGACATGAGTAGGGGGTGGGGGTTTTGATGCTTTTGCTGACATGAGTAGGGGGTGGGGTGGTGTTGATGCTTTTGCTGATATGGTTAAGGGGTGGGGGTTTTGATGCTTTTGCTGACATGAGTAGGGGTGGGGGTGTTGATGCTTTTGCTGACATGAGTAGGGGGTAGGGTTGTTGGTTCTTTTGCTGACAGGAGAAGGGAGTCGGGGTGCTGATGCTTTTGCTGATTTGAGTATTGGCTGGGGGAGTTGATGCTGTTAATGACATGAATAGGGGGCGGGGGTGTTGATGCTTTTGCTGACATGAGTAGGGGGTTGGGGTGCTGATGCTTTTGCTGAAAGGAGTAGCGGTGGGGGTGCTGATGCTTTTGCTGACACAAGTATTGGGTTGGGGTGTTGATGCCTTTGCTGATATGAGTAGCGGGTGGGGGTTGACAACTTTGCTGACATGACTAGTGGGTGGGGGTTGTTGATGCTTTTGCTGACTTGAGTACCGTTTGTGGGTGTTGATGCTTTTGCTGACATGAGTAGGGGGTGGGGAGTTTTGGTGCTTCACTGACATGAATAGTGGGTGCGGGTGTTGATGCTTTTCTGACATGAGAAGGGGGTGGGGTGTTGATACTTTTGCTGACATGGGTAGAGTTTTGGGGAGTTGATGCTTTTGCTGACATGAGTAGGGGTTGGGGGGTGTTAATTCTTTTGCTGACATGAGTATGGGATGGGGGTGTTGATGCTTTTGCTGACATGAGTGTGGGGTGGGGGGTGTTGATGCTTTTGTTGACATGAGTTGGGGTGGGGGTGTTGATGCTTTTGCTGACATGAGAAGGAGGTGGGGTGTTGATGTTTTTGCTGACGTGTGTGGGGGTGGGGTCTGTTGATGCTTTTGCTGACATGAGTAGGGGGTGGGGGTGTTGGTGCTTTACCTGACATGATTATGCATTGGGGGCTGTTGATGCTTTTTCTGACATGAGTAGGGGGTAGAGATGTTGGTGCTTTTGCTGACGTGAGTATGGGGTGGGGGGGTTGATGCTTTTGCTGACATGTGTAGGATGTGGGGATGTTGATGCTTTTGCTGACATGAGTATGGCGTGGGGATGTTAATGCTTTTGCTGACATGAGTAGGGGGTGGGGGCTGTTGATGCTTTTACTGACCTGAGTAGCAGGTGGGGGTGTTGATGCTTTTACTGACATGAATTGGGGCGGGGTGTTGATGCTTTTGCTGGCATGAGTATGGGTTGGGGGTTTGTTGATGCTTTTGCCAACATGAGCAGGGAGAGGGGGATTATTGCCTTTCCTGACATGAGAAGTGAGTGGGGGATTGATGCTTTTACTGACATGTGTAAGGGGTTGGGATGTTGATGCTTTTGCTGACATGAATAGGGGCTGTGGGGTGTTGATGCTTTTTCTGACATGATTATTGGGTGGGGGTGTTGATGCCTTTGCTGATATGAGTAGGCAGTGGGGGTTGACAATTTTGCTGACATGATTAAGGGGTGAGAGTGTTGATGCTTTTACCTTCATGAGTAGGGGATGGGGGTGCTGATGCATTTGCTGACATGGTTAGTGGGTGGGGTGTGTTAATGCTTTTGCTGACATGAGTACGGTGTTGGGGAGTTGATGCTTTTGCTGACATGAGTAGGGGTTGGGGGGTGTTAATTCTTTTGCTGACATGAGTATGGGATGGGGGTGCTGATGCTTTTGCTGACATGAGTGCAGGTGGGGGTGATGATGCCTTTCGTGACATGAGTAGAGGGTAGGGGAGTTGATTCTTTTGCTGACATGAGTGAGAGTGGGAGGTGTTGATGCTTTTGCTGAAATGAGTAGGGGGTGGGGATTTTGATGCTTTTCCTGAAATGAGTAGGAGGTGGGGTGTTGATGCTTCTGCTGACATGAGTAGGGGGTGGGGGCTGTTGATCCTCTTGCTGACATGAGTAGGGGGTGGGAGGTGTTGATGCTTTTGCTGATATGGTTAAGGGGTGGGGGTTTTGATGCTTTTGCTGACATGAGTAGGGAGTGGGGGCTGTTGATGCTTTTGCTGACATGAGTAGGGGGTTGGGAGGTGTTGATGCTTTTGCTGGTATGGTTAAGAGGTGGGTGTTTTGATGCTTTTGCTGACATGAGTATGGGTTGGGGGCTTAGTGCTTTCGTTGACATGTGTATGGGGTAGGGGTGCTGATACTTTTGCTGACATGATTATGGGGTGGGGGTGTTGATGCTTTTACTGACATGAATACGGGGTGGGGACGTGTTGATGCTTTTGCTGACATGAGTAGGAGGTGAGCGTGTTGATGCTTTTTCTGACGTGAATAGGGGGTGGGGTTCTTGATGCTTTTGCTGACATGAGTCGGGGGTTGGGGTGTTGATGCTTTTGTTGACATGAGTAGGGGATGGTGTTGCTGATACTTTTGCTAACATGATTATGGGGTGGGGGTGTTGATGCTTTTGCTGACATGAGTATAAGTTGGAGGTGTTGATGCTTTTGCTGACATGAATAGTGGGTGGGGGTGTTGATACTTTTGCTGGCATGAGTATGGGTTGGGGGCTGTTGATGCTTTTTCTGACATGAGTAGGGGGTTGGGGTGTTGATGCTTTTGTTGACATGAGTAGGGGATGGTGTTGCTGATACTTTTGCTAACATGATTATGGGGTGGGGGTGTTGATGCTTTTGCTGACTAGTGTAGTGGGTGGGGATGTTGATGCTTTTGCTGACACGAGTATGGCGTGGGGGTGTTAATGCTTTTGCAGACATGAGTATGCGTTGGGGGCTGTTGATGCTTTTTCTGACATGAGTATGGGGTGGGGGTATTGATTCTTTTGCTGACATGAGTCTGGGTGGGTGTGTTGATGCTTTTGCTGACATGAGTTGGGGTGGGTGTGTTGATGCTTTTGCTGACATGAGTCGGGGTGAGGGTGTTTATGCTTTTGTTGACATGAGTAGGAGGTGGAGGTTTGATGCTTTTGCTGAAATGATTATGGGTTGGAGACTGATGATGCTTTTTGCTGACATGGGTAGTGGTTGGGGCGTGTTGATGCTTTTGCTGACATGAGTACAGGGTGGGACTGTTGATGCTTTTCTGACTTGAGTAGGGGGGGATTGATGCTTTTGCTGACACGAGTATGGCGTGGGGGATGGTTGATGCTTTTGCTGACATGTGTAGCGGGTGAGGATGTTGATGCTTTTGCTGACATGAGTATGGGGTGGGGGTGTTGATGCATTTGCTGGCGTTAGTGTGGGTTGGGGGCTGTTGATGCTTTTGCTGACATGAGTAGGGGGTGGGGGCTTAATGCTTTTGCTGACATGAGTTTGGGATGGGGGTGTTGATGCTTTTACTAACATGAATAGGGTGTGTGGCCTGTTGATGCCTTTGCTGACATGAGTATGGCGCGAGGGTGTTAATGCTTTTGCAGACATGAGTATGCGTTGGGGGCTGTTGATGCTTTTTCTGACATGAGTAAGGGGTGGGTTTGTTGATGCTTTTTCTGACATGAGTAGTGGGTGGGTGGTGTTGATGCTTTTGCTGACATGAGTATGGGGTGGGGGATGTTGATGCTTTTGCTGACATGAGTATGAGGTGGGGGTGTTGATGCACTTGCTGACATGTTGATGCTTTTCTGACATGAGTGGGGGAGAGGGATTGATGCTTTTGCTGACATGAGTATGGGGTGGGGGGGTTGATGCTTTTGCTCACATGAGTATGGCGTGGGGGTGTTGATGCATTTGCTGGCATGAGTGTTGGTTGGGGTTTGTTGGTGCTTTTTCTGACATGAGTATGGAGTGGGGGTGTTGATGCTTTTGCTGACAGGAGTAGGAGGTTGCGGTGCTGATGCTTTTGCTTACTAGTGTAGGGGGTGGGGAGTTGATGCTTTTGCTGACATGAGTAGGGGGTGGGGGTGTTAATGCTTTTGCAGACATGAGTATGCGTTGTGGGCTGTTGATGCCTTTGCTGACATGAGTATGGGGAGGGTGGTTTTGATGCTTTTGCTGACATGAGTATGAGGTGGGTGGTGTTGATGCTTTTGCTGACATGTGTCGGGGTGGGGGTGTCGATGCTTTTGCTGACATGAGTCAGGGTGGGTGGTGTTGATGCTTTTGATGACATGATTATGGGGAGGGTGGTGTTCATGCTTTTGCTGACATGAGTATGGGGTGGGGGTGTTGATGCTTTTGCTGATGTGAGTCGGGGTGGGGGTGTTTTTGTTTTTGCTGACATGAGTAGGAGGTGGAGGTTGATGCTTTTGCTGAAATGAGGAGGGGGTTGGGTCTGTTGATGCTTTTTGCTGACTTGGTTAGTAGTTGGGGTGTGTTGATGCTTTTGGTGACGTGTATGAGGTGGGGGATGTTGATGCTTTTTCTGACGTGAGTAGGGGGTGGGGTTGTTGATGCTTTTGCTGACATGAGTAGGGGATTGGGGTGTTGATGCTTTTGCTGACATGAGTAGGAGGTGGGCGTGTTGATGCCTTTTCTAACATGAGTATAAGGTGGAGGTGTTGATGCTTTTGCTGACATGAATAGTTGGTGGGGGTATTGATGCTTTTGCTGGCATGAGTGTGGGTTGGGGGTTTGTTGATGCTTTTGCCAACATGAGCAGGGGGAGGGGGAGTAATGCCTTTCCTGACATGAGAAGTGGGTGGGGGGATTGATGCTTTTACTGACATGTGTAAGGGGTTGGGATGTTGATGCTTTTGCTGACATGAGTAGGGGATGGGAGTGTTGATGCTTTTGCCTACATGAATAGGGGGTGGGGGGTGCTGATGCATTTGCTGACATGAGTAGGGGGTTGGGGTGTTGATGCTTTTGTTGACATTAGTAGGGGATGGTGTTGCTGATACTTTTGCTAACATGATTATGGGGTGGGGGTGTTGATGCTTTTGCTGACATGAGTATAAGGTGGAGGTGTTGATGCTTTTGCTGACATGAATAGTGGGTGGGAGTGTTGATGCTTTTGCTGACATGAATAGTGGGTGGGGGTGTTGATGCTTTTGCTGACATGAGTAGGGGATGGGAGTGTTGATGCTTTTGCCTACATGAGTAGGGGGTGGGGGGTGCTGATGCATTTGCTGACATGAGTAGGGTGTTGGGGAGTTGATGCTTTTGCTGACATGAGTATGGGATGGGGGTGCTGAAGCTTTTGCTGACATGAGTTGGGGGTGGGGGGTGTTGCTGCTTTTGCTGACATGATTATGGGGTGGGGGTGTTGATGCTTTTACTGACATGAATATGGGTTGGGGGCTTAATGCTTTTGTTGACATGAGTATGTGGTAGGGGTGCTGATACTTTTGCTGACATGATTATGGGGTGTGGGTGTTGATGCTTTTACTGACATGAATAAGGGGTGGGGAGGTGTTGATGCTTTTGCTGACATGAGTAGGGGGTGGGGGTTTGATGTTTTTGCTGGCATGAGTATGGGTTGGGGGTTTGTTGATGCTTTTGCCAACATGAGCAGGGGGAGGGGGATTAATGCTTTTCCTGACATGAGAAGTGGGTGGGGAGATTGATGCTTTTACTGACATGAATAAGGGGTGGGGAGGTGTTGATGCTTTTGCTGACATGAGTAGGGGGTGGGGGTTTGATGTTTTTGCTGGCATGAGTATGGGTTGGGTGATTTGTTGATGCTTTTGCCAACATGAGCAGGGGGAGGGGGATTAATGCTTTTCCTGACATGAGAAGTGGGTGGGGAGATTGATGCTTTTACTGACATGTGTAAGGGATTGGGATGTTGATGCTTTTGCTGACATGAGTATGGTGTGGGGGTGTTGATTCTTTTGCTGACATGATTAGGGGGTGGGTGTGTTGATGCTTTTGCTGACATGAGTAGCAGGTGGGGGTGTTGATGCTTTTACTGACATGAATAGGGGGCGGGGATGTTGATGCTTTTGCTGAAATGAGTAGGGGGTTGGGGTGTTGATGCTTTTCCTGAAATGAGTAGGGGGTGGGGTGTTGATGCTTCTGCTGACATGAGTAGGGGGTGGGGGCTGTTGATCCTCTTGCTGACATGAGTAGGGGGTGGGAGGTGTTGATGCTTTTGCTGATATGGTTAAGGGTTGGGGGTTTTGATGCTTTTGCTGACATGAGTAGGGAGTGGGGGCTGTTGGTGCTTTTGCTGACATGAGTAGTGGGTTGGGAGGTGTTGATGCTTTTGCTGGTATGGTTAAGAGTTGTGTGTTTTGATGCTTTTGCTGACATGAGTATGGGTTGGGGGCTTAACGCTTTTGTTGACATGAGTATGGGGTAGGGGTGCTGATACTTTTGCTGACATGAGTAGGGGGTGGGGGCTGTTGATGCTTTTTCTGACCTGAGTAGCAGGTGGGGGTGTTGATGCTTTTACTGACATGAATTGGGGCGGGGTGTTGATGCTTTTGCTGGCATGAGTATGGGTTGGGGGTTTGTTGATGCTTTTGCCAACATGAGCAGAGAGAGGGGGATTAATGCCTTTCCTGACATGAGAAGTGAGTGGGGGATTGATGCTTTTACTGACATGTGTAAGGGGTTGGGATGTTGATGCTTTTGCTGGCATGAGTATGGGTTGGGGGTTTGTTGATGCTTTTGCCAACATGAGCAGGGGGAGGGGGAGTAATGCCTTTCCTGACATGAGAAGTGGGTGGGGGGATTGATGCTTTTACTGACATGTGTAAGGGGTTGGGATGTTGATGCTTTTGCTGACATGAGTAGGGGATGGGAGTGTTGATGCTTTTGCCTACATGAATAGGGGGTGGGGGGTGCTGATGCATTTGCTGACATGAGTAGGGGGTTGGGGTGTTGATGCTTTTGTTGACATTAGTAGGGGATGGTGTTGCTGATACTTTTGCTAACATGATTATGGGGTGGGGGTGTTGATGCTTTTGCTGACATGAGTATAAGGTGGAGGTGTTGATGCTTTTGCTGACATGAATAGTGGGTGGGAGTGTTGATGCTTTTGCTGACATGAATAGTGGGTGGGGGTGTTGATGCTTTTGCTGACATGAGTAGGGGATGGGAGTGTTGATGCTTTTGCCTACATGAGTAGGGGGTGGGGGGTGCTGATGCATTTGCTGACATGAGTAGGGTGTTGGGGAGTTGATGCTTTTGCTGACATGAGTATGGGATGGGGGTGCTGAAGCTTTTGCTGACATGAGTTGGGGGTGGGGGGTGTTGCTGCTTTTGCTGACATGATTATGGGGTGGGGGTGTTGATGCTTTTACTGACATGAATATGGGTTGGGGGCTTAATGCTTTTGTTGACATGAGTATGTGGTAGGGGTGCTGATACTTTTGCTGACATGATTATGGGGTGTGGGTGTTGATGCTTTTACTGACATGAATAAGGGGTGGGGAGGTGTTGATGCTTTTGCTGACATGAGTAGGGGGTGGGGGTTTGATGTTTTTGCTGGCATGAGTATGGGTTGGGGGTTTGTTGATGCTTTTGCCAACATGAGCAGGGGGAGGGGGATTAATGCTTTTCCTGACATGAGAAGTGGGTGGGGAGATTGATGCTTTTACTGACATGAATAAGGGGTGGGGAGGTGTTGATGCTTTTGCTGACATGAGTAGGGGGTGGGGGTTTGATGTTTTTGCTGGCATGAGTATGGGTTGGGTGATTTGTTGATGCTTTTGCCAACATGAGCAGGGGGAGGGGGATTAATGCTTTTCCTGACATGAGAAGTGGGTGGGGAGATTGATGCTTTTACTGACATGTGTAAGGGATTGGGATGTTGATGCTTTTGCTGACATGAGTATGGTGTGGGGGTGTTGATTCTTTTGCTGACATGATTAGGGGGTGGGTGTGTTGATGCTTTTGCTGACATGAGTAGCAGGTGGGGGTGTTGATGCTTTTACTGACATGAATAGGGGGCGGGGATGTTGATGCTTTTGCTGAAATGAGTAGGGGGTTGGGGTGTTGATGCTTTTCCTGAAATGAGTAGGGGGTGGGGTGTTGATGCTTCTGCTGACATGAGTAGGGGGTGGGGGCTGTTGATCCTCTTGCTGACATGAGTAGGGGGTGGGAGGTGTTGATGCTTTTGCTGATATGGTTAAGGGTTGGGGGTTTTGATGCTTTTGCTGACATGAGTAGGGAGTGGGGGCTGTTGATGCTTTTGCTGACATGAGTAGTGGGTTGGGAGGTGTTGATGCTTTTGCTGGTATGGTTAAGAGTTGTGTGTTTTGATGCTTTTGCTGACATGAGTATGGGTTGGGGGCTTAACGCTTTTGTTGACATGAGTATGGGGTAGGGGTGCTGATACTTTTGCTGACATGAGTAGGGGGTGGGGGCTGTTGATGCTTTTTCTGACCTGAGTAGCAGGTGGGGGTGTTGATGCTTTTACTGACATGAATTGGGGCGGGGTGTTGATGCTTTTGCTGGCATGAGTATGGGTTGGGGGTTTGTTGATGCTTTTGCCAACATGAGCAGGGAGAGGGGGATTAATGCCTTTCCTGACATGAGAAGTGAGTGGGGGATTGATGCTTTTACTGACATGTGTAAGGGGTTGGGATGTTGATGCTTTTGCTGACATGAGTAGGGGATGGGAGTGTTGATGCTTTTGCCTACATGAGTATGGGATGGGGGTGCTGAAGCTTTTGCTGACATGAGTTGGGGGTGGGGGTTGTTGATGCTTTTGCTGACATGAATCGGGGGTGGGGGTGCTGCTGCTTTTGCTGACATGAGTAGGGGGTGGGGGTGTTGATGCTTTTGCTGACATGAATAGGGGCTGTGGGGTGTTGATGCTTTTTCTGACATGATTATTGGGTGGGGGTGTTGATGCCTTTGCTGATATGAGTAGGCAGTGGGGGTTGACAATTTTGCTGACATGATTAAGGGGTGAGAGTGTTGATGCTTTTACCTTCATGAGTAGGGGATGAGGGTGCTGATGCATTTGCTGACATGGTTAGTGGGTGGGGTGTGTTAATGCTTTTGCTGACATGAGTACGGTGTTGGGGAGTTGATGCTTTTGCTGACATGAGTAGGGGTGGTGTGTGTTGATGCTTTTGCTGACATGAGTAGCTGGGGGCTGTTGATGCTTTTGATCACATGAGTAGGGGATGGTGGGTGCTGATGCTTTTGCTGACATGAGTATGGCGTGGGGATGTTAATGCTTTTGCTGACATGAGTAGGGGGTGGGGGCTGTTGATGCTTTTTCTGACATGAGTAGCAGGTGGGGGTGTTGATGCTTTTACTGACATGAATTGGGGCGGGGTGTTGATGCTTTTGCTGGCATGAGTATGGGTTGGGGGTTTGTTGATGCTTTTGCCAACATGAGCAGGGAGAGGGGGATTAATGCCTTTCCTGACATGAGAAGTGAGTGGGGGATTGATGCTTTTACTGACATGTGTAAGGGGTTGGGATGTTGATGCTTTTGCTGACATGAGTAGGGGATGGGAGTGTTGATGCTTTTGCCTACATGAGTAGGGGGTAGGGGGTGCTGATGCATTTGCTGACATGAGCAGGGTGTTGGGGAGTTGATGCTTTTGCTGACATGAGTATGGGATGGGGGTGCTGAAGCTTTTGCTGACATGAGTAGGGGGTGGGGGTGTTGATGCTTTTGCTGACATGAATAGGGGCTGTGGGGTGTTGATGCTTTTTCTGACATGATTATTGGGTGGGGGTGTTGATGCCTTTGCTGATATGAGTAGGCAGTGGGGGTTGACAATTTTGCTGACATGATTAAGGGGTGAGAGTGTTGATGCTTTTACCTTCATGAGTAGGGGATGGGGGTGCTGATGCATTTGCTGACATGGTTAGTGGGTGGGGTGTGTTAATGCTTTTGCTGACATGAGTACGGTGTTGGGGAGTTGATGCTTTTGCTGACATGAGTAGGGGTTGGGGGGTGTTAATTCTTTTGCTGACATGAGTATGGGATGGGGGTGCTGATGCTTTTGCTGACATGAGTGCAGGTGGGGGTGATGATGCCTTTCGTGACATGAGTAGAGGGTAGGGGAGTTGATTCTTTTGCTGACATGAGTGAGAGTGGGAGGTGTTGATGCTTTTGCTGAAATGAGTAGGGGGTTGGGATTTTGATGCTTTTCCTGAAATGAGTAGGGGGTGGGGTGTTGATGCTTCTGCTGACATGAGTAGGGGGTGGGGGCTGTTGATCCTCTTGCTGACATGAGTAGGGGGTGGGAGGTGTTGATGCTTTTGCTGATATGGTTAAGGGGTGGGGGTTTTGATGCTTTTGCTGACATGAGTAGGGAGTGGGGGCTGTTGATGCTTTTGCTGACATGAGTAGGGGGTTGGGAGGTGTTGATGCTTTTGCTGGTATGGTTAAGAGGTGGGTGTTTTGATGCTTTTGCTGACATGAGTATGGGTTGGGGGCTTAGTGCTTTCGTTGACATGTGTATGGGGTAGGGGTGCTGATACTTTTGCTGACATGATTATGGGGTGGGGGTGTTGATGCTTTTACTGACATGAATACGGGGTGGGGACGTGTTGATGCTTTTGCTGACATGAGTAGGAGGTGAGCGTGTTGATGCTTTTTCTGACGTGCGTAGGGGGTGGGGTTCTTGATGCTTTTGCTGACATGAGTCGGGGGTTGGGGTGTTGATGCTTTTGTTGACATGAGTAGGGGATGGTGTTGCTGATACTTTTGCTAACATGATTATGGGGTGGGGGTGTTGATGCTTTTGCTGACTAGTGTAGTGGGTGGGGATGTTGATGCTTTCGCTGACACGAGTATGGCGTGGGGGTGTTAATGCTTTTGCAGACATGAGTATGCGTTGGGGGCTGTTGATGCTTTTTCTGACATGAGTATGGGGTGGGGTTATTGATTCTTTTGCTGACATGAGTCTGGGTGGGTGTGTTGATGCTTTTGCTGACATGAGTCGGGGTGGGTGTGTTGATGCTTTTGCTGACATGAGTCGGGGTGAGGGTGTTTATGCTTTTGTTGACATGAGTAGGAGGTGGAGGTTTGATGCTTTTGCTGAAATGATTATGGGTTGGAGACTGATGATGCTTTTTGCTGACATGGGTAGTGGTTGGGGCGTGTTGATGCTTTTGCTGACAAGAGTAGGAGGTGAGCGTGTTGATGCTTTTTCTGACGTGAGTAGGGGGTGGGGTTCTTGATGCTTTTGCTGACATGAGTCGGGGGTTGGGGTGTTGATGCTTTTGTTGACATGAGTAGGGGATGGTGTTGCTGATACTTTTGCTAACATGATTATGGGGTGGGGGTGTTGATGCTTTTGCTGACATGAGTATAAGTTGGAGGTGTTGATGCTTTTGCTGACATGAATAGTGGGTGGGGGTGTTGATGCTTTTGCTGGCATGAGTATGGGTTGGGGGCTGTTGATGCTTTTTCTGACATGAGTAGGGGGTTGGGGTGTTGATGCTTTTGTTGACATGATTAGGGGATGGTGTTGCTGATACTTTTGCTAACATGATTATGGGGTGGGGGTGTTGATGCTTTTGCTGACTAGTGTAGTGGGTGGGGATGTTGATGCTTTTGCTGACACGAGTATGGCGTGGGGGTGTTAATGCTTTTGCAGACATGAGTATGCGTTGGGGGCTGTTGATGCTTTTTCTGACATGAGTATGGGGTGGGGGTATTGATTCTTTTGCTGACATGAGTCTGGGTGGGTGTGTTGATGCTTTTGCTGACATGAGTCGGGGTGGGTGTGTTGATGCTTTTGCTGACATGAGTCGGGGTGAGGGTGTTTATGCTTTTGTTGACATGAGTAGGAGGTGGAGGTTTGATGCTTTTGCTGAAATGATTATGGGTTGGAGACTGATGATGCTTTTTGCTGACATGGGTAGTGGTTGGGGCGTGTTGATGCTTTTGCTGACATGAGTAGAGGGTGGGACTGTTGATGCTTTTCTGACTTGAGTAGGGGGGGATTGATGCTTTTGCTGACACGAGTATGGCGTGGGGGATGGTTGATGCTTTTGCTGACATGTGTAGCGGGTGAGGATGTTGATGCTTTTGCTGACATGAGTATGGGGTGGGGGTGTTGATGCATTTGCTGGCGTTAGTGTGGGTTGGGGGCTGCTGATGCTTTTGCTGACATGAGTAGGGGGTGGGGGCTTAATGCTTTTGCTGACATGAGTTTGGGATGGGGGTGTTGATGCTTTTACTAACATGAATAGGGTGTGTGGCCTGTTGATGCCTTTGCTGACATGAGTATGGCGCGAGGGTGTTAATGCTTTTGCAGACATGAGTATGCGTTGGGGGCTGTTGATGCTTTTTCTGACATGAGTAAGGGGTGGGTTTGTTGATGCTTTTTCTGACATGAGTAGTGGGTGGGTGGTGTTGATGCTTTTGCTGACATGAGTATGGGGTGGGGGATGTTGATGCTTTTGCTGACATGTTGATGCTTTTCTGACATGAGTGGGGGAGAGGGATTGATGCTTTTGCTGACATGAGTATGGGGTGGGGGGGTTGATGCTTTTGCTCACATGAGTATGGCGTGGGGGTGTTGATGCATTTGCTGGCATGAGTGTTGGTTGGGGTTTGTTGGTGCTTTTTCTGACATGAGTCTGGGTGGGTGTGTTGATGCTTTTGCTGACATGAGTATGGGGTGGGGGATGTTGATGCTTTTGCTGACATGAGTATGGGGTGGGGGATGTTGATGCTTTTGCTGACATGTTGATGCTTTTCTGACATGAGTGGGGGAGAGGGATTGATGCTTTTGCTGACATGAGTATGGGGTGGGGGGGTTGATGCTTTTGCTCACATGAGTATGGCGTGGGGGTGTTGATGCATTTGCTGGCATGAGTGTTGGTTGGGGTTTGTTGGTGCTTTTTCTGACATGAGTATGGAGTGGGTGTGTTGATGCTTTTGCTGACAGGAGTAGGAGGTTGTGGTGCTGATGCTTTTGCTTACTAGTGTAGTGGGTGGGGATGTTGATGCTTTTGCTGACACGAGTATGGCGTGGGGGTGTTAATGCTTTTGCAGACATGAGTATGCGTTGGGGGCTGTTGATGCTTTTTCTGACATGAGTATGGGGTGGGGGTATTGATTCTTTTGCTGACATGAGTCTGGGTGGGTGTGTTGATGCTTTTGCTGACATGAGTTGGGGTGAGGGTGTTTATGCTTTTGTTGACATGAGTAGGAGGTGGAGGTTTGATGCTTTTGCTGAAATGATTATGGGTTGGAGACTGATGATGCTTTTTGCTGACATGGGTAGTGGTTGGGGCGTGTTGATGCTTTTGCTGACATGAGTAGGAGGTGAGCGTGTTGATGCTTTTTCTGACGTGAGTAGGGGGTGGGGTTCTTGATGCTTTTGCTGACATGAGTCGGGGGTTGGGGTGTTGATGCTTTTGTTGACATGAGTAGGGGATGGTGTTGCTGATACTTTTGCTAACATGATTATGGGGTGGGGGTGTTGATGCTTTTGCTGACATGAGTATAAGTTGGAGGTGTTGATGCTTTTGCTGACATGAATAGTGGGTGGGGGTGTTGATGCTTTTGCTGACTAGTGTAGTGGGTGGGGATGTTGATGCTTTTGCTGACACGAGTATGGCGTGGGGGTGTTAATGCTTTTGCAGACATGAGTATGCGTTGGGGGCTGTTGATGCTTTTTCTGACATGAGTATGGGGTGGGGGTATTGATTCTTTTGCTGACTTGAGTCTGGGTGGGTGTGTTGATGCTTTTGCTGACATGAGTCGGGGTGGGTGTGTTGATGCTTTTGCTGACATGAGTCGGGGTGAGGGTGTTTATGCTTTTGTTGACATGAGTAGGAGGTGGAGGTTTGATGCTTTTGCTGAAATGATTATGGGTTGGAGACTGATGATGCTTTTTGCTGACATGGGTAGTGGTTGGGGCGTGTTGATGCTTTTGCTGACATGAGTAGAGGGTGGGACTGTTGATGCTTTTCTGACTTGAGTAGAGGGGGATTGATGCTTTTGCTGACACGAGTATGGCGTGGGGGATGGTTGATGCTTTTGCTGACATGTGTAGCGGGTGAGGATGTTGATGCTTTTGCTGACATGAGTATGGGGTGGGGGTGTTGATGCATTTGCTGGCGTTAGTGTGGGTTGGGGGCTGTTGATGCTTTTGCTGACATGAGTAGGGGGTGGGGGCTTAATGCTTTTGCTGACATGAGTTTGGGATGGGGGTGTTGATGCTTTTACTAACATGAATAGGGTGTGTGGCCTGTTGATGCCTTTGCTGACATGAGTATGGCGCGAGGGTGTTAATGCTTTTGCAGACATGAGTATGCGTTGGGGGCTGTTGATGCTTTTTCTGACATGAGTAAGGGGTGGGTTTGTTGATGCTTTTTCTGACATGAGTAGTGGGTGGGTGGTGTTGATGCTTTTGCTGACATGAGTATGGGGTGGGGGATGTTGATGCTTTTGCTGACATGAGTATGAGGTGGGGGTGTTGATGCATTTGCTGACATGTTGATGCTTTTCTGACATGAGTGGGGGAGAGGGATTGATGCTTTTGCTGACATGAGTATGGGGTGGGGGGGTTGATGCTTTTGCTCACATGAGTATGGCGTGGGGGTGTTGATGCATTTGCTGGCATGAGTGTTGGTTGGGGTTTGTTGGTGCTTTTTCTGACATGAGTATGGAGTGGGGGTGTTGATGCTTTTGCTGACAGGAGTAGGAGGTTGTGGTGCTGATGCTTTTGCTTACTAGTGTAGGGGGTGGGGAGTTGATGCTTTTGCTGACATGAGTAGGGGGTGGGGGGGTTGATGCTTTTGCTGACTAGTGTAGTGGGTGGGGATGTTGATGCTTTTGCTGACACGAGTATGGCGTGGGGGTGTTAATGCTTTTGCAGACATGAGTATGCGTTGTGGGCTGTTGATGCCTTTGCTGACATGAGTATGGGGAGGGTGGTTTTGATGCTTTTGCTGACATGAGTATGAGGTGGGTGGTGTTGATGCTTTTGCTGACATGTGTTGGGGTGGGGGTGTTGATGCTTTTGCTGACATGAGTCGGGGTGGGTGGTGTTGATGCTTTTGCTGACATGATTATGGGGAGGGTGGTGTTCATGCTTTTGCTGACATGAGTATGGGGTGGGGGTGTTGATGCTTTTGCTGATGTGAGTCGGGGTGGGGGTGTTTTTGTTTTTGCTGACATGAGTAGGAGGTGGAGGTTGATTCTTTTGCTGAAATGAGGAGGGGGTTGGGTCTGTTGATGCTTTTTGCTGACTTGGTTAGTATTTGGGGTGTGTTGATGCTTTTGCTGACATGAGTTGGAGGTGGGAGGTTGATGTTTTTGCTGATGTGAGTAGGAGGTGGCGTCTGTAGATGCTTTTGCTGATATGAGTAGCGGGTGGGTGTGTTGATGCTTTTGCTGACATGAGTATGGGGAGGGGGATTGATGCTTTTCTGACATGAGTAGGGGTGGGGGTGTTGATGCTTTTGCTGACATGAGTAGGGGGTGGGGGTGCTGATGCTTTTGCTGACTAGTGTAGTGGGTGGGGGTGTTGTTGCTTTTGCTGAAATGAGTATGGCGTGGGGGTGTTAATGCTTTTGCTGACATGAGTATGCGTTGGGGGCTGTTGATTCTTTTTCTGACATGAGTAGGGGGTGGGGGTGTTGATGCTTTTGCTGACATGAGTATGGGGAGGGTGGTGTTGATGCTTTTGCTGACATGAGTATTGGGTGGGGGGTGTTGGTGCTTTTGCTGACATGAGTCGGGGTGGGGGTGTTGATGCTTTTGCTGACATGAGTCGGGGTGGGGGTGTTTATGCTTTTGCGGACATGAGTCAGGGTGGGGGTGTTCATGCTTTTCTGACATGAGAAGGGGAGGGGGATTGATGCTTTTGCTGACGTGAGTATGGGGTGGGGGGGGTTGATGCTTTTGCTGACATGTGTAGGACGTGGGGATGTTGATGCTTTTGCTGACGTGAGTATGGGGTGGGGGTGTTGATGCATTTGCTGGCATGAGTGTGGGTTGGGGGCTGTTGATGCTTTTGCTGACATGAGTAGGGGGTGGGGGCTTAATGCTTTTGCTGATATGAGTTTGGGATGTGGGTGTTGATGCTTTTACTAGCATGAATAGGGGGTGGGGGTGATGATGCCTTTCCTGACATGAGTAGGAGGTGGGGGTGCTGATGCTTTTGCTGACATGAGTAGGGGGTGGGGGGGTTGATGGTTTTGCTGACTAGTGTAGTGGGTGGGGATGTTGATGCTTTTGCTGACACGAGTATGGCGAGGGGGTGTTAATGCTTTTGCAGACATGAGTATGCGTTGGGGGCTGTTGATGCTTTTTCTGACATGAGTAAGGGGTGAGGTTGTTGGTGCTTTTGCTGTGATGAGCAGTGGGTGGGTGGTGTTGATGCTTTTGCTGACATGAGTATGGGGTGGGGGATGTTGATGCTTTTGCTGACATGAGTAGGGGGCGGGGTTGTTGGTGCTTTTGCTGACATGAGTAGGGGGTGGGGGCGCTGATGCTTTTGCTGACATGAGTATGGCGTTGGGGTGTTAATGCTTTTGCTGACATGAGTATGGGGAAGGTGGTGTTGATGCTTTTGCTGACATGAGTCGGGGTGGGGGTGTTTATGCTTTTGCTGACATGAGTAGGAGGTGGAGGGTTGATGCTTTTGCTGAAATGAGGAGGGGGTGGGGTCTGTTGATGCTTTTTGCTGACATGAGTCGGGGTGGGGGTGTTGATGCTTTTCTGACATGAGTAGGGGGAGGGAGATTGATGCTTTTGCTGACGTGAGTATGGGGTGGCGGGGTTGATGCTTTTGCTGACATGTGTAGGACGTGGGGATGTTGATGCTTTTGCTGACATGAGTATGGGGTGGGAGTGTTGATGCTTTTGCTGTCATGAGTGTGGGTTGGGGGCTGTTGATGCTTTTGCTGACATGAGTAGGGGGTGAGGGCTTAATGCTTTTGCTGACATGAGTTTGGGATGTGGGTGTTGATGCTTTTACTAACATGAATAGGGGGTGGGGGTGATGATGCCTAGGCTGACATGAGTAGGAGGTGGGGGTGCTGATGCTTTAGCTGACATGAGTAGGGGGTGGGGATGTAGATGCTTTTGCTGACACGAGTATGGCGTGGGGGTGTTACTGCTTTTGCTGACATGAGTCGGGGTTCGGGTGTTGATGCTTTTGCTGACATGAGTTCGGGGAGGGGGTGTTAATGCTTTTGCAGACATGAGTATGTGTTGGGGGCTGTTGATGCTTTTTCTGACATGAGTAAGGGGTGAGGTTGTTGGTGCTTTTGCTGTGATGAGCAGTGGGTGGGTGGTGTTGATGCTTTTGCTGACATGAGTATGGGGTGGGGGATGTTGATGCTTTTGCTGACATGAGTAGGGGGCGGGGTTGTTGGTGCTTTTGCTGACATGAGTAGGGGGTGGGGGCGCTGATGCTTTTGCTGACATGAGTATGGCGTTGGGGTGTTAATGCTTTTGCTGACATGAGTATGGGGAAGGTGGTGTTGATGCTTTTGCTGACATGAGTCGGGGTGGGGGTGTTTATGCTTTTGCTGACATGAGTAGGAGGTGGAGGGTTGATGCTTTTGCTGAAATGAGGAGGGGGTGGGGTCTGTTGATGCTTTTTGCTGACATGAGTCGGGGTGGGGGTGTTGATGCTTTTCTGACATGAGTAGGGGGAGGGAGATTGATGCTTTTGCTGACGTGAGTATGGGGTGGCGGGGTTGATGCTTTTGCTGACATGTGTAGGACGTGGGGATGTTGATGCTTTTGCTGACATGAGTATGGGGTGGGAGTGTTGATGCTTTTGCTGTCATGAGTGTGGGTTGGGGGCTGTTGATGCTTTTGCTGACATGAGTAGGGGGTGAGGGCTTAATGCTTTTGCTGACATGAGTTTGGGATGTGGGTGTTGATGCTTTTACTAACATGAATAGGGGGTGGGGGTGATGATGCCTAGGCTGACATGAGTAGGAGGTGGGGCTGCTGATGCTTTAGCTGACATGAGTAGGGGGTGGGGATGTAGATGCTTTTGCTGACACGAGTATGGCGTGGGGGTGTTACTGCTTTTGCTGACATGAGTCGGGGTGCGGGTGTTGATGCTTTTGCTGACATGAGTTCGGGGAGGGGGTGTTGATGCTTTTGCTGACATGAGTTGGAGGTGGGGGGTTGATGTTTTTGCTGATGTGAGTAGGAGGTGGTGTCTGTAGATGCTTTTGCTGATATGAGTCGCGGGTGGGTGTGTTGATGCTTTTGCTGACATGAGTATGGGGAGGGGGATTGATGCTTTTCTGACATGAGTAGGGGTGGGGTTGTTGATGCTTTTGCTGACAGGAGTAGGGGGTGGGTGTGCTGATGCTTTTGCTTTCTAGTGTAGGGGTGGGGGTGTTGATCCTTTTGCTGACATGAGTAGGGGGTGGGGGTGGTTGATGATTTTGCTGTCTAGTGTAGTGGGTGGGGATGTTAATGCTTTTGCTGACATGAGTATGGCGTGGGGGTGTTAATGCTTTTTCTGACATGAGTATGCGTTGGGGGCTGTTGATGCTTTTTCTGACATGAGTAGGGGGTGGGGGTGTTGATGCTTTTGCTGACATGAGTATGGGGAGGGTGGTGTTGATGCTTTTGCTGACATGAGTATGCGGTGGGGGGTGTTGATGCTTTTGCTGACATGAGTCGGGGTGAGGGTGTTGATGCTTTTGGTGACATGAGTCGGGGTTGGAGTATTTATGCTTTTGCTGACATGAGTAGGAGGTGGAGGGTTGATGCTTGTGCTGAAATGACGAAGTGGTGGGGTCTGTTGATGCTTTTTGCTGACTTGATTCGCGGTTGGGGTGTGTTGATGCTTTGCTGACATGAGTAGGGGGTTGGGGTGTTAATGCTTTTGCGGACATGAGTCGGGGTGGGGGTGTTGATGCTTTTCTGACATGAGTAGGGGGAGGGGGATTGATGCTTTTGCTGACGTGAGTATGGGGTGGGGGGGTTGATGCTTTTGCTGACATGAGTATGCGTTGGGGGCTGTTGATGCTTTTCCTGACCTGAGTAAGGGGTGGGATTGTTGGTGCTTTTGCTGCCATGAGTAGTCGGTGGGTGGTGTTGATGCTTTTGCTGACATGAGTATGAGGTGGGGGATGTTGATGCTTTTGCTGACATGAGTATGGGATGGGGGTGTTGATGCTTTTGCTGACATGAGTATGGGGTGGGGGTGTTGATGCATTTGCGGACATGAGTCGGGGTGGGGGTGTTGATGCTTTTCTAACATGAGTAGGGGGAGGAGGATTGATGCTTTTGCTGACGTGAGTATGGGATGGGGGTGTTGATGCTTTTGCTGACATGTGTCGGGGTGGGGGTGTTGATGCTTTTGCTGACATGAGTCGGGGTGGGTGGTGTTGATGCTTTTGCTGACATGATTATGGGGAGGGTGGTGTTCATGCTTTTGCTGACATGAGTATGGGGTGGGGGTGTTGATGCTTTTGCTGATGTGAGTCGGGGTGGGGGTGTTTTTGTTTTTGCTGACATGAGTAGGAGGTGGAGGTTGATTCTTTTGCTGAAATGAGGAGGGGGTTGGGTCTGTTGATGCTTTTTGCTGACTTGGTTAGTAGTTGGGGTGTGTTGATGCTTTTGGTGACGTGTATGAGGTGGGGGATGTTGATGCTTTTGCTGACATGAGTATGGGGTGGGGGTGTTGATGCTTTTGCTGACATGAGTCGGGGTGCGGGTGTTGATGCTTTTGCTGACGTGTTTGGGGAGGCGGTGTTGATGCTTTTGCTGACATGAGTTGGAGGTGGGAGGTTGATGTTTTTGCTGATGTGAGTAGGAGGTGGCGTCTGTAGATGTTTTTGCTGATATGAGTAGCGGGTGGGTGTGTTGATGCTTTTGCTGACATGAGTATGGGGAGGGGGATTGATGCTTTTCTGACATGAGTAGGGGTGGAGTTGTTGATGCTTTTGCTGACAGGAGTAGGCAGTGGGGGTGCTGATGCTTTTGCTTTCTAGTGTAGGGGTGGGGGTGTTGATGCTTTTGCTGACATGAGTAGGGGGTGGGGGTGTTGATGCTTTTGCTGACTAGTGTAGTGGGTGGGGGTGTTGTTGCTTTTGCTGAAATGAGTATGGCGTGGGGGTGTTAATGCTTTTGCTGACATGAGTATGCGTTGGGGGCTGTTGATTCTTTTTCTGACATGAGTAGGATGTGGGGGTGTTGATGCTTTTGCTGACATGAGTATGGGGAGGGTGGTGTTGATGCTTTTGCTGACATGAGTATTGGGTGGGGGGTGTTGGTGCTTTTGCTGACATGAGTCGGGGTGGGGGTGTTGATGCTTTTGCTGACATGAGTCGGGGTGGGGGTGTTTATGCTTTTGCGGACATGAGTCAGGGTGGGGGTGTTCATGCTTTTCTGACATGAGAAGGGGAGGGGGATTGATGCTTTTGCTGACGTGAGTATGGGGTGGGGGGGGTCGATGCTTTTGCTGACATGTGTAGGACGTGGGGATGTTGATGCTTTTGCTGACATGAGTATGGGGTGGGGGTGTTGATGCTTTTGCTGACATGAGTCGGGGTGGGGGTGTTTATGCTTTTGCGGACATGAGTCAGGGTGGGGGTGTTCATGCTTTTCTGACATGAGAAGGGGAGGGGGATTGATGCTTTTGCTGACGTGAGTATGGGGTGGGGGGGGTCGATGCTTTTGCTGACATGTGTAGGACGTGGGGATGTTGATGCTTTTGCTGACATGAGTATGGGGTGGGGGTGTTGATGCATTTGCTGGCATGAGTGTGGGTTGGGGGCTGTTGATGCTTTTGCTGACATGAGTAGGGGGTGGGGGCTTAATGCTTTTGCTGATATGAGTTTGGGATGTGGGTGTTGATGCTTTTACTAGCATGAATAGGGGGTGGGGGTGATGATGCCTTTCCTGACATGAGTAGGAGGTGGGGGTGCTGATGCTTTTGCTGACATGAGTAGGGGGTGGGGGGGTTGATGCTTTTGCTGACTAGTGTAGTGGGTGGGGATGTTGATGCTTTTGCTGACACGAGTATGGCGTGGGGGTGTTAATGCTTTTGCAGACATGAGTATGCGTTTGGGGCTGTTGATGCTTTTTCTGACATGAGTAAGGGGTGAGGTTGTTGGTGCTTTTGCTGTGATGAGCAGTGGGTGGGTGGTGTTGATTCTTTTGCTGACATGAGTATGGGGTGGGGGATGTTGATGCTTTTGCTGACATGAGTAGGGGGCGGGGTTGTTGGTGCTTTTGCTGACATGAGTAGGGGGTGGGGGCGCTGATGCTTTTGCTGACATGAGTATGGCGTTGGGGTGTTAATGCTTTTGCTGACATGAGTATGGGGAAGGTGGTGTTGATGCTTTTGCTGACATGAGTCGGGGTGGGGGTGTTTATGCTTTTGCTGACATGAGTAGGAGGTGGAGGGTTGATGCTTTTGCTGACATGAGTCGGGGTGGGGGTGTTGATGCTTTTCTGACATGAGTAGGGGGAGGGAGATTGATGCTTTTGCTGACGTGAGTATGGGGTGGGGAGGTTGATGCTTTTGCTGACATGTGTAGGACGTGGGGATGTTGATGCTTTTGCTGACATGAGTATGGGGTGGGAGTGTTGATGCTTTTGCTGTCATGAGTGTGGGTTGGGGGCTGTTGATGCTTTTGCTGACATGAGTAGGGGGTGAGGGCTTAATGCTTTTGCTGACATGAGTTTGGGATGTGGGTGTTGATGCTTTTACTAACATGAATAGGGGGTGGGGGTGATGATGCCTAGGCTGACATGAGTAGGAGGTGGGGGTGCTGATGCTTTAGCTGACATGAGTATGGCGTGGGGGTGTTAATGCTTTTTCTGACATGAGTATGCGTTGGGGGCTGTTGATGCTTTTTCTGACATGAGTAGGGGGTGGGGGTGTTGATGCTTTTGCTGACATGAGTATGGGGAGGGTGGTGTTGATGCTTTTGCTGACATGAGTATGCGGTGGGGGGTGTTGATGCTTTTGCTGACATGAGTCGGGGTGAGGGTGTTGATGCTTTTGCTGACATGAGTCGGGGTTGGAGTATTTATGCTTTTGCTGACATGAGTAGGAGGTGGAGGGTTGATGCTTGTGCTGAAATGACGAAGTGGTGGGGTCTGTTGATGCTTTTTGCTGACTTGAATAGTGGGTGGGGGTGTTGATGCTTTTGCTGACATGAGTAGGGGATGGGAGTGTTGATGCTTTTGCCTACATGAGTAGGGGGTGGGGGGTGCTGATGCATTTGCTGACATGAGTAGGGTGTTGGGGAGTTGATGCTTTTGCTGACATGAGTATGGGATGGGGGTGCTGAAGCTTTTGCTGACATGAGTTGGGGGTGGGGGGTGTTGCTGCTTTTGCTGACATGATTATGGGGTGGGGGTGTTGATGCTTTTACTGACATGAATATGGGTTGGGGGCTTAATGCTTTTGTTGACATGAGTATGTGGTAGGGGTGCTGATACTTTTGCTGACATGATTATGGGGTGTGGGTGTTGATGCTTTTACTGACATGAATAAGGGGTGGGGAGGTGTTGATGCTTTTGCTGACATGAGTATGGGGTGGGGGTGTTGATGCATTTGCTGGCATGAGTGTGGGTTGGGGGCTGTTGATGCTTTTGCTGACATGAGTAGGGGGTGGGGGCTTAATGCTTTTGCTGATATGAGTTTGGGATGTGGGTGTTGATGCTTTTACTAGCATGAATAGGGGGTGGGGGTGATGATGCCTTTCCTGACATGAGTAGGAGGTGGGGGTGCTGATGCTTTTGCTGACATGAGTAGGGGGTGGGGGGGTTGATGCTTTTGCTGACTAGTGTAGTGGGTGGGGATGTTGATGCTTTTGCTGACACGAGTATGGCGAGGGGGTGTTAATGCTTTTGCAGACATGAGTATGCGTTGGGGGCTGTTGATGCTTTTTCTGACATGAGTAAGGGGTGAGGTTGTTGGTGCTTTTGCTGTGATGAGCAGTGGGTGGGTGGTGTTGATGCTTTTGCTGACATGAGTATGGGGTGGGGGATGTTGATGCTTTTGCTGACATGAGTAGGGGGCGGGGTTGTTGGTGCTTTTGCTGACATGAGTAGGGGGTGGGGGCGCTGATGCTTTTGCTGACATGAGTATGGCGTTGGGGTGTTAATGCTTTTGCTGACATGAGTATGGGGAAGGTGGTGTTGATGCTTTTGCTGACATGAGTCGGGGTGGGGGTGTTTATGCTTTTGCTGACATGAGTAGGAGGTGGAGGGTTGATGCTTTTGCTGAAATGAGGAGGGGGTGGGGTCTGTTGATGCTTTTTGCTGACATGAGTCGGGGTGGGGGTGTTGATGCTTTTCTGACATGAGTAGGGGGAGGGAGATTGATGCATTTGCTGACGTGAGTATGGGGTGGCGGGGTTGATGCTTTTGCTGACATGTGTAGGACGTGGGGATGTTGATGCTTTTGCTGACATGAGTGTGGGGTGGGAGTGTTGATGCTTTTGCTGTCATGAGTGTGGGTTGGGGGCTGTTGATGCTTTTGCTGACATGAGTAGGGGGTGAGGGCTTAATGCTTTTGCTGACATGAGTTTGGGATGTGGGTGTTGATGCTTTTACTAACATGAATAGGGGGTGGGGGTGATGATGCCTAGTCTGACATGAGTAGGAGGTGGGGGTGCTGATGCTTTAGCTGACATGAGTTGGGGGTGGGGATGTAGATGCTTTTGCTGACACGAGTATGGCGTGGGGGTGTTACTGCTTTTGCTGACATGAGTCGGGGTGCGGGTGTTGATGCTTTTGCTGACATGAGTTCGGGGAGGGGGTGTTAATGCTTTTGCAGACATGAGTATGTGTTGGGGGCTGTTGATGCTTTTTCTGACATGAGTAAGGGGTGAGGTTGTTGGTGCTTTTGCTGTGATGAGCAGTGGGTGGGTGGTGTTGATGCTTTTGCTGACATGAGTATGGGGTGGGGGATGTTGATGCTTTTGCTGACATGAGTAGGGGGCGGGGTTGTTGGTGCTTTTGCTGACATGAGTAGGGGGTGGGGGCGCTGATGCTTTTGCTGACATGAGTATGGCGTTGGGGTGTTAATGCTTTTGCTGACATGAGTATGGGGAAGGTGGTGTTGATGCTTTTGCTGACATGAGTCGGGGTGGGGGTGTTTATGCTTTTGCTGACATGAGTAGGAGGTGGAGGGTTGATGCTTTTGCTGAAATGTGGAGGGGGTGGGGTCTGTTGATGCTTTTTGCTGACATGAGTCGGGGTGGGGGTGTTGATGCTTTTCTGACATGAGTAGGGGGAGGGAGATTGATGCTTTTGCTGACGTGAGTATGGGGTGGCGGGGTTGATGCTTTTGCTGACATGTGTAGGACGTGGGGATGTTGATGCTTTTGCTGACATGAGTATGGGGTGGGAGTGTTGATGCTTTTGCTGTCATGAGTGTGGGTTGGGGGCTGTTGATGCTTTTGCTGGCATGAGTAGGGGGTGAGGGCTTAATGCTTTTGCTGACATGAGTTTGGGATGTGGGTGTTGATGCTTTTACTAACATGAATAGGGGGTGGGGGTGATGATGCCTAGGCTGACATGAGTAGGAGGTGGGGGTGCTGATGCTTTAGCTGACATGAGTAGGGGGTGGGGATGTAGATGCTTTTGCTGACACGAGTATGGCGTGGGGGTGTTACTGCTTTTGCTGACATGAGTCGGGGTGCGGGTGTTGATGCTTTTGCTGACATGAGTTCGGGGAGGGGGTGTTGATGCTTTTGCTGACATGAGTTGGAGGTGGGGGGTTGATGTTTTTGCTGATGTGAGTAGGAGGTGGTGTCTGTAGATGCTTTTGCTGATATGAGTCGCGGGTGGGTGTGTTGATGCTTTTGCTGACATGAGTATGGGGAGGGGGATTGATGCTTTTCTGACATGAGTAGGGGTGGGGTTGTTGATGCTTTTGCTGACAGGAGTAGGGGGTGGGTGTGCTGATGCTTTTGCTTTCTAGTGTAGGGGTGGGGGTGTTGATCCTTTTGCTGACATGAGTAGGGGGTGGGGGTGGTTGATGATTTTGCTGTCTAGTGTAGTGGGTGGGGATGTTAATGCTTTTGCTGACATGAGTATGGCGTGGGGGTGTTAATGCTTTTTCTGACATGAGTATGCGTTGGGGGCTGTTGATGCTTTTTCTGACATGAGTAGGGGGTGGGGGTGTTGATGCTTTTGCTGACATGAGTATGGGGAGGGTGGTGTTGATGCTTTTGCTGACATGAGTATGCGGTGGGGGGTGTTGATGCTTTTGCTGACATGAGTCGGGGTGAGGGTGTTGATGCTTTTGCTGACATGAGTCGGGGTTGGAGTATTTATGCTTTTGCTGACATGAGTAGGAGGTGGAGGGTTGATGCTTGTGCTGAAATGACGAAGTGGTGGGGTCTGTTGATGCTTTTTGCTGACTTGATTCGCGGTTGGGGTGTGTTGATGCTTTGCTGACATGAGTAGGGGGTTGGGGTGTTAATGCTTTTGCGGACATGAGTCGGGGTGGGGGTGTTGATGCTTTTCTGACATGAGTAGGGGGAGGGGGATTGATGCTTTTGCTGACGTGAGTATGGGGTGGGGGGGTTGATGCTTTTGCTGACATGAGTATGCGTTGGGGGCTGTTGATGCTTTTCCTGACCTGAGTAAGGGGTGGGATTGTTGGTGCTTTTGCTGCCATGAGTAGTCGGTGGGTGGTGTTGATGCTTTTGCTGACATGAGTATGAGGTGGGGGATGTTGATGCTTTTGCTGACATGAGTATGGGATGGGGGTGTTGATGCTTTTGCTGACATGAGTATGGGGTGGGGGTGTTGATGCATTTGCGGACATGAGTCGGGGTGGGGGTGTTGATGCTTTTCTAACATGAGTAGGGGGAGGAGGATTGATGCTTTTGCTGACGTGAGTATGGGATGGGGGTGTTGATGCTTTTGCTGACATGTGTCGGGGTGGGGGTGTTGATGCTTTTGCTGACATGAGTCGGGGTGGGTGGTGTTGATGCTTTTGCTGACATGATTATGGGGAGGGTGGTGTTCATGCTTTTGCTGACATGAGTATGGGGTGGGGGTGTTGATGCTTTTGCTGATGTGAGTCGGGGTGGGGGTGTTTTTGTTTTTGCTGACATGAGTAGGAGGTGGAGGTTGATTCTTTTGCTGAAATGAGGAGGGGGTTGGGTCTGTTGATGCTTTTTGCTGACTTGGTTAGTAGTTGGGGTGTGTTGATGCTTTTGGTGACGTGTATGAGGTGGGGGATGTTGATGCTTTTGCTTACATGAGTATGGGGTGGGGGTGTTGATGCTTTTGCTGACATGAGTCGGGGTGCGGGTGTTGATGCTTTTGCTGACGTGTTTGGGGAGGCGGTGTTGATGCTTTTGCTGACATGAGTTGGAGGTGGGAGGTTGATGTTTTTGCTGATGTGAGTAGGAGGTGGCGTCTGTAGATGTTTTTGCTGATATGAGTAGCGGGTGGGTGTGTTGATGCTTTTGCTGACATGAGTATGGGGAGGGGGATTGATGCTTTTCTGACATGAGTAGGGGTGGAGTTGTTGATGCTTTTGCTGACAGGAGTAGGCAGTGGGGGTGCTGATGCTTTTGCTTTCTAGTGTAGGGGTGGGGGTGTTGATGCTTTTGCTGACATGAGTAGGGGGTGGGGGTGTTGATGCTTTTGCTGACATGAGTATGGGGAGGGTGGTGTTGATGCTTTTGCTGACATGAGTATTGGGTGGGGGGTGTTGGTGCTTTTGCTGACATGAGTCGGGGTGGGGGTGTTGATGCTTTTGCTGACATGAGTCGGGGTGGGGGTGTTTATGCTTTTGCGGACATGAGTCAGGGTGGGGGTGTTCATGCTTTTCTGACATGAGAAGGGGAGGGGGATTGATGCTTTTGCTGACGTGAGTATGGGGTGGGGGGGGTCGATGCTTTTGCTGACATGTGTAGGACGTGGGGATGTTGATGCTTTTGCTGACATGAGTATGGGGTGGGGGTGTTGATGCATTTGCTGGCATGAGTGTGGGTTGGGGGCTGTTGATGCTTTTGCTGACATGAGTAGGGGGTGGTGGCTTAATGCTTTTGCTGATATGAGTTTGGGATGTGGGTGTTGATGCTTTTACTAGCATGAATAGGGGGTGGGGGTGATGATGCCTTTCCTGACATGAGTAGGAGGTGGGGGTGCTGATGCTTTTGCTGACATGAGTAGGGGGTGGGGGGGTTGATGCTTTTGCTGACTAGTGTAGTGGGTGGGGATGTTGATGCTTTTGCTGACACGAGTATGGCGTGGGGGTGTTAATGCTTTTGCAGACATGAGTATGCGTTTGGGGCTGTTGATGCTTTTTCTGACATGAGTAAGGGGTGAGGTTGTTGGTGCTTTTGCTGTGATGAGCAGTGGGTGGGTGGTGTTGATTCTTTTGCTGACATGAGTATGGGGTGGGGGATGTTGATGCTTTTGCTGACATGAGTAGGGGGCGGGGTTGTTGGTGCTTTTGCTGACATGAGTAGGGGGTGGGGGCGCTGATGCTTTTGCTGACATGAGTATGGCGTTGGGGTGTTAATGCTTTTGCTGACATGAGTATGGGGAAGGTGGTGTTGATGCTTTTGCTGACATGAGTCGGGGTGGGGGTGTTTATGCTTTTGCTGACATGAGTAGGAGGTGGAGGGTTGATGCTTTTGCTGACATGAGTCGGGGTGGGGGTGTTGATGCTTTTCTGACATGAGTAGGGGGAGGGAGATTGATGCTTTTGCTGACGTGAGTATGGGGTGGGGAGGTTGATGCTTTTGCTGACATGTGTAGGACGTGGGGATGTTGATGCTTTTGCTGACATGAGTATGGGGTGGGAGTGTTGATGCTTTTGCTGTCATGAGTGTGGGTTGGGGGCTGTTGATGCTTTTGCTGACATGAGTAGGGGGTGAGGGCTTAATGCTTTTGCTGACATGAGTTTGGGATGTGGGTGTTGATGCTTTTACTAACATGAATAGGGGGTGGGGGTGATGATGCCTAGGCTGACATGAGTAGGAGGTGGGGGTGCTGATGCTTTAGCTGACATGAGTATGGCGTGGGGGTGTTAATGCTTTTTCTGACATGAGTATGCGTTGGGGGCTGTTGATGCTTTTTCTGACATGAGTAGGGGGTGGGGGTGTTGATGCTTTTGCTGACATGAGTATGGGGAGGGTGGTGTTGATGCTTTTGCTGACATGAGTATGCGGTGGGGGGTGTTGATGCTTTTGCTGACATGAGTCGGGGTGAGGGTGTTGATGCTTTTGCTGACATGAGTCGGGGTTGGAGTATTTATGCTTTTGCTGATATGAGTAGGAGGTGGAGGGTTGATGCTTGTGCTGAAATGACGAAGTGGTGGGGTCTGTTGATGCTTTTTGCTGACTTGATTCGCGGTTGGGGTGTGTTGATGCTTTGCTGACATGAGTAGGGGGTTGGGGTGTTAATGCTTTTGCGGACATGAGTCGGGGTGGGGGTGTTGATGCTTTTCTGACATGAGTAGGGGGAGGGGGATTGATGCTTTTGCTGACATGAGTATGGGGTGGGGGGGTTGATGCTTTTGCTGACATGAGTATGCGTTGGGGGCTGTTGATGCTTTTCCTGACCTGAGTAAGGGATGGGATTGTTGGTGCTTTTGCTGTCATGAGTAGTTGGTGGGTGGTGTTGATGCTTTTGCTGACATGAGTATGAGGTGGGGGCTGTTGATGCTTTTGCTGACATGAGTAGGGGGTGGGGGCTTAATGCTTTTGCTGACATGAGTTTGGGATGTGGGTGTTGATGCTTTTACTAACATGAATAGGGGGTGGGGGTGATGATGCCTTTCCTGACATGAGTAGGAGGTGGGGGTGCTGATGCTTTTGCTGACATGAGTAGGGAGTGGGGGGGGTTTGATGTTTTTGCTGACTAGTGTAGTGGGTGGGGATGTTGATGCTTTTGCTGACACGAGTATGGCGTGGGGGTGTTAATGCTTTTGCAGACATGAGTATGCGTTTGGGGCTGTTGATGCTTTTTCTGACATGAGTAAGGGGTGGGGTTGTTGGTGCTTTTGCTGTGATGAGCAGTGGGTGGGTGGTGTTGCTGCTTTTGCTGACATGAGTATGGGGTGGGGGATGTTGATGCTTTTGCTGACATGAGTAGGGGGTGGGGTTGTTGGTGCTTTTACTGACATGAGTAGGGGGTGGGAGTGCTGATGCTTTTGCTGACATGAGTATGGGGAGGGTGATGTTGATGCTTTTGCTGACATGAGTATCAGGTGGGGGTGTTGATGCTTTTGCTGACATGAGTTGGAGGTGGGGGGTTGATGTTTTTGCTGATGTGAGTAGGAGGTGGCGTCTGTAGATGCTTTTGCTGATATGAGTAGCGGGTGGGGGTGTTGATGCTTTTGCTGACATGAGTATGGGGAGGGGGATTGATGCTTTTCTGACATGAGTAGGGGTAGGGTTGTTGATGCTTTTGCTGACAGGAGTAGGGGGTGGGGTGCTGATGCTTTTGCTTACTAGTGTAGGGGTGGGGGTGTTGATGCTTTTGCTGACATGAGTAGGGCGTGGGGTGGTTGATGTTTTTGCTGACTAGTGTAGTGGGTGGGGATGTTGATGCTTTTGCTGAAATGAGTATGGCGTGGGGGTGTTAATGCTTTTGCTGACATGAGTATGCGTTGGGGGCTGTTGATGCTTTTTCTGACATGAGTAGGATGTGGGGGTGTTGATGCTTTTGCTGACATGAGTATGGGAAGGATGGTGTTGATGCTTTTGCTGACATGAGTATGGGGTGCGGGGTGTTGATGCTTTTGCTGACATGAGTAGGGGGTGGGGGTGTTGATGCTTTTGCGGACATGAGTCGGGGGGGGTGTTGATGCTTTTCTGACATGAGTTGGGGGAGGGGGATTGATGCTTTTGCTGACGTGAGTATGGGGTGGGGGGTTGATGCTTTTGCTGTCATGAGTAGTCGGTGGGTGGTGTTGATGCTTTTGCTGACATGAGTATGAGGTGGGGGATGTTGATGCTTTTGCTGACATGTGTTTGGGGAGGGGGTGTTGATGCTTTTGCTGACATTAATTGGAGGTGGGGGGTTGATGTTTTTGCTGATGTGAGTAGGAGGTGGCGTCTGTAAATGCTTTTGCTGATATGAGTAGCGGGTGGGGGTGTTGATGCTTTTGCTGACATGAGTATGGGGAGGGGGATTGATGCTTTTCTGACATGAGTAGGGGTGGGGTTGTTGATGCTTTTCTGACAGGAGTAGGCAGTGGGTGTCCTGATGCTTTTGCTTTCTAGTGTAGGGGTGGGGGTGTTGATGCTTTTGCTGACATGAGTAGTGGTTGTGGGTGGTTGATGCTTTTGCTGACTAGTGTAGTGGGTGGGGATGTTGTTGCTTTTGCTGAAATGAGTATGGCGTGGGGGTGTTAATGCTTTTGCTGACATGAGTATGCGTTGGGGGCTGTTGATTCTTTTTCTGACATGAGTAGGGGGTGGGTGTGTTGATGCTTTTGCTGACATGAGTATGGGGAGGGTGGTGTTGATGCTTTTGCTGACATGAGTATTGGGTGGGGGGTGTTGGTGCTTTTGCTGACATGAGTCGCGGAGGGGGTGTTGATGCTTTTGCTGACATGAGTCGGGGTGGGGGTTTTTATGCTTTTGCTGACATGAGTAGGAGGTGGAGGGTTGATGCTTTTGTTGAAATGACGAAGGGGTGGGGTCTGTTGATGCTTTTTGCTGACTTGGTTAGTCGTTGGTGTGTGTTGATGCTTTTGCTGACATGAGTAGGGGGTGGGGGTGTTGATGCTTTTGCGGTCATGAGTCGGGGTCGGGGTGTTGATGCTTTTCTGACATGAGTAGGGGGAGGGGGATTGATGCTTTTGCTGACGTGAGTATGGGGTGGGGGGGTTGATGCTTTTGCTGACATGTGTAGGATGTGGGGATGTTGATGCTTTTGCTGACATGAGTATGGGGTGGGGGTGTTGATGCATTTGCTGGCATGAGTGTGTGTTGGGGGCTGTTGATGCTTTTGCTGACATTAGTAGGGGGTGGGGGCTTTATGCTTTTGCTGACATGAGTTTGGCATGTGGGTATTGATGCTTTTACTAACATGAATAGCGGGTGGGGGTGATGATGCCTTTGCTGACATGAGTAGGAGGTGGGGGTGCTGATGCTTTTGCTGACATGAGTAGGGGGTGGGGGGGGTTGATGTTTTTGCTGACTAGTTTTGTGGGTGGGGATGTTGATGCTTTTGCTGACACGAGTATGGCGTGGGGGTGTTAATGCTTTTGCAGACATGAGTATGCGTTGGGGTCTGTTGATGCTTTTTCTGACATGAGTAAGGGGTGGGGGATGTTGATGCTTTTGCTGACATGAGTAGGGGGTGGGGTTGTTGGTGCTTTTGCTGACATGAGTAGGGGGTGAGGGTGCTGATGCCTTTGCTGACATGAGAATCGGGTGAGGGTGTTGATGGTTTTGCTGACAGGAGTAGGGGGAGGGTGTGCTGATGCTTTTGCTTACTAGTATAGGGGTGGGGGTGTTGATGCTTTTGCTGACATGAGTAGGGGGTGGGGGTGTTGATGCTTTTGCTGACTAGTGTAGTGGGTGGGGAAGTTGATGCTTTTGCTGAAATGAGTATGGCGTGGGGGTGTTAATGCTTTTGCTGACATGAGTATGCGTTGTGGGCTGTTGATGCTTTTTCTGACATGAGTAGGGGGTGGGGGTATTGATGCTTTTGCTGACATGAGTATGGGGAGGATGGTGTTGATGCTTTTGCTGACATGAGTATGGGGTGGGGGTGTTGATGCTTTTGCTGACATGAGTCGGGGTGGGGGTGTTTATGCTTTTGCTGACGTGAGTAGGAGGTGGAGGGTTGATGCTTTTGCTGAAATGAGGAGAGAGTGGGGTCTGTTGATGCTTTTTGCTGACTTGGTTATTGGTTGGGGTGTGTTGATGCTTTTGCTGACATGAGTAGGGGGTGGGGGTGTTGATGCTTTTGCTGTCATGAGTATGGGGTGCGGGGTGTTGATGCTTTTGCTGACATGAGTCGGGGTGGGGGTGTTGATGCTTTTGCTGACATGAGTCGGGGTGGGGGTGTTTATGCTTTTGCTGACATGAGTAGGAGGTGGAGGGTTGATGCTTTTGCTGAAATGAGGAGAGAGTGGGGTCTGTTGATGCTTTTTGCTGACTTGGTTAGTGGTTGGGGTGTGTTGATGCTTTTGCTGACATGAGTAGGGGGTGCGGGTTTTGATGCTTTTGCGGACATGAGTCGGGGTGGGGGTGTTGATGCTTTTCTGACATGAGTAGGGGGAGGGGGATTGATGCTTTTGCTGACGTGAGTATGGGGTGGGGGTGGTTGATGCTTTTGCTGACATGAGTATGGGGTGGGGGTGTTGATGCTTTTGCTGACATGAGTATGGGGTGGGGGTGTTGATGCATTTGCTGGCATGAGTGTGGGTTGGGGGCTGTTGATGCTTTTGCTGACATGAGTAGGGGGTGGGGGCTTAATGCTTTTGCTGACATGAGTTTGGGATGTGGGTGTTGATGCTTTTACTAACATGAATAGGGGGTGGGGTTTATGATGCCTTTGCTGACATGAGTAGGAGGTGGGGGCTGTTGATGCTTTTTCTGACATGAGTAGGGAGCGGGGCTGTTGATGCTTTTGCTGACATGAGTATGGGGAGGATGGTGTTGATGCTTTTGCTGACATGAGTATGGGGTGCGGGGTGTTGATGCTTTTGCTGACATGAGTCGGGGTGGGGGTGTTGATGCTTTTGCTGACATGAGTCGGGGTAGGGGTGTTGATGCTTTTGCGGACATGAGTATGGCGTGGGGGTGTTGATGCTTTTGCTGACATGAGTCGGGGTGGGGGTGTTTATGCTTTTGCTGACATGAGTAGGAGGTGGAGCGTTGATGCTTTTGCTGAAATGAGGAGGGAGTGGGGTCTGTTGATGCTTTTTGCTGACTTGGTTAGTGGTTGGGGTGTGTTGATGCTTTTCCTGACATGAGCAGCGGGTGGGGGTGTTGATGCTTTTGCGTACATGAGTCGGGGTGCGGGTGTTGATGCTTTTCTGACATGAGTAGGGGGAGGGGGATTGATGTTTTTGCTGACGTGAGTATGGGGTGGGGGGGTTGATGCCTTTGCTGACATGACTTGGAGATGGGGGTGCTGCTGCTTTTGCTGACATGAGTAGGGGGTGGGGTAGTTGATGCTTTTGCTGACTAGTGTAGTGGGTGGGGATTTTGATGCTTTTGCTGACACGAGTATGTCGTAGGGGTGTTAATGCTTTTGCAGACATGAGTATGCGTTGGGGGCTGTTGATGCTGTTTCTGACATGAGTAAGGGGTGGGGCGGTTGGTGCTTTTGCTGTCATGAGTACTGGGTGGGTGGTGTTGATGCTTTTGCTGACATGAGTATGGGGTGGGGGATGTTGATGCTTTTGCTGACGTGAGTATGGGGTGGTGGGGTTGATGCTTTTCTGGCATGAGTGTGGGTTGGGGGCTGTTGATGCTTTTGCTGACATGAGTAGGGGGTGGGGGCTTAATGCTTTTGCTGACATGAGTTTGGGATGTGGGTGCTGATGCTTTTACTAACATGAATAGGGGGTGGGGGTGATGATGCCTTTGCTGACATGAGTAGGAGGTGGGGGTGCTGATGCTTTTGCTGACATGAGTAGGGGGTGGGGGTGTTGATGCTTTTGCTGACTAGTGTAGTGGGTGGGGATGTAGATGCTTTTGCTGACACGAGTATGGTGTGGGGATGGTAATGCTTTTGCGGACATGAGTATGCGTTGGGGGCTGTTGATGCTGTTTCTGACATGAGTAAGGGGTGGGGTTGTTGGTACTTTTGCTGTCATGAGTAGTGGGTGGGTGGTGTTGATGCTTTTGCTGTCATGAGTATGGGGTGGGGGATGTTGATGCTTTTGCTGACATGAGTATGGGGTGGGGGTGTTGATGCTTTTGCTGACATGAGTCGGGGTGCGGGTGTTGATGCTTTTGCTGACATGAGTTTGGGGAGGGGGTGTTGATGCTTTTGCTGACATGAGTTGGAGGTGGGGGGTTGATGTTTTTACTGATGTGAGTAGGAGGTGGCGTCTGTAGATGCTTTTGCTGATATGAGTAGCGGGTGGGTGTGTTGATGCTTTTGCTGACATGAGTATGGGGAGGGGGATTGATGCTTTTCTGACATGAGTAGGGGTGGGGTTGTTGATGCTTTTGCTGACAGGAGTAGGGGGTGGGGGTGCTGATGCTTTTGCTTACTAGTGTAGGGGTGGGGGTGTTGATGCTTTTGCTGACATGCGTAGGGGGTGGGGGTGGTTGATGATTTTGCTGACTAGTGTAGTGGGTGGGGATGTTGATGCTTTTGCTGACATGAGTATGGCGTGGGGGTGTTAATGCTTTTACTGACATGAGTATGCGTTGGGGGCTGCTGATGCTTTTTCTGACATGAGTATGGGGTGGGGGTGTTGATGCTTTTGCTGGCATGAGTTTTGGTTGGGGGCTGTTGATGCTTTTGCTGACATGAGTAGGGGGTGGGGGCTTAATGCTTTTGCTGACATGAGTTTGGGATGTGGGTGTTGATGCTTTTACTAACATGAATAGGGGGTTGGGTTGATGATGCCTTTGCTGACATGACTTGGAGATGGGGGTGCTGATGCTTTTGCTGACATGAGTTTGGGATGTGGGTGTTGATGCTTTTACTAACATGAATAGGGGGTTGGGTTGATGATGCCTTTGCTGACATGACTTGGAGATGGGGGTGCTGATGCTTTTGCTGACATGAGTAGGGGGTGAGGTAGTTGATGCTTTTGCTGACTAGTGTAGTGGGTGGGGATTTTGATGCTTTTGCTGACACGAGTATGTCGTAGGGGTGTTAATGCTTTTGCAGACATGAGTATGCGTTGGGGGCTGTTGATGCTGTTTCTGACATGAGTAAGGGGTGGGGTGGTTGGTGCTTTTGCTGTCATGAGTACTGGGTGGGTGGTGTTGATGCTTTTGCTGACATGAGTATGGGGTGGGGGATGTTGATGCTTTTGCTGACTTGAGTATGGGGTGGGGGTGTTGATGCTTTTGCTGACATGAGTCGGGGTGCGGGTGTTGATGCTTTTGCTGACATGAGTATGGGGAGGGTGGTGTTGATGCTTTTGCTGACGTATGGGGTGGGGGGTGTTGATGCTTTTGCTGACATGAGTCGGGGTGGGGGTGTTGATGCTTTTGCTGACATGAGTCGGAGTTGGGGTATTTATGCTTTTACTGACATGAGTAGGAGGTGGAGGGTTGATGCTTTTGCTGAAATGAGGAGGGGGTGGGGTCTGTTGATGCTTTTTGCTGACTTGGTTAGTAGTTGGGGTGTGTTGATGCTTTTGCTGACATGAGTAGGGGGTGGGGGTGTTGATGCTTTTGCGGACATGAGTCGGGGTGGGAGTGTTAATGCTTTTGCAGACATGAGTATGCGTTGGGGGCTGTTGATGCTTTTTCTGACATGAGTAAGGGGTGGGGTTGTTGGTGCTTTTGCTGTCATGAGTAGTGGGTGGGTGGTGTTGATGCTTTTGCTGACATGAGTATGGGGTGGGGGATGTTGATGCTTTTGCTGACATGAGTATGGGGCGGGGGTGTTGATGCTTTTGCTGACATGAGTCGGGGTGCGGGTGTTGATGCTTTTGCTGACATGAGTAGGAGGTGGAGGGTTGATGCTTTTGCTTAAATGATTGTGGGTTGGTGTCTGATGATGCTTTTTGCTGACATGGGTAGTGGTTGGGGCGTGGTGATGCTTTTGCTGACATGAGTAGGGGGTGGGGGGGTTGATGCTTTTGCAGACATGAGTATGCGTTAGGGGCTGTTGATGCTTTTTCTGACATGAGTAAGGGGTGGGGTTGTTGGTGCTTTTGCTGTCATGAGTAGTGGGTGGGTGGTGTTGATCCTTTTGCTGACATGAGTATGAGGTGGGGGATGTTGATGTTTTTGCTGACATGAGTCGGGGTGCGGGTTTTGATGCTTTTGCTGACAGGAGTATGGCGTGGGGGTGTTGATGCTTTTGCTGACATGAGTCGGGGTGGGGGTATTGATGCTTTTGCTGACATGAGTCGGGGTACGGGTGTTTATGCTTTTGTTGACATGAGTAGGAGGTGGAGGGTTGATGCTTTTGCTAAAATGATTGTGGGTTGGAGTCTGATGATGCTTTTTGCTGACATGGTTAGTGGTTGGGGCGTGTTGATGCTTTTGCTGATATGAGTAGAGGGTGGGGCTGTTGATGCTTTTCTGAATTGAGTATGGGGGGATTGATGCTTTTTCCTGACACGAGTATGGGGTGGGGGGAGGTTGATACTTTTGCTGACATGAGTATGGGGTGGGGGGTGTTGATGTTTTTGCTGACATGAGTTGAGGTGGGGGTGTTGATGCTTTTGCTGACATGAGTCGGGGTGGGGGTGTTTATGCTTTTGCTGACATGAGTTGGAGGTGGAGGGTTGATGCTTTTGCTGAAATGAGGAGGGGGTGGGGTCGTGTTGATGCTTTTTGCTGACTTGGTTAGTAGTTGGGGTGTGTTGATGCTTTTGCTGACATGAGTCGGGGTGGGGGTGTTGATGCTTTTGCGGACATGAGTCGGGGTTGGGGTGTTGATGCTTTTCTGACATGAGTAGGGGGACGGGGATTGATGCTTTTGCTGACGTGAGTATGGGGTGGTGGGGTTGATGCTTTTCTGGCATGAGTGTGGGTTGGGGGCTGTTGATGCTTTTGCTGACATGAGTAGGGGGTGAGGGCTTAATGCTTTTGCTGACATGAGTTTGGGATGTAGGTGTTGATGCTTTTACTAACATGAATAGGGGGTGGGGGTGATGATGCCTTTGCTGACATGAGTAGGAGGTGGGGGTGCTGATGCTTTTGCTGACATGAGTAGGGGGTGGGGGGGGTTGATGCTTTTGCTGACTAGTGTAGTGGGTGGGGATGTTGATGCTTTTGCTGACACGAGTATGGCGTGGGGGTGTTAATGCTTTTGCAGACATGAGTATGCGTTGGGGGCTGTTGATGTGTTTTCTGACATGAGTAAGGGGTCGGGTTGTTGGTGCTTTTGCTGTCATGAGTAGTGGGTGGGTGGTGTTGATGCTTTTGCTGACATGAGTATGGCGTGGGGGTGTTGATGTTTTTGCTGACATGAGTCGGGATGCGGGTGTTGATGCTTTTGCTGACATGAGTATGGCGTGGGGGGTGTTGATGCTTTTGCTGACATGAGTAGGAGGTGGAGGGTTGATGCTTTTGCTGAAATGAGGAGGGGGTGGGGTCTGTTGATGCTTTTTGCTGACTTGGTTAGTAGTTGGGGTGTGTTGATGCTTTTCCTGACATGAGTAGGGGGTGGGGGTGTTGATGCTTTTGCTGACATGAGTCGGGGTGCGGGTGTTGATGCTTTTGCTGACATGAGTATGGGGAGGGTGGTGTTGATGCTTTTGCTGACGTATGGGGTGGGGGGTGTTGATGCTTTTGCTGACATGAGTCGGGGTGGGGGTGTTGATGCTTTTGCTGACATGAGTCGGAGTTGGGGTATTTATGCTTTTACTGACATGAGTAGGAGGTGGAGGGTTGATGCTTTTGCTGAAATGAGGAGGGGGTGGGGTCTGTTGATGCTTTTTGCTGACTTGGCTAGTAGTTGGGGTGTGTTGATGCTTTTGCTGACATGAGTAGGGGGTGGGGGTGTTGATGCTTTTGCGGACATGAGTCGGGGTGGGGGTGTTAATGCTTTTGCAGACATGAGAATGCGTTGGGGGCTGTTGATGCTTTTTCTGACATGAGTAAGGGGTGGGGTTGTTGGTGCTTTTGCTGTCATGAGTAGTGGGTGGGTGGTGTTGATGCTTTTGCTGACATGAGTATGGGGTGGGGGATGTTGATGCTTTTGCTGACATGAGTATGGGGCGGGGGTGTTGATGCTTTTGCTGACATGAGTCGGGGTGCGGGTGTTGATGCTTTTGCTGACATGAGTAGGAGGTGGAGGGTTGATGCTTTTGCTTAAATGATTGTGGGTTGGTGTCTGATGATGCTTTTTGCTGACATGGGTAGTGGTTGGTGCGTGTTGATGCTTTTGCTGACATGAGTAGGCGGTGGGGGGGTTGATGCTTTTGCTGACTAGTGTAGTGGGTGGGGATGTTGATGCTTTTGCTGACACGAGTATGGCGTGGGGGTGTTAATGCTTTTGCAGACATGAGTATGCGTTGGGGGCTGTTGATGCTTTTTCTGACATGAGTAAGGGGTGGGGTTGTTGGTGCTTTTGCTGTCATGAGTAGTGGGTGGGTGGTGTTGATGCTTTTGCTGACATGAGTATGAGGTGGGGGATGTTGATGCTTTTGCTGACATGAGTATGGGGTGGCGGTGTTGATGTTTTTGCTGTCATGAGTAGTGGGTGGGTGGTGTTGATGCTTTTGCTGAAATGAGTATGGCGTGGGGGTGTTAATGCTTTTTCTGACATGAGTATGCGTTGGGGGCTGTTGATGCTTTTGCTGAAATGAGGAGGGGGTGGGGTCTGTTGATGCTTTTTGCTGACTTGGTTAGTAGTTGGGGTGTGTTGATGCTTTTGCTGTCATGAGTAGGGGGTGGGGGTGTTGATGCTTTTGCTGACATGAGTCGGGGTGGGGATGTTGATGCTTTTCTGACATGAGTAGGGGGAAGGGGATTGATGCTTTTGCTGACGTGAGTATGGGGTGGTGGGGTTGATGCTTTTCTGGCATGAGTGTGGGTTGGGGGCTGTTGATGCTTTTGCTGACATGAGTAGGGGGTGGGGGCTTAATGCTTTTGCTGACATGAGTTTGGGATGTGGGTGCTGATGCTTTTACTAACATGAATAGGGGGTGGGGGTGATGATGCCTTTGCTGACATGAGTAGGAGGTGGGGGTGCTGATGCTTTTGCTGACATGAGTAGGGGGTGGGGGGGTTGATGCTTTTGCTGACTAGTGTAGTGGGTGGGGATGTTGATGCTTTTGCTGACACGAGTATGGCGTGGGGGTGTTAATGCTTTTGCAGACATGAGTATGCGTTGGGGGCTGTTGATGCTTTTTCTGATATGAGTAAGGGGTGGGATTGTTGGTGCTTTTGCTGTCATGAGTAGTGGGTGGGTGGTGTTGATGCTTTTGCTGACATGAGTATGGGGTGGGGGTGTTGATGTTTTTTCTGACATGAGTCGGGATGCGGGTGTTGATGCTTTTGCTGACATGAGTATGGCGTGGGGGGTGTTGATGCTTTTGCTGACATGAGTAGGAGGTGGAGGGTTGATGCTTTTCCTAAAATGATTGTGGGTTGGAATCTGATGATGCTTTTTGCTGACATGGGTAGTGGTTGGGGCGTGTTGATGCTTTTGCTGACATGAGTAGAGGGTGGGGCTGTTGATGCTTTTCTGAATTGAGTAGGGGGGGATTGATGCTTTTGCTGACACGAGTATGGGGTGGGGGGTGGTTGATGCTTTTGCTGACATGAGTATGGGGAGGGGGATTGATGCTTTTCTGACATGAGCAGGGGTGGGGTTGTTGATGCTTCTGCTGACAGGAGTAGGGGGTGGGGGTGCTGATGCTTTTGCTTTCTAGTGTAGGGGTGGGGGTGTTGATGATTTTGCTGACATGAGTAGGGGGTGGGGGTGGTTGATGATTTTGCTGACTAGTGTAGTGGGTGAGGATGTTGATGCTTTTGCTGAAATGAGTATGGCGTGGGGGTGTTAATGCTTTTTCTGACATGAGTATGCATTGGGGGCTGTTGATGCTATTCCTGACATGAGTAGGGGATGGAGGTCTTTATGCTTTTGCTGACATGAGTATGGGGAGGGTGGTGTTGATGCTTTTGCTGACATGATTATGGGGTGGGGGGTGTTGATGCTTTTGCTGACATGAGTCGGGGTGGGGGTGTTGATGCTTTTGCTGACATGAGTCGGGGTGGGGGTATTTATGCTTTTGCTGACATGAGTAGGAGGTGGAGGGTTGATGCTTTTGCTAAAATGATTGTGGGTTGGAGTCTGATGATGCTTTTTGCTGACATGGGTAGTGGTTGGGGCGTCTTGATGCTTTTGCTGACATGAGTAGAGGGAAGGGCTGTTGCTGCTTTTCTGAATTGAGTAGGGGGGGATTGATGCTTTTGCTGACACGAGTATGGGGTGGGGGGTGGTTGATGCTTTTGCTGACATGTGTAGATGGTGGGGATGTTGATTCTTTTGCTGACATGATTATCGGGTGGGGGTTTTGATGCTTTTGCTGACTAGTGTAGTGGGTGGGGATGTTGATGCTTTTGCTGACACGAGTATGGCGTGGGGGTGTTAATGCTTTTGCAGACATGAGTATGCGTTGGGGGCTGTTGATGCTTTTTCTGACATGAGTAAGGGGTGGGGTTGTTGGTGCTTTTGCTGTCATGAGTAGTGGGTGGGTGGTGTTGATGCTTTTGCTGACATGAGTATGGGGTGGGGGATGTTGATGCTTTTGCTGACATGAGTATGGGGTGGGGGATGTTGATGCTTTTGCTGACATGAGTATGGGGTGGGGGTGTTGATGCTTTTGCTGACATGAGTCGGGGTGCGGGTGTTGATGCTTTTGCTGACATGAGTCGGGGTACCGGTGTTTATGCTTTTGTTGACATGAGTAGGAGGTGGAGGGTTGATGCTTTTGCTAAAATGATTGTGGGTTGGAGTCTGATGATGCTTTTTGCTGACATGGGGCGTCTTGATGCTTTTGCTGACATGAGTAGAGGGTGGGGCTGTTGATGCTTTTCTGAATTGAGTAGGGGGGGATTGATGCTTTTGCTGACACGAGTATGGGGTGGGGGTGGTTGATGCTTTTGCTGACATGTGTAGCGGGTGGGGATGTTGATTCTTTTGCTGACATGAGTATGGGGTGGGGGTTTTGATGCTTTTGCTGACATTAGTAGTGGGTGGGGATGTTGATGCTTTTGCTGACATGAGTAGGGGGTGGGGGTGTTGATGCTTTTGCTGACATGAGTAGGGGGTGGGTGGTGTTGATGCTTTTGCTGACATGAATATGGGGTGGGGGATGTTGATGCTTTTGCTGACATGAGTATGGGGTGGGGGTGTTGATGCTTTTGCTGACATGAGTCGGGGTGCGGGTGTTGATGCTTTTGCTGACATGAGTTTGGGGAGGGGGTGTTGATGCTTTTGCTGACATGAGTTGGAGGTGGGGGGTTGATATTTTTGCTGATGTGAGTAGGAGGTGGCGTCTGTAGATGCTTTTGCTGATATGAGTAGCGGGTGGGTGTGTTGATGCTTTTGCTGACATGAGTATGGGGAGGGGGATTGATGCTTTTCTGACATGAGTATGGGTGGGGTTGTTGATGCTTCTGCTGACAGGAGTAGGGGGTGGGGGTGCTGATGCTTTTGCTTTCTAGTGTAGGGTTGGGGGTGTTGATGCTTTTGCTGACATGAGTCGGGGTGGGGGTGTTTATGCTTTTACTGAAATGAGGAGGGGGTGGTGTCTGTTGATGCTTTTTGCTGACTTGGTTAGTGGTTGGGGTGTGTTGATGCTTTTGCTGACATGAGTAGGGGGTGGGGGTGTTGATGCTTTTGCGGACATGATTCAGGGTGGGGGTGTTGATGCTTTTCTGACATGAGTAGGGGGAGGGGGATTGATGCTTTTGCTGACGTGAGTATGGGGTGGGGGGGTTGATGCTTTTGCTGACATGTGTAGGACGTGAGGATGTTGATGCTTTTGCTGACATGAGTATGGGGTGGGGGTGTTGATGCATTTGCTGGCATGAGTGTGGGTTGGGGGCTGTTGATGCTTTTGCTGACATGAGTAGGGGGTGGGGGCTTAATGCTTTTGCTGACATGAGTTTGGGATGTGGGTGTTGATGCTTTTACTGACATGAATAGGGGGTGGGAGTGATGATGCCTTTGCTGACATGTGTAGGGGGTGGGGTTGTTGATGATTTTGTTGCTATGAGTAGGGGGTGGGGTTTTTGGTGCTTTTGCTGTCATGAATAGGGGGTGGGGTGTTGATGCTTTTGCTGATATGAGTATGGGGAGGTGGGTGTTGATGCTTTTGCTCAGATCTGTATGGGGTGGGGGGTGTTGATGCTTTTGTTGACATGAGTCGGGTTGGGGGTGTTGATGCTTTTGCTGACATGAGTCGGAGTTTGGGTGTTGATGTTTTTGCTGACGTGAGTAGGGTGTGGAGTCTGTTGATGCTTTTGCTGACATGAGTAGTGGTTCGTGGTGTTGATGTTTTTGCTGACATGAGTAGGGGGTGGGGGTGCTGATGCTTTTGCTGACATGAGTCGGGGTGGGTGTGTTGATGCTTTTGCTGAGATGAATAGGTGGTGGGTGGTGTTGATACTTTTGCTGACATGAGTAGTGGGTGGAGGGTGTTGATGCTTTTGCTGACATGATTAGGGGGTGGGTGGTGTTGATGCTTTTGCTGACATGAGTATGGGTGTGGGGGTGTTGATGCTTTTGCTGTCATGAGTAGGGGGTGGGGGTGTTGATGCTTTTGCAGACATGAGTAGGTGGTGGGGTTGTTGGTGCTTTTGCTGACAAGAGTAGGGGGTGGGGGTGTTGATGCTTTTGCTGACATGAGTATGGCGTTGGAGTGTTAATGCTTTTGCTGACATGAGTATGCATTGGGGGTTGTTGATGCTTTTTCTGTCATGAGTATGGGGAGGGTGGTGTTGATGCTTTTGCTGACATGAGTATGGGGTGGGGGTGTTGATGCTTTTGCTGACATGAGTTGGAGGTGGGCGTGTTGATGCTTTTGCTGTCATGAGTAGGGGGTTGGTGTGTTGATGCTTTTGCTGACATGAGTAGGGGCTGGGGGTGCTGATGCTTTTGCTGACATGAGTATGGCGTTGGAGTGTTAATGCTTTTGCTGACATGAGTATGCGTTGGGGGTTGTTGATGCTTTTTCTGTCATGAGTATGGGAGGGTGGTGTTGATGCTTTTGCTGACATGTGTATGGGGTGGGGGTGTTGATGCTTTTGCTGACATGAGTTGGAGGTGGGGGGTTGATGTTTTTGCTGATGTGAGTAGGGGGTGGGGATGTTGATGCTTTTGCTGATATGAGTAGCGGGTGGGGGTGCTGATGCTTTTGCTGACATGAGTATGGGGAGGGGGATTGATGCTTTTCTGACATGAGTAGGGGTGGGGTTGTTGATGCTTTTGCTGACAGGAGTAAGGGGTGGGGGTGGTTGATGCTTTTGCTGACGTGTAGGACGTGGGGATGTTGATGCTTTTGCTGACATGAGTATGGGGTGGGGGATGTTGATGCTTTTGCTGACATGAGTAGGGGGTGGGGGGGTTGATGCTTTTGCTGACATGAGTCGGGGTGCGGGTGTTGATGCTTTTGCTGACATGAGTTTGGGGAGGGGGTGTTGATGCTTTTGCTGACATGAGTTGGAGGTGGGGGGTTGATGTTTTTGCTGATGTGAGTAGGAGGTGGCGTCTGTAGATGCTTTTGCTGATATGAGTAGTGGGTGGGTGTGTTGATGCTTTTGCTGACATGAGTATGGGGAGGGGGATTGATGCTTTTCTGACATGAGTAGGGGTGGGGTTGTTGATGCTTCTGCTGACAGGAGTAGGGGGTGGGTGTGTTGATGCTTTTGCTGAGATGAATAGGTGGTGGGTGGTGTTGATACTTTTGCTGACATGAGCAGTGGGTGGAGGGTGTTGATGCTTTTGCTGACATGATTAGGGGGTGGGTGGTGTTGATGCTTTTGCTGACATGAGTATGGGTGTGGGGGTGTTGATGCTTTTGCTGTCATGAGTAGGGGGTGGGGGTGTTGATGCTTTTGCAGACATGAGTAGGTGGTGGGGTTGTTGGTGCTTCTGCTGACAAGAGTAGGGGGTAGGGGTGCTGATGCTTTTGCTGACATGAGTATGGCGTTGGAGTGTTAATGCTTTTGCTGACATGAGTATGCATTGGGGGTTGTTGATGCTTTTTCTGTCATGAGTATGGGGAGGGTGGTGTTGATGCTTTTGCTGACATGAGTATGGGGTGGGGGTGTTGATGCTTTTGCTGACATGAGTTGGAGGTGGGGGGTTGATGTTTTTGCTGATGTGAGTAGGGGGTGGGAATGTTGATGCTTTTGCTGATATGAGTAGCGGGTGGGGGTGCTGATGCTTTTGCTGACATGACTATGGGGAGGGGGATTGATGCTTTTCTGACATGAGTAGGGGTGGGGTTGTTGATGCTTTTGCTGACAGGAGTAAGGGGTGGGGGTGGTTGATGCTTTTGCTGACATGTGTGGGACGTGGGGATGTTGATGCTTTTGCTGACATGAGTATGGGGTGGGGGATGTTGATGCTTTTGCTGACATGAGTAGGGGGTGGGGGGGTTGATGCTTTTGCTGACATGAGTCGGGGTGCGGGTGTTGATGCTTTTGCTGACATGAGTATGGGGTGGGGGTGTTGATGCTTTTGCTGACATGAGTTGGAGGTGGGGGGTTGATGTTTTTGCTGATGTGAGTAGGGTGTGGGAATGTTGATGCTTTTGCTGATATGAGTAGCGGGTGGGGGTGCTGATGCTTTTGCTGACATGACTATGGGGAGGGGGATTGATGCTTTTCTGACATGAGTAGGGGGAGGGGGATTGATGCTTTTGCTGACATGTGCAGGACGTGAGGATGTTGATGCTTTTGCTGACATGAGTATGGGGTGGGGGTGTTGATGCATTTGCTGGCATGAGTCGGAGGTTGGGTGTTGATGTTTTTGCTGACATGAGTAGGGGGTGGGGGCTTAATGGTTTTGCTGACATGAGTAGGGGGTGGGGGTGTTGATGCTTTTGCTGACATGAGTAGGGGGTGGGGGTTCTGCTGCTTTTGCTGACATGATTAGGGGATGTGGGGTGTTGATGCTTTTGCTGACATGAGTAGGGGCTGAGTGTTGTTGATGATTTTGCTGACATGAGTATGCGTTGGGGGTTGTTGATGCTTTTTCTGACATGAGTAGGGGGTGGGGGTGTTGATGCTTTTGCTGACATGATTATGGGGAGGGTGGTGTTGATGCTTTTGCTGACATGAGTATGGGGTGGGGGGTGTTGATGCTTTTGCTGACATGAGTCGGGGTGGGTGTGTTGATGCTTTTGCTGACATGAGTAGGGGGTGGGGGTGTTGATGCTTTTGCGGACATGAGTCAGGGTGGGGGTGTTGATGCTTTTCTGACATGAGTAGGGGGAGGGGGATTGATGCTTTTGCTGACGTGAGTATGGGGTGGGGGTGTTGATGCCTTTGCTGACATGAGTATGGGGTGGGGGTGTTGATGCATTTGCTGGCATGAGTCGGAGGTTGGGTGTTGATGTTTTTGCTGACATGAGTAGGGGGTGGGGGCTTAATGGTTTTGCTGACATGAGTTTGGGATGTGGGTGTTGATGCTTTTGCTGACATGAGTAGGGGGTGGGGGTTCTGCTGCTTTTGCTGACATGATTAGGGGATGTGGGGTGTTGATGCTTTTGCTGACATGAGTAGGGGCTGAGTGTTGTTGATGATTTTGCTGACATGAGTATGCGTTGGGGGTTGTTGATGCTTTTTCTGACATGAGTAGGGGGTGGGGGTGTTGATGCTTTTGCTGACATGATTATGGGGAGGGTGGTGTTGATGCTTTTGCTGACATGAGTATGGGGTGGGGGGTGTTGATGCTTTTGCTGACATGAGTCGGGGTGGGTGTGTTGATGCTTTTGCTGACATGAGTAGGGGGTGGGGGTGTTGATGCTTTTGCGGACATGAGTCAGGGTGGGGGTGTTGATGCTTTTCTGACATGAGTAGGGGGAGGGGGATTGATGCTTTTGCTGACGTGAGTATGGGGTGGGGGGGTTGATGCTTTTGCTGACATGTGCAGGACGTGAGGATGTTGATGCTTTTGCTGACATGAGTATGGGGTGGGGGTGTTGATGCTTTTGCGGACGTGAGTCAGGGTGGGGGTGTTGATGCTTTTCTGACATGAGTAGGGGGAGGGGGATTGATGCTTTTGCTGACGTGAGTATGGGGTGGGGGGGTTGATGCTTTTGCTGACATGTGCAGGACGTGAGGATGTTGATGCTTTTGCTGACATGAGTATGGGGTGGGGGTGTTGATGCATTTGCTGGCATGAGTCGGAGGTTGGGTGTTGATGTTTTTGCTGACATGAGTAGGGGGTGGGGGCTTAATGGTTTTGCTGACATGAGTTTGGGATGTGGGTGTTGATGCTTTTGCTGACATGAGTAGGGGGTGGGGGTTCTGCTGCTTTTGCTGACATGATTAGGGGATGTGGGGTGTTGATGCTTTTGCTGACATGAGTAGGGGCTGAGTGTTGTTGATGATTTTGCTGACATGAGTATGCGTTGGGGGTTGTTGATGCTTTTTCTGACATGAGTAGGGGGTGGGGGTGTTGATGCTTTTGCTGACATGATTATGGGGAGGGTGGTGTTGATGCTTTTGCTGACATGAGTATGGGGTGGGGGGTGTTGATGCTTTTGCTGACATGAGTCGGGGTGGGGGTGTTGATGCTTTTGCTGACGTGAGTAGGGGGTGGGGTCTGTTGATGATTTTGCTGATATGAGTAGCGGGTGGGGGTGTTGATGCTTTTGCTGAGATGAGTAGGGGGTGGGGGTTGTTGATGCTTATGCTGACATGAGTAGGGGGTGGCGAGTGTTAATGCTTTTGCTGACTTGAGTGTGGGGTGGGGGTGTTGATGCTTTTTCTGACATGAGTATGGGGAGGGGGATTGATGCATTTCTGTCATGAGTAGGGGTGGAGTTGTTGATGCTTTTGCTTACTAGTATAGGGGGTGGGGATGTTGATGCTTTTGCAGACATGAGTAGGGGGTGGGGTTGTTGGTGCTTTTGCTGATATGAGTAGGGGTTGGGGTGTTGATGCTTTTGCTGATATGAGTATGGGGAGGTGGGTGTTGATGCTTTTGCTGAGATGTGTATGGGGTGGGGGGTGTTGATGCTATTGTTGACATGAGTCGGAGGTTGGGTGTTGATGTTTTTGCTGACGTGAGTAGTGGGTGGTGGTGTTGATGCTTTTGCTGACATGAGTAGGGGGTGGGGGTGCTGATGCTTTTCCTGACATGAGTAGGGGGTGGGGGTGTTGATGCTTTTGCTGACATGAGTAGGGGGTGGGGGTTCTGCTGCTTTTGCTGACATGATTAGGGGATGTGGGGTGTTGATGCTTTTGCTGACATGAGTAGGGGCTGAGTGGTGTTGATGATTTTGCTGACATGAGTATGCGTTGGGGGTTGTTGATGCTTTTTCTGACATGAGTAGCGGGTGGGGGTGTTGATGCTTTTGCTGACATGATTATGGGGAGGGTGGTGTTGATGCTTTTGCTGACATGAGTATGGGGTGGGGGGTGTTGATGCTTTTGCTGACATGAGTCGGGGTGGGGGTGTTGATGCTTTTGCTGACGTGAGTAGGGGGTGGGGTCTGTTGATGATTTTGCTGATATGAGTAGCGGGTGGGGGTGTTGATGCTTTTGCTGAGATGAGTAGGGGGTGGGGGTTGTTGATGCTTATGCTGACATGAGTAGGGGGTGGCGAGTGTTAATGCTTTTGCTGACTTGAGTATGGGGTGGGGGTGTTGATGCTTTTGCTGACATGAGTATGGGGAGGGGGATTGATGCATTTCTGTCATGAGTAGGGGTGGAGTTGTTGATGCTTTTGCTTACTAGTATAGGGGGTGGGGGTGTTGATGCTTTTGCAGACATGAGTAGGGGGTGGGGTTGTTGGTGCTTTTGCTGACATGAGTAGAGGGTAGGGGTGCTGATGCTTTTGCTGACATGAGTATGGCGTTGGAGTGTTAATGCTTTTGCTGACATGAGTATGCGTTGGGGGTTGTTGATGCTTTTTCTGTCATGAGTATGGGGAGGGTGGTTTTGATGCTTTTGCTGACATGAGTATGGGGTGGGGGTGTTGATGCTTTTGCTGACATGAGTTGGAGTTGGGGGGTTGATGTTTTTGCTGATGTGAGTAGGGGGTGGGGGTGTTGATGCTTTTGCTGATATGAGTAGCGGGTGGGGGTGCTGATGCTTTTGCTGACATGAGTATGGGGAGGGGGATTGATGCTTTTCTGACATGAGTAGGGGTGGGGTTGTTGATGCTTTTGCTGACAGGAGTAAGGGGTGGGGGTGGTTGATGCTTTTGCTGACATGTGTAGGACGTGGGAATGTTGATGCTTTTGCTGACATGAGTATGGGGTGGGGGTGTTGATGCATTTGCTGGCATGAGTGTGTGTTGGGGGCTGTTGATGCTTTTGCTGACATGAGTAGGGGGTGGGGGCTTAATGCTTTTGCTGACATGAGTTTGGGATGTGGGTGTTGATGCTTTTACTAACATGAATATGGAGTGGGGGTGATGATGCCTTTGCTGACATGAGTAGAAGGTGGAGGTGCTGATGCTTTTGCTGACATGAGTCGGGGTACGGGTGTTTATGCTTTTGTTGACATGAGTAGGAGGTGGAGGGTTGATGCTTTTGCTAAAATGATTGTGGGTTGGAGTCTGATGATGCTTTTTGCTGACATGGGTAGAGGTTGGGGCGTGTTGATGCTTTTGCTGACATGAGTAGAGGGTGGGGCTGTTGATGCTTTTCTGAATTGAGTAGGGGGGGATTGATGCTTTTGCTGACACGAGTATGGGGTGGGGGGTGGTTGATGCTTTTGCTGACATGTGTAGCGGGTGGGGATGTTGATTCTTTTGCTGACATGAGTATGGGGTGGGGGTTTTGATGCTTTTGCTGACATTAGTAGTGGGTGGGGAGGTTGATGCTTTTGCTGACTAGTGTAGTGGGTGGGGATGTTGATTCTTTTTCTGACATGAGTAAGGGGTGGGGTTGTTGGTGCTTTTGCTGTCATGAGTAGGGGGTGGGTGGTGTTGATGCTTTTGCTGACATGAGTATGGGGTGGGGGATGTTGATGCTTTTGCTGACATGAGTATGGGGTGGGGGTGTTGATGCTTTTGCTGACATGAGTCGGGGTGCGGGTGCTGATGCTTTGGCTGACATGAGTTTGGGGAGGGGGTGTTGATGCGTTTGCTGACATGAGTTGGAGGTGGGAGGTTGATGTTTTTGCTGATGTGAGTAGGAGGTGGCGTCTGTAGATGCTTTTGCTGATATGAGTAGCGGGTGGGTGTGCTGATGCTTTTGCTGACATGAGTATGGGGAGGGGGATTGATGCTTTTCTGACATGAGTAGGGGTGGGGTTGTTGATGCTTTTGCTGACAGGAGTAAGGGGTGGGGGTGGTTGATGCTTTTGCTGACATGTGTAGGACGTGGGAATGTTGATGCTTTTGCTGACATGAGTATGGGGTGGGGGTGTTGATGCATTTGCTGGCATGAGTGTGTGTTGGGGGCTGTTGATGCTTTTGCTGACATGAGTAGGGGGTGGGGGCTTAATGCTTTTGCTGACATGAGTTTGGGATGTGGGTGTTGATGCTTTTACTAACATGAATAGGGAGTGGGGGTGATGATGCCTTTGCTGACATGAGTAGAAGGTGGAGGTGCTGATGCTTTTGCTGACATGAGTAGGGGGTGGGGTGTTGATGCTTTTGCTGAGATGTGTATGGGGTGCGGGTGTTGATGCTTTTGCTGACATGAGTCGGGGTACGGGTGTTTATGCTTTTGTTGACATGAGTAGGAGGTGGAGGGTTGATGCTTTTGCTAAAATGATTGTGGGTTGGAGTCTGATGATGCTTTTTGCTGACATGGGTAGTGGTTGGGGCGTGTTGATGCTTTTGATGACATGAGTAGAGGGTGGGGCTGTTGATGCTTTTCTGAATTGAGTAGGGGGGGATTGATGCTTTTGCTGACACGAGTATGGGGTGGGGGGTGGTTGATTCTTTTGCTGACATGAGTATGGGGTGGGGGTTTTGATGCTTTTGCTGACATTAGTAGTGGGTGGGGATGTTGATTCTTTTTCTGACATGAGTAAGGGGTGGGGTTGTTGGTGCTTTTGCTGTCATGAGTAGGGGGTGGGTGGTGTTGATGCTTTTGCTGACATGAGTATGGGGTGGGCGATGTTGATGCTTTTGCTGACATGAGTATGGGGTGGGGGTGTTGATGCTTTTGCTGACATGAGTCGGGGTGCGGATGTTGATGCTTTTGCTGACATGAGTTTGGGGAGGGGGTGTTGATGCTTTTGCTGACATGAGTTGGAGGTGGGGGGTTGATGTTTTTGCTGATGTGAGTAGGAGGTGGCGTCTGTAGATGCTTTTGCTGATATGAGTAGCGGGTGGGTGTGTTGATGCTTTTGCTGACATGAGTATGGGGAGGGGGATTGATGCTTTTCTGACATGAGTAGGGGTGGGGTTGTTGATGCTTCTGCTGACAGGAGTAGGGGGTGGGGGTGCTGATGCTTTTGCTTTCTAGTGTAGGGTTGGGGGTGTTGATGCTTTTGCTGACATGAGTCGGGGTGGGGGTGTTTATGCTTTTACTGAAATGAGGAGGGGGTGGTGTCTGTTGATGCTTTTTGCTGACTTGGTTAGTGGTTGGTGTGTGTTGATGCTTTTGCTGACATGAGTAGGGGGTGGGGGTGTTGATGCTTTTGCGGACATGAGTCAGGGTGGGGGTGTTGATGCTTTTCTGACATGAGTAGGGGGAGGGGGATTGATGCTTTTGCTGACGTGAGTATGGGGTGGGGTGGTTGATGCTTTTGCTGACATGTGTAGGACGTGAGGATGTTGATGCTTTTGCTGACATGAGTATGGAGTGGGGGTGTTGATGCTTTTGCGGACATGAGTCAGGGTGGGGGTGTTGATGCTTTTCTGACATGAGTAGGGGGAGGGGGATTGATGCTTTTGCTGACGTGAGTATGGGGTGGGGGGTTGATGCTTTTGCTGACATGTGTAGGACGTGAGGATGTTGATGCTTTTGCTGACATGAGTATGGGGTGGGGGTGTTGATGCATTTGCTGGCATGAGTGTGGGTTGCGGGCTGTTGATGCTTTTGCTGACATAAGTAGGGGGTGGGTGCTTAATGCTTTTGCTGACATGAGTTTGGGATGTGGGTGTTGATGCTTTTACTGACATGAATAGGGGGTGGGAGTGATGATGCCTTTGCTGACATGAGTAGGGGGTGGGGTTGTTGATTCTTTTGTTGCTATGAGTAGGGGGTGGGGTTTTTGGTGCTTTTGCTGTCATGAATAGGGGGTGGGGTGTTGATGCTTTTGCTGATATGAGTATGGGGAGGTGGGTGTTGATGCTTTTGCTCAGATGTGTATGGGGTGGGGTGTGTTGATGCTTTTGTTGACATGAGTCGGGTTGGGGGTGTTGATGCTTTTGCTGACATGAGTCGGAGTTTGGGTGTTGATGTTTTTGCTGACGTGAGTAGGGTGTGGAGTCTGTTGATGGTTTTGCTGACATGAGAAGTGGTTCGTGGTGTTGATGTTTTTGCTGACATGAGTAGGGGGTGGGGGTGCTGATGCTTTTGCTGACATGAGTCGGGGTGGGTGTGTTGATGCTTTTGCTGAGATGAATAGGTGGTGGGTGGTGTTGATACTTTTGCTGACATGAGTAGTGGGTGGAGGGTGTTGATGCTTTTGCTGACATGATTAGGGGGTGGGTGGTGTTGATGCTTTTGCTGACATGAGTATGGGTGTGGGGGTGTTGATGCTTTTGCTGTCATGAGTAGGGGGTGGGGGTGTTGATGCTTTTGCAGACATGAGTAGGTGGTGGGGTTGTTGGTGCTTTTGCTGACAAGAGTAGGGGGTGGGGGTGCTGATGCTTTTGCTGACATGAGTATGGCGTTGGGGTGTTCATGCTTTTGCTGACATGAGTATGCATTGGGGGTTGTTGATGCTTTTTCTGTCATGAGTATGGGGAGGGTGGTGTTGATGCTTTTGCTGACATGAGTATGGGGTGGGGGTGTTGATGCTTTTGCTGACATGAGTTGGAGGTGGACGTGTTGATGCTTTTGCTGTCATGAGTAGGGGGTGGGTGTGTTGAAGCTTTTGCAGACATCAGTAGGGGGTAGGGGTGCTGATGCTTTTGCTGACATGAGTATGGGTGTGGGGGTGATGATGCCTTTGCTGACATGAGTAGAAGGTGGAGGTGCTGATGCTTTTGCTGACATGAGTAGGGGGTGGGGTGTTGATGCTTTTGCTGATATGAGTATGGGGAGGTGGGTGTTGATGCTTTTGCTGAGATGTGTATGGGGTGGGGGGTGTTGATGCTTTTGTTGACATTAGTCGGGTTGGGGGTGTTGATGCTTTTGCTGACATGAGTCGGAGGTTGGGTGTTGATGTTTTTGCTGACGTGAGTAGTGGGTGGTGGTGTTGATGCTTTTGCTGACATGAGTAGGGGGTGGGGGTGCTGATGCTTTTCCTGATATGAGTAGGGGGTGGGGGTGTTGATGCTTTTGCTGACATGAGTAGGGGGTGGGGGTTCTGCTGCTTTTGCTGACATGATTAGGGGATGTGGGGTGTTGATGCTTTTGCTGACATGAGTAGGGGCTGAGTGGTGTTGATGATTTTGCTGACATGAGTATGCGTTGGGGGTTGTTGATGCTTTTTCTGACATGAGTAGGGGGTGGGGGTGTTGATGCTTTTGCTGACATGTGTAGGACGTGGGAATGTTGATGCTTTTGCTGACATGAGTATCGGGTGGGGGTGTTGATGCATTTGCTGGCATGAGTGTGGGTTGGGGGCTGTTGATGCTTTTGCTGACATGAGTAGGGGGTGGGGGCTTAATGCTTTTGCTGACATGAGTTTGGGATGTGGGTGTTGATGCTTTTACTAACATGAATAGGGGGTGGGGGTGATGATGCCTTTGCTGACATGAGTAGAAGGTGGAGGTGCTGATGCTTTTGCTGACATGAGTAGGGGGTTGGGTGTTGATGTTTTTGCTGACGTGAGTAGTGGGTGGTGGTGTTGATGCTTTTGCTGACATGAGTAGGGGGTGGGGGTGTTGATGCTTTTGCTGACATGAGTAGGGGGTGGGGGTTCTGCTGCTTTTGCTGACATGATTAGGGGATGTGGGGTGTTGATGCTTTTGCTGACATGAGTAGGGGCTGAGTGGTGTTGATGATTTTGCTGACATGAGTATGCGTTGGGGGTTGTTGATGCTTTTTCTGACATGAGTAGGGGGTGGGGGTGTTGATGCTTTTGCTGACATGATTATGGGGAGGGTGGTGTTGATGCTTTTGCTGACATGAGTATGGGGTGGGGGGTGTTGATGCTTTTGCTGACATGAGTCGGGGTGGGGTTGTTGATGCTTTTGCTGACGTGAGTAGGGGGTGGGGTCTGTTGATGATTTTGCTGATATGAGTAGCGGGTGGGGGTGTTGATGCTTTTGCTGAGATGAGTAGGGGGTGGGGGTTGTTGATGCTTATGCTGACATGAGTAGGGGGTGGCGAGTGTTAATGCTTTTGCTGACTTGAGTATGGGGTGGGGGTGTTGATGCTTTTGCTGACATGAGTATGGGGAGGGGGATTGATGCATTTCTGTCATGAGTAGGGGTGGAGTTGTTGATGCTTTTGCTTACTAGTATAGGGGGTGGGGGTGTTGATGCTTTTGCAGACATGAGTAGGGGTTGGGGTTGTTGGTGCTTTTGCTGACATGAGTAGGGGGTAGGGGTGCTGATGCTTTTGCTGACATGAGTATGGCGTTGGAGTGTTAATGCTTTTGCTGACATGAGTATGCGTTGGGGGTTGTTGATGCTTTTTCTGTCATGAGTATGGGAGGGTGGTGTTGATGCTTTTGCTGACATGAGTATTGGGTGGGGGTGTTGATGCTTTTGCTGACATGAGTTGGAGGTGGGGGGTTGATGTTTTTGCTGATGTGAGTAGGGGGTGGGGATGTTGATGCTTTTGCTGATATGAGTAGCGGGTGGGGGTGCTGATGCTTTTGCTGACATGAGTGTGGGGAGGAGGATTGATGCTTTTCTGACATGAGTAGGGGTGGGGTTGTTGATGCTTTTGCTGACAGGAGTAAGGGGTGGGGGTGGTTGATGCTTTTGCTGACATGTGTAGGACGTGGGGATGTTGATGCTTTTGCTGACATGAGTATGGGGTGGGGGTGTTGATGCATTTGCTGGCATGAGTCGGAGGTTGGGTGTTGATGTTTTTGCTGACATGAGTCGGAGGTTGGGTGTTGATGTTTTTGCTGACATGAGTCGGAGGTTGGGTGTTGATGTTTTTGCTGACGTGAGTAGTGGGTGGTGGTGTTGATGCTTTTGCTGACATGAGTAGGGGGTGGGGGTGCTGATGCTTTTCCTGATATGAGTAGGGGGTGGGGGTGTTGATGCTTTTGCTGACATGAGTAGGGGGTGGGGGTTCTGCTGCTTTTGCTGACATGATTAGGGGATGTGGGGTGTTGATGCTTTTGCTGACATGAGTAGGGGCTGAGTGGTGTTGATGATTTTGCTGACATGAGTATGCGTTGGGGGTTGTTGATGCTTTTTCTGACATGAGTAGGGGGTGGGGGTGTTGATGCTTTTGCTGACATGTGTAGGACGTGGGAATGTTGATGCTTTTGCTGACATGAGTATCGGGTGGGGGTGTTGATGCTTTTGCTGACATGAGTAGGGGGTGGGGGCTTAATGCTTTTGCTGACATGAGTTTGGGATGTGGGTGTTGATGCTTTTACTAACATGAATAGGGGGTGGGGGTGATGATGCCTTTGCTGACATGAGTAGAAGGTGGAGGTGCTGATGCTTTTGCTGACATGAGTAGGGGGTTGGGTGTTGATGTTTTTGCTGACGTGAGTAGTGGGTGGTGGTGTTGATGCTTTTGCTGACATGAGTAGGGGGTGGGGGTGTTGATGCTTTTGCTGACATGAGTAGGGGGTGGGGGTTCTGCTGCTTTTGCTGACATGATTAGGGGATGTGGGGTGTTGATGCTTTTGCTGACATGAGTAGGGGCTGAGTGGTGTTGATGATTTTGCTGACATGAGTATGCGTTGGGGGTTGTTGATGCTTTTTCTGACATGAGTAGGGGGTGGGGGTGTTGATGCTTTTGCTGACATGATTATGGGGAGGGTGGTGTTGATGCTTTTGCTGACATGAGTATGGGGTGGGGGGTGTTGATGCTTTTGCTGACATGAGTCGGGGTGGGGTTGTTGATGCTTTTGCTGACGTGAGTAGGGGGTGGGGTCTGTTGATGATTTTGCTGACATGAGTCGGGGTGGGTGTGTTGATGCTTTTGCTGAGATGAATAGGTGGTGGGTGGTGTTGATACTTTTGCTGACATGAGTAGTGGGTGGAGGGTGTTGATGCTTTTGCTGACATGATTAGGGGGTGGGTGGTGTTGATGCTTTTGCTGACATGAGTATGGGTGTGGGGGTGTTGATGCTTTTGCTGTCATGAGTAGGGGGTGGGGGTGTTGATGCTTTTGCAGACATGAGTAGGTGGTGGGGTTGTTGGTGCTTTTGCTGACAAGAGTAGGGGGTGGGGGTGCTGATGCTTTTGCTGACATGAGTATGGCGTTGGGGTGTTCATGCTTTTGCTGACATGAGTATGCATTGGGGGTTGTTGATGCTTTTTCTGTCATGAGTATGGGGAGGGTGGTGTTGATGCTTTTGCTGACATGAGTATGGGGTGGGGGTGTTGATGCTTTTGCTGACATGAGTTGGAGGTGGACGTGTTGATGCTTTTGCTGTCATGAGTAGGGGGTGGGTGTGTTGAAGCTTTTGCAGACATCAGTAGGGGGTAGGGGTGCTGATGCTTTTGCTGACATGAGTATGGGTGTGGGGGTGATGATGCCTTTGCTGACATGAGTAGAAGGTGGAGGTGCTGATGCTTTTGCTGACATGAGTAGGGGGTGGGGTGTTGATGCTTTTGCTGATATGAGTATGGGGAGGTGGGTGTTGATGCTTTTGCTGAGATGTGTATGGGGTGGGGGGTGTTGATGCTTTTGTTGACATTAGTCGGGTTGGGGGTGTTGATGCTTTTGCTGACATGAGTCGGAGGTTGGGTGTTGATGTTTTTGCTGACGTGAGTAGTGGGTGGTGGTGTTGATGCTTTTGCTGACATGAGTAGGGGGTGGGGGTGCTGATGCTTTTCCTGATATGAGTAGGGGGTGGGGGTGTTGATGCTTTTGCTGACATGAGTAGGGGGTGGGGGTTCTGCTGCTTTTGCTGACATGATTAGGGGATGTGGGGTGTTGATGCTTTTGCTGACATGAGTAGGGGCTGAGTGGTGTTGATGATTTTGCTGACATGAGTATGCGTTGGGGGTTGTTGATGCTTTTTCTGACATGAGTAGGGGGTGGGGGTGTTGATGCTTTTGCTGACATGTGTAGGACGTGGGAATGTTGATGCTTTTGCTGACATGAGTATCGGGTGGGGGTGTTGATGCATTTGCTGGCATGAGTGTGGGTTGGGGGCTGTTGATGCTTTTGCTGACATGAGTAGGGGGTGGGGGCTTAATGCTTTTGCTGACATGAGTTTGGGATGTGGGTGTTGATGCTTTTACTAACATGAATAGGGGGTGGGGGTGATGATGCCTTTGCTGACATGAGTAGAAGGTGGAGGTGCTGATGCTTTTGCTGACATGAGTAGGGGGTTGGGTGTTGATGTTTTTGCTGACGTGAGTAGTGGGTGGTGGTGTTGATGCTTTTGCTGACATGAGTAGGGGGTGGGGGTGTTGATGCTTTTGCTGACATGAGTAGGGGGTGGGGGTTCTGCTGCTTTTGCTGACATGATTAGGGGATGTGGGGTGTTGATGCTTTTGCTGACATGAGTAGGGGCTGAGTGGTGTTGATGATTTTGCTGACATGAGTATGCGTTGGGGGTTGTTGATGCTTTTTCTGACATGAGTAGGGGGTGGGGGTGTTGATGCTTTTGCTGACATGATTATGGGGAGGGTGGTGTTGATGCTTTTGCTGACATGAGTATGGGGTGGGGGGTGTTGATGCTTTTGCTGACATGAGTCGGGGTGGGGTTGTTGATGCTTTTGCTGACGTGAGTAGGGGGTGGGGTCTGTTGATGATTTTGCTGATATGAGTAGCGGGTGGGGGTGTTGATGCTTTTGCTGAGATGAGTAGGGGGTGGGGGTTGTTGATGCTTATGCTGACATGAGTAGGGGGTGGCGAGTGTTAATGCTTTTGCTGACTTGAGTATGGGGTGGGGGTGTTGATGCTTTTGCTGACATGAGTATGGGGAGGGGGATTGATGCATTTCTGTCATGAGTAGGGGTGGAGTTGTTGATGCTTTTGCTTACTAGTATAGGGGGTGGGGGTGTTGATGCTTTTGCAGACATGAGTAGGGGTTGGGGTTGTTGGTGCTTTTGCTGACATGAGTAGGGGGTAGGGGTGCTGATGCTTTTGCTGACATGAGTATGGCGTTGGAGTGTTAATGCTTTTGCTGACATGAGTATGCGTTGGGGGTTGTTGATGCTTTTTCTGTCATGAGTATGGGAGGGTGGTGTTGATGCTTTTGCTGACATGAGTATTGGGTGGGGGTGTTGATGCTTTTGCTGACATGAGTTGGAGGTGGGGGGTTGATGTTTTTGCTGATGTGAGTAGGGGGTGGGGATGTTGATGCTTTTGCTGATATGAGTAGCGGTTGGGGGTGCTGATGCTTTTGCTGACATGAGTGTGGGGAGGAGGATTGATGCTTTTCTGACATGAGTAGGGGTGGGGTTGTTGATGCTTTTGCTGACAGGAGTAAGGGGTGGGGGTGGTTGATGCTTTTGCTGACATGTGTAGGACGTGGGGATGTTGATGCTTTTGCTGACATGAGTATGGGGTGGGGGTGTTGATGCATTTGCTGGCATGAGTCGGAGGTTGGGTGTTGATGTTTTTGCTGACATGAGTCGGAGGTTGGGTGTTGATGTTTTTGCTGACGTGAGTAGTGGGTGGTGGTGTTGATGCTTTTGCTGATATGAGTATGGGGAGGTGGGTGTTGATGCTTTTGCTGAGATGTGTATGGGGTGGGGGGTGTTGATGCTTTTGTTGACATGAGTCGGAGGTTGGGTGTTGATGTTTTTGCTGACGTGAGTAGTGGGTGGTGGTGTTGATGCTTTTGCTGACATGAGTAGGGGGTGGGGGTGCTGATGCTTTTCCTGACATGAGTAGGGGGTGGGGGTGTTGAAGCTTTTGCTGACATGAGTAGGGGGTGGGGGTTCTGCTGCTTTTGCTGACATGATTAGGGGATGTGGGGTGTTGATGCTTTTGCTGACATGAGCAGGGGCTGAGTGGTGTTGATGATTTTGCTGACATGAGTATGCGTTGGGGGTTGTTGATGCTTTTTCTGACATGAGTAGGGGGTGGGGGTGTTGATGCTTTTGCTGACATGATTATGGGGAGGGTGGTGTTGATGCTTTTGCTGACATGAGTATGGGGTGGGGGGTGTTGATGCTTTTGCTGACATGAGTCGGGGTGGGGGTGTTGATGCTTTTGCTGACGTGAGTAGGGGGTGGGGTCTGTTGATGATTTTGCTGATATGAGTAGCGGGTGGGGGTGTTGATGCTTTTGCTGAGATGAGTAGGGGGTGGGGGTTGTTGATGCTTATGCTGACATGAGTAGGGGGTGGCGAGTGTTAATGCTTTTGCTGACTTGAGTATGGGGTGGGGGTGTTGATGCTTTTGCTGACATGAGTATGGGGAGGGGGATTGATGCATTTCTGTCATGAGTAGGGGTGGAGTTGTTGATGCTTTTGCTTACTAGTATAGGGGGTGGGGGTGTTGATGCTTTTGCAGACATGAGTAGGGGGTGGGGTTGTTGGTGCTTTTGCTGACATGAGTAGGGGGTAGGGGTGCTGATGCTTTTGCTGACATGAGTATGGCGTTGGAGTGTTAATGCTTTTGCTGACATGAGTATGCGTTGGGGGTTGTTGATGCTTTTTCTGTCATGAGTATGGGGAGGGTGGTTTTGATGCTTTTGCTGACATGAGTATGGGGTGGGTGTGTTGATGCTTTTGCTGACATGAGTTGGAGTTGGGGGGTTGATGTTTTTGCTGATGTGAGTAGGGGGTGGGGGTGTTGATGCTTTTGCTGATATGAGTAGCGGGTGGGGGTGCTGATGCTTTTGCTGACATGAGTATGGGGAGGGGGATTGATGCTTTTCTGACATGAGTAGGGGTGGGGTTGTTTATGCTTTTGCTGACAGGAGTAAGGGGTGGGGGTGGTTGATGCTTTTGCTGACATGTGTAGGACGTGGGAATGTTGATGCTTTTGCTGACATGAGTATGGGGTGGGGGTGTTGATGCATTTGCTGGCATGAGTGTGTGTTGGGGGCTGTTGATGCTTTTGCTGACATGAGTAGGGGGTGGGGGCTTAATGCTTTTGCTGACATGAGTTTGGGATGTGGGTGTTGATGCTTTTACTAACATGAATAGGGAGTGGGGGTGATGATGCCTTTGCTGACATGAGTAGAAGGTGGAGGTGCTGATGCTTTTGCTGACATGAGTCGGGGTACGGGTGTTTATGCTTTTGTTGACATGAGTAGGAGGTGGAGGGTTGATGCTTTTGCTAAAATGATTGTGGGTTGGAGTCTGATGATGCTTTTTGCTGACATGGGTAGAGGTTGGGGCGTGTTGATGCTTTTGCTGACATGAGTAGAGGGTGGGGCTGTTGATGCTTTTCTGAATTGAGTAGGGGGGGATTGATGCTTTTGCTGACACGAGTATGGGGTGGGGGGTGGTTGATGCTTTTGCTGACATGTGTAGCGGGTGGGGATGTTGATTCTTTTGCTGACATGAGTATGGGGTGGGGGTTTTGATGCTTTTGCTGACATTAGTAGTGGGTGGGGAGGTTGATGCTTTTGCTGACTAGTGTAGTGGGTGGGGATGTTGATTCTTTTTCTGACATGAGTAAGGGGTGGGGTTGTTGGTGCTTTTGCTGTCATGAGTAGGGGGTGGGTGGTGTTGATGCTTTTGCTGACATGAGTATGGGGTGGGGGATGTTGATGCTTTTGCTGACATGAGTATGGGGTGGGGGTGTTGATGCTTTTGCTGACATGAGTCGGGGTGCGGGTGCTGATGCTTTGGCTGACATGAGTTTGGGGAGGGGGTGTTGATGCTTTTGCTGACATGAGTTGGAGGTGGGAGGTTGATGTTTTTGCTGATGTGAGTAGGAGGTGGCGTCTGTAGATGCTTTTGCTGATATGAGTAGCGGGTGGGTGTGCTGATGCTTTTGCTGACATGAGTATGGGGAGGGGGATTGATGCTTTTCTGACATGAGTAGGGGTGGGGTTGTTGATGCTTTTGCTGACAGGAGTAAGGGGTGGGGGTGGTTGATGCTTTTGCTGACATGTGTAGGACGTGGGAATGTTGATGCTTTTGCTGACATGAGTATGGGGTGGGGGTGTTGATGCATTTGCTGGCATGAGTGTGTGTTGGGGGCTGTTGATGCTTTTGCTGACATGAGTAGGGGGTGGGGGCTTAATGCTTTTGCTGACATGAGTTTGGGATGTGGGTGTTGATGCTTTTACTAACATGAATAGGGAGTGGGGGTGATGATGCCTTTGCTGACATGAGTAGAAGGTGGAGGTGCTGATGCTTTTCCTGACATGAGTAGGGGGTGGGGTGTTGATGCTTTTGCTGAGATGTGTATGGGGTGCGGGTGTTGATGCTTTTGCTGACATGAGTCGGGGTACGGGTGTTTATGCTTTTGTTGACATGAGTAGGAGGTGGAGGGTTGATGCTTTTGCTAAAATGATTGTGGGTTGGTGTCTGATGATGCTTTTTGCTGACATGGGTAGTGGTTGGGGCGTGTTGATGCTTTTGATGACATGAGTAGAGGGTGGGGCTGTTGATGCTTTTCTGAATTGAGTAGGGGGGGATTGATGCTTTTGCTGACACGAGTATGGGGTGGGGGGTGGTTGATTCTTTTGCTGACATGAGTATGGGGTGGGGGTTTTGATGCTTTTGCTGACATTAGTAGTGGGTGGGGAGGTTGATGCTTTTGCTGACTAGTGTAGTGGGTGGGGATGTTGATTCTTTTTCTGACATGAGTAAGGGGTGGGGTTGTTGGTGCTTTTGCTGTCATGAGTAGGGGGTGGGTGGTGTTGATGCTTTTGCTGACATGAGTATGGGGTGGGGGATGTTGATGCTTTTGCTGACATGAGTATGGGGTGGGGGTGTTGATGCTTTTGCTGACATGAGTCGGGGTGCGGATGTTGATGCTTTTGCTGACATGAGTTTGGGGAGGGGGTGTTGATGCTTTTGCTGACATGAGTTGGAGGTGGGGGGTTGATGTTTTTGCTGATGTGAGTAGGAGGTGGCGTCTGTAGATGCTTTTGCTGATATGAGTAGCGGGTGGGTGTGTTGATGCTTTTGCTGACATGAGTATGGGGAGGGGGATTGATGCTTTTCTGACATGAGTAGGGGTGGGGTTGTTGATGCTTCTGCTGACAGGAGTAGGGGGTGGGGGTGCTGATGCTTTTGCTTTCTAGTGTAGGGTTGGGGGTGTTGATGCTTTTGCTGACATGAGTCGGGGTGGGGGTGTTTATGCTTTTACTGAAATGAGGAGGGGGTGGTGTCTGTTGATGCTTTTTGCTGACTTGGTTAGTGGTTGGGGCTGTTGATGCTTTTCTGAATTGAGTAGGGGGGGATTGATGCTTTTGCTGACACGAGTATGGGGTGGGGGGTGGTTGATGCTTTTGCTGACATGTGTAGCGGGTGGGGATGTTGATTCTTTTGCTGACATGAGTATGGGGTGGGGGTTTTGATGCTTTTGCTGACATTAGTAGTGGGTGGGGAGGTTGATGCTTTTGCTGACTAGTGTAGTGGGTGGGGATGTTGATTCTTTTTCTGACATGAGTAAGGGGTGGGGTTGTTGGTGCTTTTGCTGTCATGAGTAGGGGGTGGGTGGTGTTGATGCTTTTGCTGACATGAGTATGGGGTGGGGGATGTTGATGCTTTTGCTGACATGAGTATGGGGTGGGGGTGTTGATGCTTTTGCTGACATGAGTCGGGGTGCGGGTGCTGATGCTTTGGCTGACATGAGTTTGGGGAGGGGGTGTTGATGCTTTTGCTGACATGAGTTGGAGGTGGGAGGTTGATGTTTTTGCTGATGTGAGTAGGAGGTGGCGTCTGTAGATGCTTTTGCTGATATGAGTAGCGGGTGGGTGTGCTGATGCTTTTGCTGACATGAGTATGGGGAGGGGGATTGATGCTTTTCTGACATGAGTAGGGGTGGGGTTGTTGATGCTTTTGCTGACAGGAGTAAGGGGTGGGGGTGGTTGATGCTTTTGCTGACATGTGTAGGACGTGGGAATGTTGATGCTTTTGCTGACATGAGTATGGGGTGGGGGTGTTGATGCATTTGCTGGCATGAGTGTGTGTTGGGGGCTGTTGATGCTTTTGCTGACATGAGTAGGGGGTGGGGGCTTAATGCTTTTGCTGACATGAGTTTGGGATGTGGGTGTTGATGCTTTTACTAACATGAATAGGGAGTGGGGGTGATGATGCCTTTGCTGACATGAGTAGAAGGTGGAGGTGCTGATGCTTTTGCTGACTTGAGTAGGGGGTGGGGTGTTGATGCTTTTGCTGAGATGTGTATGGGGTGCGGGTGTTGATGCTTTTGCTGACATGAGTCGGGGTACGGGTGTTTATGCTTTTGTTGACATGAGTAGGAGGTGGAGGGTTGATGCTTTTGCTAAAATGATTGTGGGTTGGTGTCTGATGATGCTTTTTGCTGACATGGGTAGTGGTTGGGGCGTGTTGATGCTTTTGATGACATGAGTAGAGCGTGGGGCTGTTGATGCTTTTCTGAATTGAGTAGGGGGGGATTGATGCTTTTGCTGACACGAGTATGGGGTGGGGGGTGGTTGATTCTTTTGCTGACATGAGTATGGGGTGGGGGTTGTTGATGCTTATGCTGACATGAGTAGGGGGTGGCGAGTGTTAATGCTTTTGCTGACTTGAGTATGGGGTGGGGGTGTTGATGCTTTTGCTGACATGAGTATGGGGAGGGGGATTGATGCATTTCTGTCATGAGTAGGGGTGGAGTTGTTGATGCTTTTGCTTACTAGTATAGGGGGTGGGGGTGTTGATGCTTTTGCAGACATGAGTAGGGGGTGGGGTTGTTGGTGCTTTTGCTGACATGAGTAGGGGGTAGGGGTGCTGATGCTTTTGCTGACATGAGTATGGCGTTGGAGTGTTAATGCTTTTGCTCTGACATGAGTTGGAGGTGGGGGGTTGATGTTTTTGCTGATGTGAGTAGGAGGTGGCGTCTGTAGATGCTTTTGCTGATATGAGTAGCGGGTGGGTGTGTTGATGCTTTTGCTGACATGAGTATGGGGAGGGGGATTGATGCTTTTCTGACATGAGTAGGGGTGGGGTTGTTGATGCTTCTGCTGACAGGAGTAGGGGGTGGGGGTGCTGATGCTTTTGCTTTCTAGTGTAGGGTTGGGGGTGTTGATGCTTTTGCTGACATGAGTCGGGGTGGGGGTGTTTATGCTTTTACTGAAATGAGGAGGGGGTGGTGTCTGTTGATGCTTTTTGCTGACTTGGTTAGTGGTTGGGGCTGTTGATGCTTTTCTGAATTGAGTAGGGGGGGATTGATGCTTTTGCTGACACGAGTATGGGGTGGGGGGTGGTTGATGCTTTTGCTGACATGTGTAGCGGGTGGGGATGTTGATTCTTTTGCTGACATGAGTATGGGGTGGGGGTTTTGATGCTTTTGCTGACATTAGTAGTGGGTGGGGAGGTTGATGCTTTTGCTGACTAGTGTAGTGGGTGGGGATGTTGATTCTTTTTCTGACATGAGTAAGGGGTGGGGTTGTTGGTGCTTTTGCTGTCATGAGTAGGGGGTGGGTGGTGTTGATGCTTTTGCTGACATGAGTATGGGGTGGGGGATGTTGATGCTTTTGCTGACATGAGTATGGGGTGGGGGTGTTGATGCTTTTGCTGACATGAGTCGGGGTGCGGGTGCTGATGCTTTGGCTGACATGAGTTTGGGGAGGGGGTGTTGATGCTTTTGCTGACATGAGTTGGAGGTGGGAGGTTGATGTTTTTGCTGATGTGAGTAGGAGGTGGCGTCTGTAGATGCTTTTGCTGATATGAGTAGCGGGTGGGTGTGCTGATGCTTTTGCTGACATGAGTATGGGGAGGGGGATTGATGCTTTTCTGACATGAGTAGGGGTGGGGTTGTTGATGCTTTTGCTGACAGGAGTAAGGGGTGGGGGTGGTTGATGCTTTTGCTGACATGTGTAGGACGTGGGAATGTTGATGCTTTTGCTGACATGAGTATGGGGTGGGGGTGTTGATGCATTTGCTGGCATGAGTGTGTGTTGGGGGCTGTTGATGCTTTTGCTGACATGAGTAGGGGGTGGGGGCTTAATGCTTTTGCTGACATGAGTTTGGGATGTGGGTGTTGATGCTTTTACTAACATGAATAGGGAGTGGGGGTGATGATGCCTTTGCTGACATGAGTAGAAGGTGGAGGTGCTGATGCTTTTGCTGACTTGAGTAGGGGGTGGGGTGTTGATGCTTTTGCTGAGATGTGTATGGGGTGCGGGTGTTGATGCTTTTGCTGACATGAGTCGGGGTACGGGTGTTTATGCTTTTGTTGACATGAGTAGGAGGTGGAGGGTTGATGCTTTTGCTAAAATGATTGTGGGTTGGTGTCTGATGATGCTTTTTGCTGACATGGGTAGTGGTTGGGGCGTGTTGATGCTTTTGATGACATGAGTAGAGGGTGGGGCTGTTGATGCTTTTCTGAATTGAGTAGGGGGGGATTGATGCTTTTGCTGACACGAGTATGGGGTGGGGGGTGGTTGATTCTTTTGCTGACATGAGTATGGGGTGGGGGTTGTTGATGCTTATGCTGACATGAGTAGGGGGTGGCGAGTGTTAATGCTTTTGCTGACTTGAGTATGGGGTGGGGGTGTTGATGCTTTTGCTGACATGAGTATGGGGAGGGGGATTGATGCATTTCTGTCATGAGTAGGGGTGGAGTTGTTGATGCTTTTGCTTACTAGTATAGGGGGTGGGGGTGTTGATGCTTTTGCAGACATGAGTAGGGGGTGGGGTTGTTGGTGCTTTTGCTGACATGAGTAGGGGGTAGGGGTGCTGATGCTTTTGCTGACATGAGTATGGCGTTGGAGTGTTAATGCTTTTGCTGACATGAGTATGCGTTGGGGGTTGTTGATGCTTTTTCTGTCATGAGTATGGGGAGGGTGGTTTTGATGCTTTTGCTGACATGAGTATGGGGTGGGGGTGTTGATGCTTTTGCTGACATGAGTTGGAGTTGGGGGGTTGATGTTTTTGCTGATGTGAGTAGGGGGTGGGGGTGTTGATGCTTTTGCTGATATGAGTAGCGGGTGGGGGTGCTGATGCTTTTGCTGACATGAGTATGGGGAGGGGGATTGATGCTTTTCTGACATGAGTAGGGGTGGGGTTGTTTATGCTTTTGCTGACAGGAGTAAGGGGTGGGGGTGGTTGATGCTTTTGCTGACATGTGTAGGACGTGGGAATGTTGATGCTTTTGCTGACATGAGTATGGGGTGGGGGTGTTGATGCATTTGCTGGCATGAGTGTGTGTTGGGGGCTGTTGATGCTTTTGCTGACATGAGTAGGGGGTGGGGGCTTAATGCTTTTGCTGACATGAGTTTGGGATGTGGGTGTTGATGCTTTTACTAACATGAATAGGGAGTGGGGGTGATGATGCCTTTGCTGACATGAGTAGAAGGTGGAGGTGCTGATGCTTTTGCTGACATGAGTCGGGGTACGGGTGTTTATGCTTTTGTTGACATGAGTAGGAGGTGGAGGGTTGATGCTTTTGCTAAAATGATTGTGGGTTGGAGTCTGATGATGCTTTTTGCTGACATGGGTAGAGGTTGGGGCGTGTTGATGCTTTTGCTGACATGAGTAGAGGGTGGGGCTGTTGATGCTTTTCTGAATTGAGTAGGGGGGGATTGATGCTTTTGCTGACACGAGTATGGGGTGGGGGGTGGTTGATGCTTTTGCTGACATGTGTAGCGGGTGGGGATGTTGATTCTTTTGCTGACATGAGTATGGGGTGGGGGTTTTGATGCTTTTGCTGACATTAGTAGTGGGTGGGGAGGTTGATGCTTTTGCTGACTAGTGTAGTGGGTGGGGATGTTGATTCTTTTTCTGACATGAGTAAGGGGTGGGGTTGTTGGTGCTTTTGCTGTCATGAGTAGGGGGTGGGTGGTGTTGATGCTTTTGCTGACATGAGTATGGGGTGGGGGATGTTGATGCTTTTGCTGACATGAGTATGGGGTGGGGGTGTTGATGCTTTTGCTGACATGAGTCGGGGTGCGGGTGCTGATGCTTTGGCTGACATGAGTTTGGGGAGGGGGTGTTGATGCTTTTGCTGACATGAGTTGGAGGTGGGAGGTTGATGTTTTTGCTGATGTGAGTAGGAGGTGGCGTCTGTAGATGCTTTTGCTGATATGAGTAGCGGGTGGGTGTGCTGATGCTTTTGCTGACATGAGTATGGGGAGGGGGATTGATGCTTTTCTGACATGAGTAGGGGTGGGGTTGTTGATGCTTTTGCTGACAGGAGTAAGGGGTGGGGGTGGTTGATGCTTTTGCTGACATGTGTAGGACGTGGGAATGTTGATGCTTTTGCTGACATGAGTATGGGGTGGGGGTGTTGATGCATTTGCTGGCATGAGTGTGTGTTGGGGGCTGTTGATGCTTTTGCTGACATGAGTAGGGGGTGGGGGCTTAATGCTTTTGCTGACATGAGTTTGGGATGTGGGTGTTGATGCTTTTACTAACATGAATAGGGAGTGGGGGTGATGATGCCTTTGCTGACATGAGTAGAAGGTGGAGGTGCTGATGCTTTTGCTGACTTGAGTAGGGGGTGGGGTGTTGATGCTTTTGCTGAGATGTGTATGGGGTGCGGGTGTTGATGCTTTTGCTGACATGAGTCGGGGTACGGGTGTTTATGCTTTTGTTGACATGAGTAGGAGGTGGAGGGTTGATGCTTTTGCTAAAATGATTGTGGGTTGGTGTCTGATGATGCTTTTTGCTGACATGGGTAGTGGTTGGGGCGTGTTGATGCTTTTGATGACATGAGTAGAGGGTGGGGCTGTTGATGCTTTTCTGAATTGAGTAGGGGGGGATTGATGCTTTTGCTGACACGAGTATGGGGTGGGGGGTGGTTGATTCTTTTGCTGACATGAGTATGGGGTGGGGGTTTTGATGCTTTTGCTGACAGTAGTAGTGGGTGGGGAGGTTGATGCTTTTGCTGACTAGTGTAGTGGGTGGGGATGTTGATTCTTTTTCTGACATGAGTAAGGGGTGGGGTTGTTGGTGCTTTTGCTGTCATGAGTAGGGGGTGGGTGGTGTTGATGCTTTTGCTGACATGAGTATGGGGTGGGGGATGTTGATGCTTTTGCTGACATGAGTATGGGGTGGGGGTGTTGATGCTTTTGCTGACATGAGTCGGGGTGCGGATGTTGATGCTTTTGCTGACATGAGTTTGGGGAGGGGGTGTTGATGCTTTTGCTGACATGAGTTGGAGGTGGGGGGTTGATGTTTTTGCTGATGTGAGTAGGAGGTGGCGTCTGTAGATGCTTTTGCTGATATGAGTAGCGGGTGGGTGTGTTGATGCTTTTGCTGACATGAGTATGGGGAGGGGGATTGATGCTTTTCTGACATGAGTAGGGGTGGGGTTGTTGATGCTTCTGCTGACAGGAGTAGGGGGTGGGGGTGCTGATGCTTTTGCTTTCTAGTGTAGGGTTGGGGGTGTTGATGCTTTTGCTGACATGAGTCGGGGTGGGGGTGTTTATGCTTTTACTGAAATGAGGAGGGGGTGGTGTCTGTTGATGCTTTTTGCTGACTTGGTTAGTGGTTGGGGTGTGTTGATGCTTTTGCTGACATGAGTAGGGGGTGGGGGTGTTGATGCTTTTGCGGACATGAGTCAGGGTGGGGGTGTTGATGCTTTTCTGACATGAGTAGGGGGAGAGGGATTGATGCTTTTGCTGACGTGAGTATGGGGTGGGGGGGTTGATGCTTTTGCTGACATGTGTAGGACGTGAGGATGTTGATGCTTTTGCTGACATGAGTATGGAGTGGGGGTGTTGATGCTTTTGCGGACATGAGTCAGGGTGGGGGTGTTGATGCTTTTCTGACATGAGTAGGGGGAGGGGGATTGATGCTTTTGCTGACGTGAGTATGGGGTGGGGGGGTTGATGCTTTTGCTGACATGTGTAGGACATGAGGATGTTGATGCTTTTGCTGACATGAGTATGGGGTGGGGGTGTTGATGCATTTGCTGGCATGAGTGTGGGTTGCGGGCTGTTGATGCTTTTGCTGACATAAGTAGGGGGTGGGTGCTTAATGCTTTTGCTGACATGAGTTTGGGATGTGGGTGTTGATGCTTTTACTGACATGAATAGGGGGTGGGAGTGATGATGCCTTTGCTGACATGAGTAGGGGGTGGGGTTGTTGATTCTTTTGTTGCTATGAGTAGGGGGTGGGGTTTTTGGTGCTTTTGCTGTCATGAATAGGGGGTGGGGTGTTGATGCTTTTGCTGATATGAGTATGGGGAGGTGGGTGTTGATGCTTTTGCTCAGATGTGTATGGGGTGGAGTGTGTTGATGCTTTTGTTGACATGAGTCGGGTTGGGGGTGTTGATGCTTTTGCTGACATGAGTCGGAGTTTGGGTGTTGATGTTTTTGCTGACGTGAGTACGGTGTGGAGTCTGTTGATGCTTTTGCTGACATGAGTAGTGGTTCGTGGTGTTGATGTTTTTGCTGACATGAGTAGGGGGTGGGGGTGCTGATGCTTTTGTTGACATGAGTCGGGGTGGGTGTGTTGATGCTTTTGCTGAGATGAATAGGTGGTGGGTGGTGTTGATACTTTTGCTGACATGAGTAGTGGGTGGAGGGTGTTGATGCTTTTGCTGACATGATTAGGGGGTGGGTGGTGTTGATGCTTTTGCTGACATGAGTATGGGTGTGGGGGTGTTGATGCTTTTGCTGTCATGAGTAGGGGGTGGGGGTGTTGATGCTTTTGCAGACATGAGTAGGTGGTGGGGTTGTTGGTGCTTTTGCTGACAAGAGTAGGGGGTGGGGGTGCTGATGCTTTTGCTGACATGAGTATGGCGTTGGGGTGTTCATGCTTTTGCTGACATGAGTATGCATTGGGGGTCGTTGATGCTTTTGCTGTCATGAGTATGGGGAGGGTGGTGTTGATGCTTTTGCTGACATGAGTATGGGGTGGGGGTGTTGATGCTTTTGCTGACATGAGTTGGAGGTGGACGTGTTGATGCTTTTGCTGTCATGAGTAGGGGGTGGGTGTGTTGAAGCTTTTGCAGACATGAGTAGGGGGTAGGGGTGCTGATGCTTTTGCTGACATGAGTATGGGTGTGGGGGTGATGATGCCTTTGCTGACATGAGTAGAAGGTGGAGGTGCTGATGCTTTTGCTGACATGAGTAGGGGGTGGGGTGTTGATGCTTTTGCTGATATGAGTATGGGGAGGTGGGTGTTGATGCTTTTGCTGAGATGTGTATAGGGTGGGGGGTGTTGATGCTTTTGTTGACATTAGTCGGGTTGGGGGTGTTGATGCTTTTGCTGACATGAGTCGGAGGTTGGGTGTTGATGTTTTTGCTGACGTGAGTAGTGGGTGGTGGTGTTGATGCTTTTGCTGACATGAGTAGGGGGTGGGGCTGCTGATGCTTTTCCTGATATGAGTAGGGGGAGGGGGTGTTGATGCTTTTGCTGACATGAGTAGGGGGTGGGGGTTCTGCTGCTTTTGCTGACATGATTAGGGGATGTGGGGTGTTGATGCTTTTGCTGACATGAGTAGGGGCTGAGTGGTGTTGATGATTTTGCTGACATGAGTATGCGTTGGGGGTTGTTGATGCTTTTTCTGACATGAGTAGGGGGTGGGGGTGTTGATGCTTTTGCTGACATGTGTAGGACGTGGGAATGTTGATGCTTTTGCTGACATGAGTATCGGGTGGGGGTTTTGATGCATTTGCTGGCATGAGTGTGGGTTGGGGGCTGTTGATGCTTTTGCTGACATGAGTAGGGGGTGGGGGCTTAATGCTTTTGCTGACATGAGTTTGGGATGTGGGTGTTGATGCTTTTACTAACATGAATAGGGGGTGGGGGTGATGATGCCTTTGCTGACATGAGTAGAAGGTGGAGGTGCTGATGCTTTTGCTGACATGAGTAGGGGGTGGGGTGTTGATGCTTTTGCTGATATGAGTATGGGGAGTTGGGTGTTGATGCTTTTGCTGAGATGTGTATGGAGTGGGGGGTGTTGATGCTTTTGTTGACATTAGTCGGGTTGGGGGTGTTGATGCTTTTGCTGACATGAGTCGGAGGTTGGGTGTTGATGTTTTTGCTGACGTGAGTAGTGGGTGGTGGTGTTGATGCTTTTGCTGACATGAGTAGGGGGTGGGGGTGTTGATGCTTTTGCTGACATGAGTAGGGGGTGGGGGTTCTGCTGCTTTTGCTGACATGATTAGGGGATGTGGGGTGTTGATGCTTTTGCTGACATGAGTAGGGGCTGAGTGGTGTTGATGATTTTGCTGACATGAGTATGCGTTGGGGGTTGTTGATGCTTTTTCTGACATGAGTAGGGGGTGGGGGTGTTGATGCTTTTGCTGACATGATTATGGGGAGGGTGGTGTTGATGCTTTTGCTGACATGAGTATGGGGTGGGGGGTGTTGATGCTTTTGCTGACATGAGTCGGGGTGGGGTTGTTGATGCTTTTGCTGACGTGAGTAGGGGGTGGGGTCTGTTGATGATTTTGCTGATATGAGTAGCGGGTGGGGGTGTTGATGCTTTTGCTGAGATGAGTAGGGGGTGGGGGTTGTTGATGCTTATGCTGACATGAGTAGGGGGTGGCGAGTGTTAATGCTTTTGCTGACTTGAGTATGGGGTGGGGGTGTTGATGCTTTTGCTGACATGAGTATGGGGAGGGGGATTGATGCATTTCTGTCATGAGTAGGGGTGGAGTTGTTGATGCTTTTGCTTACTAGTATAGGGGGTGGGGGTGTTGATGCTTTTGCAGACATGAGTAGGGGTTGGGGTTGTTGGTGCTTTTGCTGACATGAGTAGGGGGTAGGGGTGCTGATGCTTTTGCTGACATGAGTATGGCGTTGGAGTGTTAATGCTTTTGCTGACATGAGTATGCGTTGGGGGTTGTTGATGCTTTTTCTGTCATGAGTATGGGAGGGTGGTGTTGATGCTTTTGCTGACATGAGTATGGGGTGGGGGTGTTGATGCTTTTGCTGACATGAGTTGGAGGTGGGGGGTTGATGTTTTTGCTGATGTGAGTAGGGGGTGGGGATGTTGATGCTTTTGCTGATATGAGTAGCGGGTGGGGGTGCTGATGCTTTTGCTGACATGAGTGTGGGGAGGGGGATTGATGCTTTTCTGACATGAGTAGGGGTGGGGTTGTTGATGCTTTTGCTGACAGGAGTAAGGGGTGGGGGTGGTTGATGCTTTTGCTGACATGTGTAGGATGTGGGGATGTTGATGCTTTTGCTGACATGAGTATGGGGTGGGGGTGTTGATGCATTTGCTGGCATGAGTCGGAGGTTGGGTGTTGATGTTTTTGCTGACATGAGTCGGAGGTTGGGTGTTGATGTTTTTGCTGACGTGAGTAGTGGGTGGTGGTGTTGATGCTTTTCCTGACATGAGTAGGGGGTGGGGGTGCTGTTGCTTTTCCTTACATGAGTAGGGGGTGGGGGTGTTGATGCTTTTGCTGACATGAGTAGGGGGTGGGGGTTCTGCTGCTTTTGCTGACATGATTAGGGGATGTGGGGTGTTGATGCTTTTGCTGACATGAGTAGGGGCTGAGTGTTGTTGATGATTTTGCTGACATGAGTATGCGTTGGGGGTTGTTGATGCTTTTTCTGACATGAGTAGGGGGTGGGGGTGTTGATGCTTTTGCTGACATGATTATGGGGAGGGTGGTGTTGATGCTTTTGCTGACATGAGTATGGGGTGGGGGGTGTTGATGCTTTTGCTGACATGAGTCGGGGTGGGGGTGTTGATGCTTTTGCTGACGTGAGTAGGGGGTGGGGTCTGTTGATGATTTTGCTGATATGAGTAGCGGGTGGGGGTGTTGATGCTTTTGCTGAGATGAGTAGGGGGTGGGGGTTGTTGATGCTTATGCTGACATGAGTAGGGGGTGGCGAGTGTTAATGCTTTTGCTGACTTGAGTATGCGTTGGGGGTTGTTGATGCTTTTTCTGTCATGAGTATGGGGAGGGAGATTGATGCATTTCTTTCATGAGTAGGGGTGGAGTTGTTGATGCTTTTGCTTACTAGTATAGGGGGTGGGGGTGTTGATGCTTTTGCTGACATGAGTATGGGGAGGGGGATTGATGCTTTTCTGACATGAGTAGGGGTGGGGTTGTTGATGCTTTTGCTGACAGGAGTAAGGGGTGGGGGTGGTTGATGCTTTTGCTGACATGTGTAGGACGTGGGAATGTTGATGCTTTTGCTGACATGAGTATGGGGTGGGGGTGTTGATGCATTTGCTGGCATGAGTGTGGGTTGGGGGCTGTTGATGCTTTTGCTGACATGAGTTTGGGATGTGGGTGTTGATGCTTTTACTAACATGAATAGGGGGTGGGGGTGATGATGCCTTTGCTGACATGAGTAGAAGGTGGAGGTGCTGATGCTTTTGCTGACATGAGTAGGGGGTGGGGTGTTGATGCTTTTGCTGATATGAGTATGGGGAGGTGGGTGTTGATGCTTTTGCTGAGATGTGTATGGGGTGGGGGGTGTTGATGCTTTTGTTGACATTAGTCGGGTTGGGGGTGTTGATGCTTTTGCTGACATGAGTCGGAGGTTGGGTGTTGATGTTTTTGCTGACGTGAGTAGTGGGTGGTGGTGTTGATGCTTTTCCTGACATGAGTAGGGGGTGGGGGTGCTGATGCTTTTCCTGACATGAGTAGGGGGTGGGGGTGTTGATGCTTTTGCTGACATGAGTAGGGGGTGGGGGTTCTGCTGCTTTTGCTGACATGATTAGGGGATGTGGGGTGTTGATGCTTTTGCTGACATGAGTAGGGGCTGAGTGGTGTTGATGATTTTGCTGACATGAGTATGCGTTGGGGGTTGTTGATGCTTTTTCTGACATGAGTAGGGGGTGGGGGTGTTGATGCTTTTGCTGACATGAGTATGGGGTGGGGGGTGTTGATGCTTTTGCTGACATGAGTCGGGGTGGGGGTGTTGATGCTTTTGCTGACGTGAGTAGGGGGTGGGGGTGGTTGATGCTTTTGCTGACTAGTGTAGTGGGTGGGGATGTTGATGCTTTTGCTGACAGGAGTATGGCGTGGGGGTGTGAATGCATTTGCTGTCATGAGTAGTGGGTGGGTGGTGTTGATGCTTTTGCTGACATGAGTATGGGGAGGGGGTGTTGATGCTTTTGCTGACATGAGTCGGGGTGGGGGTGTTGATGCTTTTGCTGACATGAGTATGGGGAGAGTGGTGTTGATGCTTTTGCTGACATGAGTCGGGGTGGGGGTGTTTATGGTTTTGCTGACATGACTAGGGGTTGGAGGGTTGATGCTTTTGCTGAAATGAGTAGGGGGTGGGGGTGTTGATGCTTTTGCGGACATAGTTAGTGGTTGGGGCGTGTTGATGCTTTTGCTAACATGAGTAGGGGGTAGGGGTGTTGATGCTTTTGCGGACATGAGTCGGGGTTGGGGTGTTGATGCTTTTGCTGACATGAGTATGGGGAGTTTGGTGTTGATGCTTTTGCTGACATGAGTATGGGGTGTGGGGTGTTTATGCTTTTGTTGACATGAGTCGGGGTGGGGTTGTTGATGCTTTTGCTGACATGAGTAGGAGGTTGGGGGTTGATGTTTTTGCTGACGTGAGTAGGGGGTGGGGTCTCTGGATGCTTTTGCTCACATGAGTAGTGGGTGGAAGTGTTGATGCTTTTGCTGAGATGAGTAGGTGTTGGGTGGTGTTGATGATTTTCCTGACATGAGTAGGGGGTGGGGTTCTGATGCTTTTGCTGACATGATTAGGGGATGTGGGGTGTTGATGCTTTTGCTGACATGAGTAGGGGGTGGGGGTGCTGATGCTTTTGCTGTCATGGGTAGCGTGTGGGGAGTGTTGATCCTTTTGCTGACATGAGTGGGGGGTGGGGTTGTAGACGCTTTTGCTGACGTGAATAGGGGCTGGGGAGTGTTGATGCTTTTGCTGACATGAGTAGTGTGTGGGTTTGTTGATGCCTTTACTGATATCAGTAGGAGGTCAGGGTTTGCAATTTTGCTGACATGAATAGTGGATGGGGGGTGTTGATGCATTTGCTGACATGGTTAGGGGCTGGTGGGGTGTTGATGCTTTTGCTGACATGTGTAGGGGGTGGGTGGTGTTGATCCTTTTGCTGACATGAGTATGGGGTGGGGGGGTGTTGATGCCTTTGCTGACATGAGTATGGGGTGGGGGGTTTTGATGCTTTTGCTGACATGAGAAGGGGGCTGGTGTGTTGATGCTTTTGCTGACATGAGTAGGGGGTCGGGGGTGTTGATGCTTTTGCTGACATGAGTAGGGGGTGGGGGGTTTTGATGCTTTTGCTGACATGAGTAGCGGGTGGGTGTGTTGATGCTTTTGCTGACATGAGTACGGGCCGGGGGGTGTTACTGCTTTTGCTGACATGAGTATGGGGTGGTGGGTGTTGATGCTTTTGCTGACATGAGTAAGGGTTGGGGGGTTTTGATGCTTTTGCTGACATGAGTAGGGGGTGGGTGTGTTGATGCTTTTGCTGACATGAGTACGGGCCGGGGGGTGTTAATGCTTTTGCTGACATGAGTATGGGGTGGTGGGTGTTGATGCTTTTGCTGACATGTGTAGGGGGTGGGGGTGTTGATGCTTTTGCTGACATGAGTAAGGGTTGGGGGGATTGATGCTTTTGCTGCAGCTCTGTGAAGGATGTTGGATTTGCTTCCGGGCTTTAGTGTTCTATCACTCATTTTTTGGGATCTCATTTCCTGGAGAGTACAAATTTCATACTGTATCCTGTACACATTCTGTTATATGGAAGGAGCCTAATTTAATCTCAAAATATCTAAAACATAAAGTTGTAGTGGTAGATTCTTTTAACTTTCCACATGTTGACTGGGACTCCCGTATTGTAAAAAGATGGATGGGATAGAGTTTGACAAATGTGTTCAGGAATGTTTCATTAAACAATACATAGAAATTCCATCAAGAGTGTGTGCAGTACTTGATCTTTGATCAGTGAATGTGTCAGGACAAGTGACAGATGTTTGTTTGGGAGAACACTTTCATCGATTGATCATAATTACATTGGTTTCAATTATTGAGAAGGATAATCTGGTCATTGGGATTCTAATTTGGAGAAAAGCTCATTTTGATTTTACCAGAAAGGATCTGGTAAGTGTGGATTGGGACAGGCTCATTTCTGGCAAAGGTGGGAAGTGGGAGGCCTTCAAAAGTGAAATTTTGAAAGTACAAATCTTGTATCTGCCTGTCCGAATAAAAGACATGGATACCAGGTTTAGGGAACATTGGTTTTCGGCAGATATTGAGGCCTTGGTTGGGAAATAAAAGCAGGTTCATAGCAGATTCAGGCATATACTAAGGTACTTGCAAAAGAACACTAAAGAAAATATTCAGATGGGCTAAAAGAAGGCATGATATTGCTCGAGCAGACTAGATGAAAGAGAATTCTAAGGGCTTCTACAGATATGTTAAGAACAAAAGGATTGCAAAGGGGAAAAATTGACCCTCTGGAAGATCAGAATTGTAATCTGCGCATGGAGCCGAAAGAAATCGGAGAAATTTTAAATGGATTTTCTGCATCTATATCTAATCAGGAGATGGACAGAGAATCTATAGAGGTGAGGCAAAACAGCAGTGAGGTCATGGACACAAAACAGATGACAGAGGAGAAGGTGGTTGGTATTTTGAGGCAAATTACGGTGGTCAAATTCCCAGGGCCTGACAAGATGTTCACTCAGACCCTCTGGGAGGAAGTGCAGAAATTGCAGCGGCCCTAACAGAGATATTGAAATCATCCTTAGTGACAAATGAGGTATCAGATGATGGAAGATAGGTACTGTTGTTCTGGTGTTTATGGAAGGCTCTAAGAGTAAACCAGGCCTGTGAGCCTGACGCAGTAGTAGGGAAAGTATTCCAGGCATTTTAATGGACCAAGTATATGAGTATTTGGATAGACGGGGACTAATTAGGGGTAGTCAGCATAGCTTTATGCTTCGTAGGTTATGTCTAATCAATCTTACGGAGTTTTTCATGGAGTTTACTGGGAAAGATGATGAAGACAAGGCAGTGCATGTTGTCTACATTTGACAAGGTTCCACATGGAAGATCAGACAAGAAGGTTCAGTCACTTGGCATTCAAGATGAGGTAGTAAATTGGATTGGACTTTGGCTTTGTGGGAGAAGATAAAGAGTGGTGGTAGATGATTGCCACTCTGACTGCAGGCCCGTGACTAGTGAAGTAACACAGGGGTCGGTGATGGGTCCATTGTTGCTTGTCATCTGTATCAACAGTCTGTAGACTGATGTGGTTAAATGGATCAGCAAATTTGCTGATGCCACCAAGATTAGGGTGTAGTGGACAGTGTAGAAAACTATCAAAGCTTGCAGTGGGATCTGAATCAGCTGGTAAAATTAGCTGAAAAATGGCAGATGGATTTTAATGCACAAAAGTATGAGGTCTTGTACTTTTGGGGGTCCAGCCAGGGTAGGTCTTACACAGGGCACTGAGGAGTGCAGTAGAACAAAGGAATCTGAGAAAACAGGTCTATAATTCTTTGAAAGTGGTGTCACAGGTAGATACAGTTAAAAAGAAAGCTTTTGGCACATTGGCCTTCATCGATCAATGTTTCAAGTACAAGAGTTGGAATGTTATGCTGAAATTGTATAAGATGTTGATGAGGCCTAACTTGGAGTATTTGTACAGTTTTGGTCACCTACCTACAAGAAAGATATAAGCAAGTTTGAGAGCGTACAGAGAAAATTTAAAAGTATTTTGCCAGGTCTTGAGGACCTGAGTTATAAGGAAAGGTTGAATAGGCTAGAACTTTATTCCCTAGAAAATAAAAGATAGAGGGGACATTTGTGAGAGATATAAAAAAATCATGAGGAGTATAGATGGGGTAAATGCAAGCAGGCTTTTCCTACTGAAGTTGGGTAAGACTGCAACTAGAGGTCATGGGTTAAGGGTAAAAGGTGAACTGTTTAAGGGGAACATGAGGGGAAATTTATTCACTCAGGGTGGTGAGAGTTTGGAATGAGCTGCATCACAAGTGGTCAATGTGATTTTGATTTTGAAAAGAAGTCTGGACAGATACATGGTTGGGAAGTCTATGGTCTATGCAGGTTGGTGTGACTAGGCAGGTTAAAAAGTTTGGCATAGACTAGATGGGCTGAAGGGTCTGTTTCTGTGTTGTTTTCTATGACTCTATGACTATGACAGGAGAAGGGACAAAGCTAGATTACTGGTGCCTTAAAACCAGTCACCGGGTAGATGGGGTTCATCGGTCATGGTTGCCAGCTCATGTATAGAAAGAAAACTCTGATCTAAAACATCTGATGCCTTGCAGTATAGCCATTGATGGGAAGGCTTTGGAGGTAAACCCGAGGAAAAAATCTGGAGTTGGAGATCCTAAGACAGTCAAACGTTAAGCTCAAAGCTGACTGCAACTCCTGTGATGCCACTGTATCAAACTGGTGCCAAACTGTATCCGTTTCTGCTGCTCCTTTGGATTCATCTGCTGTATGGAGAGGGGAGTCTGCTGCATGGGCAATAGCCTACTCTCCAGATCATACTGCCTGAGCTTGTGTATCACATAGACAGGTAGGGTGCAGCGTCCATGGTGAACCCCAACCAACAGAGGGTCTGGCCTCACAGATGAGGAAAATTCCATTTAAATCTATAGATAAGAGTTCACCAAATAGAAGGTTATTGTTCAATACTGCACCACCAAATTGACCAATGAGAAAGCACTTATTCAATTGATGTAGAATAAAGAATAACTTTCCAGAGTTATACTTTGTATAGTGATGAGAGGAATATTAAACTGTTATGTGCATATAATACTACTTAAAATACAGGCAGATAATTAATTGTTAAATTGCAAAGTAAAACAATTATCTAAGTCTAATTTGATTTAAACAATGTTCTCCTACCTGAACATGGGGTTTCCCTTCTATCATTATCAAATCTGCCTCACCTACATCTCCTCCATTTCTCACCTGCCAGGCCTCACTCTAGGACACCAAACACAACAGAATCAGGTTTTTCAGCTACCACTCATAAATGTCCTCATCCAACACATCTTCTTCCATCTACAAAAGGATTCCAACTCCAGACACAGCTTCTCCACCTCAATCTCTTTCTGCAGGGATCCCTCTCTCTCACTCTCCCACTGTGAATCCACTGTGTACCCTTTCCCCACCATTGAACCCACCCCCCTCCTGGCGCTTATTCTTGTAACTGTGCCAACTGTTAAACATCCCCCTACACTTTCTCCCTCACTAGCATACAGAACCCCAGTCACTCATTGCAGATGAGGAAGGGCTTCACCTGCAAGTCTGTCAGGGTTATTCATTGGATACCATGTGACCTCTTCATCGATAAAACTTCGATGAAGTTTTAATTCCATTACCCACTCCCATTTCAATAAGTCTGTCCATGGTCTCCTCTACTGATATTGAGGCACGTGCAGGTTGGAGGAGTGACTCCTCATGTTCCACAGGGGAGCCTCCTCCCTGACATCGATTTATGTCGTCTTGTGATCGCAAGACCCTGTTGGGCGTTGGTGGTGTGGAATATTGCAAGTTCAATTCATTTGTTTATTTGCCAACAGCAGGGAGCTGCATGGCCTCGGTCATAGTGATAATGAGACCTTAATCCGTGGTGTTCAGAGCTGCCCCTAATGAAGCTGTTAAATGGTCCCCTCATGCAAAAATTGGACTACTGACTTCACGATCTAACTCGGTTTGACCTTGCACCTTATTGTCTAACTGCATGACACTCTGCTTCTGTTGCTGTCACACTTCACTCTGCATTCTGTTATTGTTTTGCCTTGAACCACCTCAATGCTCTGTGTGATGAATCTGATCTGTATGAACAGTATGCAAAATAAGCTTTGCTCTGTATCTTGGTACACGTGACAACAACAAATTGGAAATGATTGAAACAGATACAAAAATTTAGGAAGGATATACATTTTAATGACATTAATTCGACCTACAAGAGACATGGACAAAGGTGACCACTGTGTCAGATTCTGTTTTACAGAGTTTAGAAGATTGGCAAAATTTTCTCGAAAAAGATTCTTAAAGTTCCTTGTTACTGTAATATCAAGGTAAGTGAATTGATTATTAACTACTTTAAAAAGGAGGTCATGAAATACTAATGCTTGTGCTTCTCTATTGATTGGAAGGACTTTGCTCTTGTGTAAATTAAGTTTATAACCAGAAAGCTGACTGAATTTATTAAGAAGTGAAAACATTAGAGAGATAGCAGGCAACTGCAGGAAACATAAAGTTGTGGTGGTAGGGAATTTTAATTTTCCATACATTGATTGGGACTCCCATACTGTTAGGGGTCTAGATGGTTTAGAGTTTGTAAAATGTGTTCAGAAAAGTTTTCTAAATCAATATATAGAGGGACCAACTAGAGGGGATGCAATATTGGATCTCCTGTTAGGTAACAAATTAGGGCAGGTGACAGAAGTCTGTGTAGGGGAGCACTTTGGTTCCAGTGATCATAACACCATTAGTTTCAATTTGATCATGGACAAGGATAGATCTGGTCCTAGGGTTGAGGTTCTGAACTGGAAAAAGGCCAAATTTGAAGAAATGAGAAAGGATCTAAAAAGCGTGGATTGGGACAGGTTGTTCTCTGGCAAAGATGTGATTGGTAGGTGGGAAGCCTTCAAAGGGGAAATTTTGAGAGCGCAGAGTTTGTATGTTCCTGTCAGGATTAAAGGCAAATTGAATAGGAATAAGGAACCTTGGTTCTCAAGGGATATTGCAACTCTGATAAAGAAGAAGAGGGAGTTGTATGAAATGTATAGGAAACAGGAGGTAAATCAGGTGCTTGAGGAGTATAAGAAGTGCAAGAGAATACTTAAGAAAGAAATCAGGAGGGCTAAAAGAAGACATGAGGTTGCCTTGGCAGTCAAAGTGAAGGATAATCCAAAGAGCTTTTACAAGTATATTAAGAGCAAAAGGATTGTAAGGGATAAAATCCTCTTGAAGATCAGAGTGGTGGGCTTTGTGCGGAACCAAAGGAAATGGGGGAGATCTTAAATAGGTTTTTTGCGTCTGTATTTACTAAGGAAGCTGGCATGAAATCTATGGAATTGAGGGAATCAAGTAGTGAGACCATGGAAACTGTACAGATTGAAAAGGAGGAGGTGCTTGCTGTCCTGAGGAAAATTAAAGTGGATAAATCCCCGGGACCTGACAGAGTGTTCCCTCGGACCTTGAAGGAGACTAGCGTCGAAATTGCGGGGGCCCTGGCAGAAATATTTAAAATGTCGCTGTCTACGGGTGAAGTGCCGGAGGATTGGAGAGTGGCTCATGTTGTTCCGTTGTTTAAAAAAGGATCAAAAAGTAATCCGGGAAATTATAGGCTGGTGAGTTTAACGTCAGTAGTAGCTAAGTTATTGGAGGGAGTACTAAGACAGAATCTACAAGCATTTGGATAGACAGGGGCTTATTAGGGAGAGTCAACATGGCTTTGTGCGTGGTAGGTCATGTTTGACCAATCTGTTGGAGTTTTTCGAGGAGGTTACCAGGAAAGTGGATGAAGGGAAGGCAGTGGATATTGTCTACATGGACTTCGCTAAGGCCTTTGACAAGGTCCCGCATGGGAAGTTAGTTAGGAAAATTCAGTCGCTAAGTATACATGGAGAGGTGGTAAATTGGATTAAACATTGGCTCGATGGAAGAAGCCAGAGAGTGGTGGTAGAGAATTGCTTCTCCGAGTGGAGACCTGTGACTAGTGGTGTGCCACAGGGATCAGTGCTGGGTCCATTGTTATTTGTCATCTATATCAATGATCTGGATGATAATGTGGTAAATTGGATCAGCAAGTTTGCTGATGATACAAAGATTGAAGGTGTAGCAGACAGTGAGGAAGGTTTTCAGAGCCTGCAGACGGACTTGGACTAGCTGGAAAAATGGGCTGAAAAATGGCAGATGGAGTTTAATACCGACAAGTGTGAGGTATTGCACGTTGGAAGGACATACCAACGTAGAACATACAGGGTTAATGGTAAGGCACTGAGGAGTGCAGTAGAACAGAGGGATCTGGGAATACAGATACAAAATTCCCTAAAAGTGGCATCACAGGTAGATAGGGTCATAAAGAGAGCTTTTGGTACATTGGTCTTTATTAATCAAAGTATTGAGTATAAGAGCTGAAATGTTATGATGAGGTTGTATAAGGCATTGGTGAGGCCGAATCTGGAGTATTGTGTTCAGTTTTGGTCACCAAGTTACAGGAAGGATATAAATAAGGTTGAAAGAGTGCAGAGAAGGTTTACAAGGATGTTGCCGGGACTTGAGAAACTCAGTTACAGAGAAAGGTTGAATAGGTTAGGACTTTATTCCCTGGAGCATAGAAGCATGAGGGGAGATTTGATAGAGGTATATAAAATTATGATGGGTATAGATAGAGTGAATGCAAGCAGGCTTTTTCCACTGAGGCAAGGGGAGAAAAAAACCAGAGGACATGGGTTAAGGGTGAGGGGGGAAAAGTTTAAAGGGAACATTAGGGGGGGCTTCTTCACACAGAGAGTGGTGGGAGTATGGAATGAGCTGCCAGATGAGGTGGTAAATGCAGGTTTTTTTTTAACATTTAAGAATAAATTGGACAGATACATGGATGGGAGGTATATGGAGGGATATGGTCCGTGTGCAGGTCAGTGGGACTAGGCAGAAAATGGTTCGGCACAGCCAAGAAGGGCCAAAAGGCCTGTTTTTGTGCTGTAGTTTCTATGGTTTCTATGGTATGGTAAGGAGGTAGTCAGATTTCAAATAAAAAGTAAAAGATCATCAGCATTAAGGGAAACTTTATGCTCAACACCTCCCCTCCAAATTCCCATCTCGTAGCACAGCTACGAAATGCAATCGCCAGTGGCTCTATAGCCAAATCAAAAAGTAAGGGACTTAAAGGCCATCCTTGACGGGTAACACGTTTAAGGCTGAAAGACTGGCATTGCTGAGAGTTGGTCAAAACAGGAGCGGTGGGACATGTATTTCGCAATTTAATCCATGTAATAAAACTTTGTCCAAAATCAAATTTTTCTAAAACTGCAGAAAGGTAATTCCATTCTACTCGATCAAACACTTTCTCTGCAACAGGAGAAATAACACATTCAGGATTCCCAATTGAGGGTGAATGTAAGATATTAAGTAAGCGCCGTATATTAAAAAAGGGAAGGTGATTTTTAATAAAACCAGTTTGATCTTCAGAAATAATAGAAGGTACAATGTTCTCTAATCTACGAGCCAAAACTTTAGCCAAAATCTTAACATCAACATTCAACAAAGAAATTGGCCAATACGAAGAACACTCTGTTGGATCTTTACCTTTTTTAGCTAAAAGAATGATACATACCTCGTTAAATGATGCTGGCAATTTACCGTCTTTAAACGAATCAGATAGAACTAAAAATAATTGAGGCGAAAACAGTGAAGAAAATGATTTATAAAATTCTGCAGAAAACCCATCAGGTCCAGGAGACTTATCTGACTGCAATGCAGAGATGGCAGAGGATATTTCCTCTGGTGATAATGGCTCATTGAGTTTTGCTTTAAAGTCAGAAGAAAGTGAAAGGATACTATCATTTAAAGATTCAGGGGTATAAAGTCGAGAATAATAGTTCTTAAATGTATCATTAATATCAGAATGATTCAAAGTAATACTCCCATTTCCCATTCGCATTTTTGTAATTTGTTGTTTAGCTTTAGAGCGTCTTAGTTGGTTAACTAAAAACTTACTGGACTTATCACCATGAATATAAAATCGACTCTTACTTTTAAGAATTTGGCATTCAACTGGCTGGGTGGAAATAAGGTCAAACTTAGTTTGAAGTTCTACTTGCTTCCTATACAGTTTGTGATTTTTGGTTTGGGCATATAATTGCTTTAATTTGACTGACCAAGTCTAATCACTCTAAATAGGTCTTTCTTTACAGATTCGCAGTATATACAATTATTTGACCCCTCAAATATGCATCCCAGACAACCTGGGATGAGATTTCAGATGACATGTTAGCACTTAAAAAAAAGTTATCTGGTCCTTCATAGATTTTACAAAATCATTGTCCGACAACAAGTTCGGATTAAAACGCTAATGTTTATTCATTTGAGGGAAACCGGGGAAATTTACGGACAGGGTAACTGGGGCATGATCCAAATTCAACATACTCTGATAATCACAACAGAGCAAACAGATGGAATCAGCTGGTTATCCATTAAAAAATAATCAATTCTAGTAAAAGTATGATGGACATGTGAAAAAAGGAATAATCTCTCTCAGTTGGATGGAAAAAACGCCACACATCAGAGATACAATAATTAGAAAGGAAAGAGTAAATAGATAAAGCAGATTTACTAGGGAGTCTAGGAACACAGGAGGATCGATCCAATACTGGATCTAAACAACAATTAAAATCACCAGCCAATATGAGAGATTATAAACACAAGTCAAGTAATAAAGAGAAAAAATGATCAAAGAAGTCCACATCATCTGGGTTGGGAGCATAGGTGTTAGATAAGACTACCCTAGTATTATACAATTTCCCAGAGACAATGATAAAATGACCATTTGTATCAGATACTTTGCTGTGAAGCTCGAAGGGAACATTCTGATTAATATGGATTGAAACCGCACCCCCCCCCCAGCTTTAGCTGGAAAAGCAGAATGGAAGCGCTGTCCCACCCACCTAGACCAGGGGTCCCCAACCGTTTTTGCACGGTGGACCGGCCAACCCGGGGGTTCGGGGAGTTCAAGTAGGGTTAAGGTACGGTTTTGCCTTCATCTTCCCGACTATACTGTACGTGCAGATTGGACAGGATAGATGCAGGAAGATTGTTCCTGATGTTGGGGAAGTCCAGAATGAGGGGTCACAGTTTAAGGATAAAGGGGAAGCCTTTTAGGACCGAGATTCGGAAAAACTTCTTCACACAGAGAGTGGTGAATCTGTGGAATTCTCTGCCACAGGAAACAGTTGAGGCCAGTTCATTGGCTATATTTAGGAGGGAGTTAGATATGGCCCTTGTGGCTAAAGGGATCGGGAGTATGGAGGGAAGGCTGGTACAGAGTTCTGAGTTGGATGACCAGCCATGATCATACTGAATGGCGGTGCAGGCTCGAAGGGCCGAATGGCCTTACTCCTGCACCTATTTTCTATGTTTCTATGTTTCTATACATTATTTCTACTTTATATAGGCTATGTATTTATCATATCATTCCTGCTTTTACTATATGTTAGTGTTATTTATTTTCAGTTTTATGTGTTATTTGGTATGATTTGTTAGGTTACTTTTTGGGTCTGGGAACGCTCAAAAATTTTTCCCATATAAATTAATGGTAATTGCTTCTTCGCTTCACACCATTTCGGCATAAAAGGTTTCATAGGAACACTCTACCTTAGCGGGAGAAATGCAAGACAAGGGCGGTCCCGTATGGCAGGGGTCCCCAAACCTTTTTGCACTGCGAACCAGTTTAATATTGACAATATTCTTGCGGACCGGCTGACCAGGAGTTCGGGGAGTTCAAGTAGGGTTAAACTCACCTGAACATGTCTTTTACAGTTAGGGTTGCCAACTTTCTCACACCCAAATAAGGGACAAAAGTAGCAGTCAAATCCTGGGACAGTTTACCACAAAAAGACTACCTTGACTATGAAGCCTTGCGCGGGCACTTGTGTGTGCATGCGATGCGCACATGCACGTATGTGCCGCTTTTCCCCCCAAAAATTGGTTTTGCCTTCATCTTCCCAACTATACTGCACATACATTATTTCTACTTTATATAGGCTGTGTATTTATCATATCATTCCTGCTTTTACTATATGTTAGTGTTATTTATTTTCAGTTTTATGTGTTATTTACTATGATTTGTTAGGTTATTTTTTGGGTCTGGGAAGGCTAAAAAATTTTTCCCATATACATTAATGGTAATTGCTTCTTCGCACCACGCCATTTCGGCACAAAAGATCTCATGGGAACGCTCTACCTTAGCGGAGGAAATAAGGGACAGAGGCGGTCCTGTGTGGGACAATCCAATTTAGCCCAATATACAGGATGTCCCGGCAAATACGGACAGCTGGAAACTCTATGTTCAAGTTCAACAGTGCGTGACAGGGTATGAGGCAAAGGTGCAGCTCACTCATATCGTTTTCTCACGGCCCAGTAGCACATGCTTTGCTGTCTGGTACCGGTCCGCGGCCCAGTGGTTGGGGACCACTGACCTAGACATAAGGCGAGAGTTATCAAAACTGCGAGTATGTGTTTCTTGCAAAAAAGCAATCTCAGCTTTGAGCTGCTTAAGATGTGAAAACACCTTTCTTCTTTTAACAGGATGGTTCAATCCCTTAACATTCCAGTTGATAAGATTCAAAGGGCTAACAATTGTCAATTAAAAAAACATGAAGTGTAGTAGGCATAGACAGGAACAAACATTCAAATAACAGCTCTGGGGCAAAAATATAAGACAAGAGAACCAGGACAAAAAGAAAGTCGTGAGTAACAAAAAATAACTAAAGGTTGTATAAATAGTATTGGCACTAGGAAACCCTCCCCCACCTCTAATCCCAAAACAAGAAAGCTAGCAAAGAACAGCAGCAAGCTCTTCAGAAAAAAGCTACCCCAGAACCCAACTTCCAGTTTCGAATATCTTCATTATCTCTATTTAATTAATTATGCACCATGAATTAAAATTGTACATGAAGAAAAAAGAAACAGTTCCTTCAAAAAGTATTAGGCTTAACTCAAAGTAATAATCCAGAATACCATACCCGCGAAAAACTATGAAAAAGAATTTAGTAACTTAAAAATTTAATTTTAAAAAAACAGGAAAAAAACCAGAGAGAGAAAGAAAAGAACTCATCGGCCATTTTAAATAATCAAATCGAGTCTGAAGGAGTCGCAATGGCAGGGACTCTTTTGATAAATTTCTGAGCTTCTGTGGCAGAGTTGAACCAGTTTTTGTCCCCAGTATCAAGAGTTATTTGGAGATGGGCAGGATAACGCAGAGAGGGCCTGAATCCATGGTTGTAGAACTCTTTCATAACAACTTTGTACTCGGCACGCAGCCTCAGAACTTGAGGAGCATAATCTTCAACAATACTAATGGAATGACCCTTATAATGCAATTTACCTCTCCAACGTGCTTCCATAATCAAAAGGTTTTTCACTGGATATCGACGAAAACAGAGTATAACTGGGTGTGACGTAGAGCCTAACTCGGGCTTGGCCAGAAATGTACGGTGACCTCAAGTTTCAATACAGCCAAATGAAACATTGTTCCTCTGGGGCCAAGGTGCATGCAATCCCATTTGTCATTGCACTGATCAAACACTGGAGGGCAGTACTGACAGGAGAGGCCAGCCCAAACTGAGCATGGATCCATGCTACACGGCCTCTGCTATTTCTTCTCCTGGACTGCAGCAGCAGGCAAGCACACGGCTTGAGGCCGAGTCCTCACTACAGCTGAAGCCACGCAGCTCCCCTACTGTCTGTCACACCACTAAACAAGGGAAAGAGGCTGGCAGCATCTTGTATTATCTATGTCCAACAGGGTCTTGCGATTGCAAGAGATATGTCCAAGTCAATTACCTATGATACCTTGGATGCCTGCTTTGTGTACCATCTCCGATGCCTTTGATGTCTTCCTGTAGCAGGCACCAACACGTCTCCACTCACTTCAGCTCATTTGCCAATGAGCAGCTCACTGATGCAGTAGACCAGCAGTACTGAAAGTTATTGGAGTCCAGCATTGTCTTGCAACCGTAAAAAAGAAAAAAAAGCACCTTTGAGTTGACAAAGAAAATTGATATCAACATTGATAAGTTTATGGCCCAAGGTAAAAGGAGATAAGTTATTAACTTCAAATTTTCAGCATAAACACTCAAAGAGTTGAACTGCATGTGCATGTAAAGAGAGCTGTATAACTCATCCCCTTCTACCTTAGGCCATGATCTTATCAATCACCCCTGCTGTGGACACTTTCTGGAGGTCCAAGATCCGTATGCTCCACGACCGCTGGACTAAATGTGTAAATGTAGGAGGGGACTATATTGAAAAATAAATGTGCTAGGTTTTCTAAAATTGACTCCTTCTACCTTAGACCACGAACTTATCAATCACCTCTTGTATATGCCACCATAATCCCCCCCTCTGATACATTTTCTTGTGGGCATACTCAATAAATCCAGGAAACGTAACAAAATCAATGAAAGGCTGCATTTAAGAGGTTGGACAGACACCAATGTGCAAACTGTGCAAATACAAAAGGAAGAAAAAAGAAATAATAACAATCAATCAAGCAATAAATATGAAGAACTTGAGATAATGAGTCCTTGAAAGTGAGTCCGTAGTTGTGGGAACAGTTCAGTGATGGGATGAGTGAAATTGAGTAGCACTGAGTTGAATTATCCCCACTGGTTCAAGTGCTTGATGGTTGAGGGGCAATAAATGTTCCTCAGCTTGGTGGTATGGGTCCTGAGGCTCCTGTACCTTCTTCGTGATGGCCTCGGTGGTGGGAGTCCTTGATGTGGGTACTCGGTCCTGCATCAGTGCCTCATGTAGATGTACTCAGTGGTGGGGAGGGCATCACCCATGATAAAGTGGGCTGAATCCACTATTTTGTGTAGGGTTTTCTATTCAAGGGTATTGATGTTTCCATACCAATCCTGATGCAACGAGCAATGTACTCTCCACCATACATCTGTAGAAGATTTAAAGTTGCTGACCCTATCCACCTCTGATCCTCCAATGAGGACTGGCTCGTGGACCTTCAGTCTCCTCCTGCTGAAGTCAATAATCAGCTCCAAGGTCTCGCCAACACTGAGTGAGAGGTTTTGAGACTATTCAGCCAGATTTTCAATCGCTCTCCGATATGCTGGCTTATCACCACCATTGATTCAGCAAACAACAGTAAGCAAAATTAAATATGGCATTGGAGCTGTGCTTAGGCTCACAGTCATAAGTATAAAGGGAATAGAGCATGGGGCTAAGCACACAGCTTTGTGGTGCACCTGTGTTGATGGAGACTGTGGAGGAGATGTTGCTGCCAATCTGAACTAACTGCAGTGTGCGAGTGGGAATCAGAACCAGGTTTAATATCACCGGCATATGTCATGAGATTTGTTTTATATATATAAAATAAAAAGTGAGATTAAATAGGCAGTGCAAAAGTAGAAATAAAAAAAGAAGTGTATGCATGTTTGCTGTCCAGATAGTACAGGGTTGAGTGAAGACCCAATAAAATGGCATCTGCTGCAGACCTATTGGTCTGGCAGGCAAACTGGAGCAGATTCAAGTCACTTTTCAGGAAGGTGTTAATATGTTTCTTCACTGTGGATGTCAGTGCTACTGGATGATGGTTATTGAGGCAAGTTAGCACATTCATCTGAGGCATGGGTATAATTGAAGCCTGCTTGAAGCAGATGGGTACACAGATAGCTGAAGTGAGAGGTTAAGGGTATCGGTGAACACTGCAGCTGGTTGATTATCACAGATCTTTAGTACTCAGCCAGGTTCTCCACTTGGGCTGATGCTTTCTCTGCATTCACCTTCCTGAAGGATGTTCTCACACCTCAGAGACTGAAATCACAGGGTCATTGGAGCTATTATTGATTGGTGTGTCATGGTCCAGTCCGTAAAGTCCGTTTTCCAGTTCACGGACAAGTCTGTTGTCTCAGGACTCTGGGTCATCCAGCTGTCCCTTGATTGAGCTAATCATAGGCACCTGATTCCCATCTTTGGACTTGGAATATAAGTAGTCTTGGGATTGAGTGCGGGCTGCTGGTTTGTCTCATCAGTCCCCCTTGGAGCAACCTGCTGATGGAAGGCTAGTGAAACCATTTGTGATCTCTAGGCCTGGTTGGAGGACCACCTCTTCATGGAGCCTTGTTGCCACTCGTCAGAGTGGTCTTTGCGGTATGGATTCGGCTGTTTCCCAGACCAGATGAGTGGCTGCCAGCCACTCCAAGCTAGGTAGGGATCTGGCTGTTTCTGTAGCCAGCTGAGATTGCTGGCCGAACTGAGACTTGGAGCTTCCCCAGAGCAGAGATGGAACTGTCTGTCGTTCTTTGGTGTTTGTCTTTTCTTGTCCTTGCCTCTGTGGGGTAAGCCAAGCCGTTTTGCCATTGCCCTGCAGGGGGATCCGTCTTGTCCTCGCCTCCATGGGGTAAGCCAGGCTGTTTTACTGTTGCCTTGCGGGGGGACCTGTCTTGTCTCGTCCTTGCCTCTGTTGGGTAAGTCCGGCCGTTCTACCATTACCTGACGGAGAGACCTGTCCCACCTTGGTGTGGAGATGAAGTTGAGTCCCAGCTTGTCATAGGATAAGTCCGGGCTCTCTGTCTATGTTCTGTCCTGTCTCATCTTTGTGTTGTGTTAAAGATGAGTCCTGGCTTGTCGAAGGATAAGTCCCAGCTCTTTGTTGATGTTCAGTTCCCAGTCGGTCTCTCAGCTCCAGTCTCCGAGTTATCAGCCTCCGCATTTCAAGACCAAAGACCCCAAGCCTCAAGAATCCCAAGCCAAGCTCAAGACCCAAGACCCCAAGCCTCAAGGATCTCAAGCCAAGCTCGAAGAAACCAAGCCTCGAAGATCCCAAGCCGCTCCAAGAACCCACGCCTTGAGGATCCCTAACCAAGCTCAAGTCCCAAGACCCCAGCCTGCAGCCAAGCTCAAGACCCAAGGCCCCAAGCCTTGTGGATTCCAAGCCAAGCTCAAGACCCGAAAACCCAAGCCTCGAGGATCCCAAGCCAAGCTCAAGACCCAAGACCCCAAGCCTCAAGGATCCCAAGCCAAGCTCAAGACCCAAGACCCCAGCCTCAAGCCATGTCATGTCCTTGCCTGATTCTGGGGTCCGAGCCCGAAGCAAGACCCAGGTTCTGGGTCCTTGTCCAGTCTCGGGCTCGGAGTCCAAGCCTTGTCTCCTCGTCCATGGTTCCTAGTTCTGGTCTCGCTTTCCCTAGCCCAACTCTGCATTCTTGTCCCTGCTTCTTGCCTGAATCTTGTCACGTCCCTACTCTAGTCAAGTCCTGTTCCTCGTACTTCAGTGTCTGTGTCTTGCATTTGGTTCCATTCCCAGCACCCCATTGTGACATAGTGCTTCCTTAGTGCACGGGATTAGATGAGGTGGAATTTGGAGATACTGACCACAACGCCTTGATATTTAGTTTAGCCATAGACTGAGATAGGAGCAGACGGTATGAGAAAGTATTTAATTAGGAGAGGCCTGATTATGAAGGTACTTGGTGGGAACTTGAAGGCATAAAATGCAACAAATATTCTCAAGAAAATACCAAGCAGAAATGTTGAGGTCGTTCAGGGAAAACTTGCATAGGGTTCTGGACCAGTTTATCCCATGCTGACAGGTAAACGATAGTAGTGTTAAAGAACCATGGTTGGCCAGAAGTGAAGCCTCCAGTCCAGACAAAGAAGCAAATATATTTAGTGTACAGGATGCAAAGTTCAATCAGGGCTTTTTAAAGTTATAATGTAGCCAGGGAAGATCTTAAGAAAGGGACATGAGAAGCATTCGGCAAATACAATCAAGATAAACTTCAATGCATTCTGCACATACGAGAAGAACAGGGGGGTGACTCATGCCATGGTAGGACAACTCAGGGATAAAGTGCAGGGTGTGGTACTACTCTTCAAGGCCTCTCAGTGTCTACTTTCCAGTTCTACTAAGTTAGTTCTTAAACTCTTTCCTGGCTGTGTTATAATTCTCAAGGACACAGCTGGAAATGGAGGAGATTCCTGAAGAATACCTTGTATTGGTGTTCACCTTGGAGAGGGACGTTGAAGAATGTGAGGCCAATGTAGAACAGGATATTGTATTATAGCATGTTAACATTAAGAAAGACGCAGTGTAAGAGTTTTTGAAAATCATTAGGATAGATAATGTAAGACAATGGGGCTGGATGGGATATACCTCAGTTTACAATGGAAACAGAAGGAATAGTTCAAATTCAAAGTTCAAATTAAGATTTATTATCAGAGTACATAAATGTCACCACATACAATCCTGAGATTGTTTTCTGCAGGTGTACTTAGCAAATCTATGGAACCGTAATTGTCAACATCAGGAACTGTTAATTGTAAACAGACTGTGCAAATGCAGAGATAAATAAACACCATTATAACGAGCATGAAATAACAATATAACAGAGTCCTTAAATGAGTCCAGCTATCCCCTTTTGTTCAAGAACCCGATGGTTGAGGGGTAGTAACTGTTCTTGAACCTGGTGGTGTGAATCCTGAGGCTCTTGTATCTTCTACCTGGTGGCAACAGTGAGAAAAGAGCCTGGCCTGGGTGGTGAGGATCTCTGATGATGGATGCTGATTATAAACGATGATGTTTCATGTAGATGTGCTCAATGGTTGGGAGGGTTTTACTCGTGATGTACTGGGCCACTACCATTTGTAGTGAACCACCCTGGTTTCCTCGGCTGTGTAAGTGTAGGGAAGACAACTCCGGCACTGTCAAACATGTGAGACTGAGCCGTGAGCCCACCCCAGAGCCCTTGTTTGTGTGGCTGCTGTGTAATTCGTTATCCTGTTACAAATGAGTGCCACGAAATAACAGACAGTACACTGCATACAATTAAAAGAATTAGCTGTTGTGTGCATATTCACGAACGCAATTGCCGTGTCTGCTGTGCTGCTGAATCAGGAGTTGTGACATTTACTCTGGGGTACGTTGTCAATAGCTTTAGTAAAATCCATACACACCATATCTAGTGCTCTACCTCAATCAATATTTTTGTCACTTCCTTGAAATACACAGTTAGGCCAATGAGTCATGATCTACCCCTTACAAACCCATGCTGGCTATCACTAATAAGCTATTTCTTCTCCAAATGCTCATAAGGCAGACATCGGTACGAGATAGAATGTGTTTCATCTGGAGGTCGGTGACAAGAGCTGTTCCACAGGGATTTCTTCTGGGACAACTGCTCTTTGTTATTATTATAAATTACTTGGATGAGGAAGTAAGGGTGGGTTGGTAAGCTTTCAGATGACACAAAGTACGGTGGTGTTGTGGGTAGTGTTAAAGGTTACTCAAGGGCGATGCAAAGGAGATTCACAAATTTGTTACTGGGAGAGAGGAAATGAAACTAGAATTAGTTTATTTCTGTTATGTGTGGTGAAGTACAGTGAACAGCTTTGTATCAAACAAGGATCTAGAGCGTTCCTGGCGTATTTGACAACTAAGCTCTTCCTGGGCTTCCAGCCGGGTTCCAAAGACAAATTCGGCCATCTTCATCAGGGATGATCCCTGGGCATGTCTGGTCTCATGGTATTCAAATCCCCGTCGTCCATCCCTCCTGACTGGTTAGTCCTCATTCAATCGTGTTTCTCTACCCCACCTTGTTTACCATCAAATTCCAGTCCTTTCTTCGAGCGAGACCTTCGTCTTTGGGTGATAGTTCACAGATTTTAATGCGAACAGTGTGAAACGGAACATAAATTAGTAAACGCTAGACCAAACAGGGCCGTTAACTGAAACTCTCAAATGGAAAATGGAACCTAAACTGCAGCTGAAAAAAGCATCTAAACATTAAACAAATACCGCTAGTGTTCAGAGTCAGTTGACTGGACAGTCCAATTTCTCAGGGAAGGCCAAATGCAAACAGGCAGCGAAGCATTGCTGTGCTCTGTTCAAGTCTCAACAAGCACTACAATAAGTATGGAGTTAAATACTATCACGATTAAATAATAATTAGATGACATTTGCATATTCTCAAGCGCAATTGCTGTATCTACTGCACTACCAAATCTGTGTTTGTGATACAGGGGGTCCCTGCATTCTCTTTGTCTACAAAGTGTCTCATGAAATTCAGGATATTCGAAATGCCCTTCACTGGGTCACAGGTAAATACTTAATAAGACCATGGAATATAGGAGCAGAATTAGGCCATTTGGCCCATCAAGTCTTCTCCACCATTTCGTCATGCTGATCCATTTCTTCTCTCAGCCCCGGTCTACTGCCATCTCCCTGTATCTCTCCATGACCTGCCCAATCATGAACCTATTAATCTCTGCCTTAAATATACCCAATGACTTAGACATTCCCACCATAGGAAACATACTCTCCACATCCACTCTATCAAGGCCTTTCAACATGCTGCAGATTTCAATGAGGTCACCTCTCATTCTTTTGAATTCTAATGCATTCCGTCATTAACATAGGCCATTCCTCTTCCAGGGAGAAGATTTTTGGAATTTGTGAGTTGAGGAATTGTCTTCCCCAAGGTCTATACCTCATCTGACTGGAGAGCTGATCGTTGGGCTGAAAATCCCAGTGGAGAAGAGTTGCCTCTTTCAGTGCTGTACCTGAGTACCAGGAGAGAGGATGGGAAGACTGACTTGTACACAGACAGCATCACCGCTACACCACCCAGACAAAAACACACTCACACTCACACTCAAGGTGGGCACAACCCAGATGGAAGATGCTGAGCCCAGGGATGATGCACCCTGTGGGTTCCTGCAGTGGGTGGGACACACACCCCTCCCACAGCAGTACCTAAATCACTCTGTTACTCTGTGTTTCAGGAGGTGAGACAGTGTGGAAGGAAGACATTTGCTCTTTTGTTGGAAAAATCCGGAGATTTTGGAGTAAACAAGATGACGACTGATCCAGGGTTATTCCATGAGGAAACCAATGTTTTTCAGATATTTTGGACAGAACTGAGTGTTACGTGGACAAGCACTGATGAAGGCCACGCAGCGATTCAGACCATCAGACAGAGTCTCATCAACAAGACAAAATCCAGAGGAGGGTCCTGTCCCGGTGGGTAAAACCTGCCTCTCCCCATCCACATGTCACGTTTCACTGTAAACTTCCCATATGGAACGTGTGTGTCTGGGGTGGGAGTGATGGGAGTCTGTCAGAACTGTACCCCAGTCAACCAGTAACCGCTCCGGGATGGGAGTATGGGAGGGAGAGAGGGTCAGAACAGAAGATCCCCATCGGTTCTAAGGTAACATCAACACCAAATCCCAGGCTACAGGTTTCTATCTGATGTGTGTGTTGTGCACTAGGGTCGAGCGAGGATCCGCAGGGTAGTGAGACTTCCTCATTGAGCAGTGAGCAACCAGATCATTTGACATCTTCAACCCGCACGCAAGAGAAGAGCGAAAAGAGCCCAGAGAAGCTTCAGTGTAACGGTGAGAAGCAAGGATTGGGGCACGACTCATGGCATAACAAGGGTGTAGATGCATTCTGTTTGCCCTTTTCCACAGGAGCTGCCTGACCTGCTGAGTTCCTCCAGCATTTTGTGTGTAATATGTTGCGTTTAAGTTGGGGACAAGTAAATCTCATGCTGACTATAAAAATATCAAGAATGCACTGGAGGTAAATCTGGAGGGCAAAGTGAGAGTATATTCAAAATTATTCAAAAAAAAAGTAAAAAATAGCTATAACAGTAAGAAACAGCTTAAAACGATTATAAGCATTGAATAGTTCCTTCTTACTCATATTTCGAAGAACATCAAACGTTAGATCATATTACTATATTAATTTTTCATGTATAAATGATTGGAAGAGACAGAAAGGATTCTGAGGAGAAGAAGAAAACAATCCACCATTTTCAAATATAATACTCCAGTAACATTTCAAAAAGAAAACCAACATTAACATTGTAGCTAAATAACTTTCAAAAAGTATTAAGAGTAAGATATACAAGGTCACTAACAGAAAAGCATCATATCATTTAAGAATATAAAGCGAACCTACATTGCAAGATCAAGGGAAAAAAAACCCTCGAACTATACAAATAAAAGACGAGAGAAAAAAAACAAAGCAATACATTAGTTAATCCTCTGCAGAGGACGACAGAGTATTAAGGAAACTTTGGGCTTCCATCGGATTTTTAAACAGGCTACGTGAGTTGTCCGGCATAACCACTCTTGGAGGGCTGGAAACAGTAATGCTATTTTATAGCCCCAGCGATAAAGTTCTGCCATCTGTGGTTTAAAAGCCATCCATTTTTTCAGTACGTCTTGGCTGTAGTCTTCAATAATTCTGAACTTGAAATCTCGAAATTCGATCATACCTTTCTTCCGAGCAGCTCGGATAACTCAATCCTTATCATGGACATAATGAAACCGAATAATAATTGGTCTCAGTCTGGCCACATTCTCTGGATTAAAACGAAATGAACGATGTGTGCAATCTAATAGTGGGGGCTCCTCCAATATATTGGAGCCAAACGCATCCATTAGCAATTTTGAGAAATATTTGGTAGGATCTCCCGTCTCAACATCTTCAGGAAGACTGATTATTCACAAATTCTGTCTTCAGGAGCGAGTTTCAAGATCGATAATCTTAGCTTGATAGCGATCCAGTTGCTGAGTTACCGAAGTTAGACTTTTTTCAAGAGTTTCAATTTTTCTATCCCTTTTGCAGCCCTCTACATCTAGTTCCGAAATTCTGACTTGATGTTGATCGAGTTCACATCTGAATATTCTTGAATCTTCTTGCATCGACTTCAACACTTCTTCAATTGTGGTGAGTCTTCGATTAACTGTATCTTCTAGAAGTTTCTTCATTAGTTCCATAGCTACCGAAACTTCCTTCGCTGTTCCAGGATCACCATCTTTTTTTCCATCCCTGCCAGGACCCTTTCCATTTTTAGCTTCTCGTCCTATGGTGTGCATTTTCAGTAAGTAAAAGTCAAAGTTCGACGATATATTTGTAGTATAATTCGTTTAGTGTCAGTATAGGTAAAGTAAATAAGAGTGGTTACATGTAAAAAAGTAAAGGGTATGGAGCGACGCCAAAGTACAGCTCACTCTATGAGTCTCCCTTCTTGAAAAAACTCCTGACTTCTAAAAGAACCTTAGATTAGAACATCAGAGTCCAACAGCATCTTGAATATCCTTGAATGGAACACCTCAACATGAGGACAGATGAGGTGGAGGCAGAGAAACTGATGGGAGAGGAATAGTCAAGATAAAGTTCAAAGTACATTTATTATCAAATTATGTAGATGCAACCCCCTTACGGGGGCTTGTATAACAACTTAACTCGTTCACTAACTCTGCGAACAGCCACATGACTCAGTGGTGAGAAGGGCAGCTTCCATAAGCAAAATACGTCTAGAGTCGGAATAATTCAGGCTTCAACCAAACCGGAACGTTGGGATGTTCAAATTAAGGATGTTGATTGTCGCAAATGCTGTGTTATTACTGTCCACACACAATTATTGGTCACCAATAAATGTCAGATCGTACACAAAGGAAGTATATTTACCAGTTTTCAACTTTACCAAACGATTAATAGGAAAGGGGGGGGGAAAGGGGCCTATTATAGTTAAACCAGTCTAAATGTGCACATAAGCACTGGAACGTTTCTGTAGTAACTGTGTGTATCACGTTGCTCACAGCGCTAAATTCCCATTGCCAACCACAGGCAGAACTTCCCTTCTTGGAATCCTTTATCTCCCAAAACACTCCTTGCATTAGATGGGATCGTCCCGGCATCTTCCCTGATGCTCTTCTCTCTTCCTCCCCAACGAAAAGACCCAAACTAGACTTACAGTCCTTCAGAAATCTCATTCCTCCCAGTTCTCTAATCTTCTCTTGCATCCCACTGGGCAGAAAGTTACAACACATGCCAAGACAATCCTGACTGGCTGACAACATTCCTAAGTTGAACAACATGGCTCCTTATCTTTAGCCAGAGCCAAAACACTCTTATTGGCAGCACACATTGTTTTTGTAGAAAACTACTAAAATAAAATAACTCACAGCATAGTAGTGAAATCCTAACCAGGTCATTATATATATTATATACAACTTTGAGATTTATCAGCGGGCAGGCAGCCGCAAAACAGAGAAACACCCTGGAACCCATTTGAAGAGAAACCTCACAGAACAGGACATCAAACACAGTGTCTGAAAAAAGGGAAGGGAGGTGTTGCAGATGGGCCAAGTTATTTCCAGGACAGGGTGGAAGCTGGAGGCAAGGTTTCTGAAATTGATGAGATCAGAATGGGTGAAGGAAGCTGCATCAATGCAGTCAGCAATGTAGTGGAGAAAGATTCTGGGAGTGTTACTGGCGTGAACTTGGAATGTGGAATCTTCCATGCCATCAATGAAGTCAAAGTCGTGCCCCTGGAAACACATTTGGTTTCCACCTCCTTATTCTGGATCTGCCCTCTTCCTTCCCATTCCCGATGATGGGTCTTTCCCAGAACCCGACTGATTACATCCATTGATGATGCTGCCTCATCTGATGAGTTTGGCCAGCATTTTGAGTATGTTCCTCTCCATCCCACTCCTCCACTCTCCACGTTGGCTGATCATGAGCAGATGGGCTGTTCAGGGTAATTTTCATCACTGACAGAGGGTAGTACACATCACAGGAGTCACATCACTATCACTCTTTTAGTGACCATCAGTGGGGCAGACAGAGGGTCTGAGCAGGCAACACAACACAATTTCAGTGCAATAACTGTGATCAAACGCCCTCGTTCAGGATGAGGGTCTGCAGTTTGTTTCTGGAGTCAGAGCTTCTCAGAACCGGATGGGTTGTATTCAGTAATGTGTTCAGAGCAGGTCAGGGCAGACGTGGGGAGCAGCAACATTTCAGGCTGGGTCTGGGCAGCAGATACCCCAAACGATGAGTGTGTCAGGTGATCACCAGCCTCCTCCTGCAGGAGTTCCTGGAACAGGAAATACAGACGGTCTCTATCAGTTGTACACTAACTGACATTCCTCCCTGCAGGAGTGGGAGCACAGTGCAGGAACACGGAGATGATACACACTTCCTCACTCCAAGCCTACCCACTGGACCAGCTGTGCTCAGTGACACCGACACCGACGGAGATTAATAACATCACACAGAAGTCAACAGAAGCCTCGGATCCTGTCCAGTGAGACAGAATGGAAAGTGAAGGGATTATGTTGACTTTGTAAAGAGCTTTGTTCAGCCAACTTCTGGGAGACTACACATGGTTCTGGTCACCGTGGTGAAGTGAAGGTTCACACTGAATAGTCACAGATCAGAATCACTGCACCGGCTGGGAAAGGGAAGTCTCAGGGTTGTCCTGTGGGACAGAAGGTTACAGACGTGTCTGATGGGGATAAGATACCTCCACTTGTGTCTGGAACTGGATATAGGGTCATTAATACAGGGTAGTCACTGAGAGATCAGAAAGAACTCAGGGAAACTTCTCCCCCAGAGAGAGAGAGAAGGTGGAACTAACCCCACCCCCACTGGGAATGGCTCAATAATCAGATATGGATGAATTAGAAGGATAGAGAGGGGTGTGATGGACAGGGGCGGGAGAAAGCTGGTGTTGCACAGAAACACCAGCATTAACCAGCGAGGATAATTGTTCCGATTCCCTGCTCTAAACACCATTGAACCCTGCCCAGTGCAGAATGTGGGACCGAGTCACTGAAGATACAGGTAGATGAGCAGCAGTGACCAGCAACTGGAGAACATCTGGACTCTCCTGCCCTGGGAAAAGGCTGTGGCCATCTTTGCCCTCTCATGGTTTTCAATACCACTGTATGATCACCGCCATTAAGTTCCAAGGAATCCTCACCTGTCCAATCTCTCGCTATTAACTCAGGCCTTCCAAACCTGGCAATATTCTTGTAAATCTTCCCTCCCACTTTCAAATCTCCTACTATCTCTTCCTCCAGTTAGTCCTAACGAAGGGTCTCGGCTCGAAACTTCGACAGTACCTCTTCCTATAGATGCTGCCTGGCCTGCTGTGTTCACCGGCAATTTTTATGTGTGTTGCTGGGAACTCCAGCATCTGCAGGTTTCCTTGTGTTTGCGCTTCTAGGCGGTATGTTGCCTACCAAGCACCAGGATCCAGAACATCTCATATCGAGTCCTCGGCATCCTTAAACAGCCTGAGTTCTTGGTCCGTGTATGTACCAATGATATAGGAAGGAAGAGTGACAAAGTTGTGTAAAATGAGTTCAGAGAGTTAAGCGTTAGGTTAAAGATCATTGAGCTCTGTTCCAAGGAAGGCTGAACCTGTACAGATGTGGTTTACACTGAAACGGGAGGGGGACTAATATCCCAGTGGGAAGGCTTGCTAGTACTGCACTGTTGGGGGGAAGGGGGAGAGTTCAAACTAGAGTTGCAGGAGGATGGGAGCCAGGGTGCCAGAACAGATAGTTGGGAAGTTGTGGAGACAGATGTTATTAAGACCTTTGACAAAGTCAGGAATCAAAATGCTGAGCATGGTGTGAACACCAGCCTGAGATGTATATATTTCAATGCAAGAAGTATTGTAGGAAAGGCAGAGGAGCTCAGGGTGTAGATCAACACATGGCATTTATTGTAATCATTAGTTAGACAGTTGCAGGAGGGGTAAGACTAGCAGCTCAATATTCTGGGGTTCCATTGCTTTAGACGGGAAGGATTAAATGGGGAGAGGTGGCATTACTAGTCAGGGAAAATGTTACAGAAGGTCTCAGACAGACTGGACAAGTCATCTAGTGAGGCTTTATGGGTGAAAATGAGAATTAGGAAAGGTATGACCATGTTAATGGGGCTATATTATAGATGAAGCGCTATTCCATCCCAGTGGATGAAGTTGAAATTATTTCACCAAGCACAGATGATGAAGTCTTTTCAACCACTGATTCACAAGCCACAGCGATTCGCTTTGGAGAGAGTCATCATACCCCAGGTCAGACGAGAGATAACCCAGGTCAGGTTTCAGACCACAGTACCCAGGTAGATTCTTCGCATGATGGCGGTGGTGAGGAGGTAGAGAAGAAGAGGAAGGTCAAGTGGCCAGCAATGGCAAATGAGAAGGCTTGGCGTGTGTTTGATGAGGATATCAGTATGATGTTGGAGAACACGCTCAGGGGAACATCAAAGAGAAAGTTGGAAGTGATGGCGATATGATTTACAATGTTGGAAAGCACCGGTTTGGTTGAGTTTAAGAAAGCAAAGCCAACACAGACACCAGGCAGGCACCAAAGAGAGTTTAATAGGTTGAGCAGAGAGCTTAGATCATTGAGACAGAGGTGGAAGGTAACAAGTGAGGCTGACAAGCGAGGGCTTGCTGATCTCCGAGAGCATTTTCGATTAAAGTTAGCATCACTCCGTCGTGCAGAGCCACAACGTAAAAAGAGAAAGAAGAGAGAGAAGGCAAGAAAGTCATTCTTTGAGAACCCTCACCAGTTCACAAAGAAATTGTTTGAACAAAGTAAAAGCGGGCAGTTTAACATCTCACAACAAGAACTTGAGGATCACCTGGCAACCACATACTCTAACGAACAGCAGGAGGCTCCTTTGCTTGACATTTCAGGGCTTGTGAAGCCTACCAAGCCAGGAGTGAAGTTCGATCTGTCAGAACCCAAACTGGCAGAGGTTGAACCGTTCATCAGAAAGGCAAGGTCAGGTTCAGTGCCAGGACCTCATGGAATGCCATATAAGGTGTTCAAGAAGTGTGAAGAGCTGAGGAAATAATTGTGGAGATTGTTAAAGATGGTGCGGAGACAAGGTGTTGTTCCTTTGTCATGGAGTGAGGCTGAAGGAGTTTACATCCCAAAGGAAGAGAATTCTACTACATTGAATCAGTTCCAACTAATTTCACTCCTGAATGTAGAGGAGAAGATTATGTTTGGCATTCTAGCAGAAAGAATATCTTCATTTGTGATAGAGAATGGATTGGTAAATACGTCTGTGCAGAAGGCAGGAATACCAGGCTTCCCAGGATGCCTTGAACATACTAGTCTGATATAGCATACCATCCAGGAGTCGAAGAGGTTGAGAAGAAATCTGGCTGTAGTTTGGCTTCATCTTGCAAATGCGTATGGTTCTGTTCCCCATGCCCTAATTGAGTTTGTGATGGAATTCCTATGGATTCCTGCTAAGGTGAGGAACTTTGTTATGCAGTACAACAACGATTTCCGAATGAGGTTTCCCACTCATCAGTTTACAACTAGGTGGCAGAGCTTCGATGTTGGAATCCCAATGATATGTGTGATTTCACCCATTGTGTTAGCCATGGAGGTCATTGTGAGGGCTGCAGAATCAGTGGGACCAGGTGCTGCACTTGATGGCGGAGGGAAGTTACTACCAATACGAGCATTCATGGATGATCTCACCCTTTTGGATCCCAGCACAGAGGCAGTGGCAAGTGTACAATCTAGACTCGAGGAGCTAATGGATTGGGGAAGAATGAAATGAAGACCTAGAAGTCAAGGAGCCTTGTTCTTAGGAGCTAGTTGACTTTCATTTCACCTTTTGTGGAGAGGAGATTCCATCCATTCAAGACCAACCAGTTAAGAACCTCGGGCAATGGTACACAGGAGCTGAGAGACACAAAGAGGGTTCAAGAGACAGGAGAACAGATCAGCAGAGGTCTGATGTCTGTCGACAAGTGTGGCTTGCCTGGCAAGTTGAAGTTGTGGTGCTTGCAGTACGGACAGATGCCACGGATAATGTGGCCACTAACTGTCTATGAAGTGGCAATGTCCCATGTTGAGGCAATGGAACAGAAGATCAACGGGTATGTGAAGAAGTGGCTTGGAGTACCAAGCAGCCTTACCAATGTTGCAATCCACAGTAACCAGACAAAGCTTACCATCCCAGTGCAATCCCTTGTTGAAGAGGTCAAGGTAGCCAAGGTAAGATCATTCTTGATGCTCCGGGACTCAAAAGACCCTGTCTTCAAGAACACCCAGCCGAATGTGAGATCAGGCAGGAAGTGGTCAGCCCATGTAGCAGTTGATGAGGCAGAATCTAGATTGAAGTACAAGGAGATGGTTGGGGCCATCCAGCTAGGCTGCCAGGGACTTGGATGGACAACCCACAAGTGGTGGTCATCTTCTACAGGTAAGGAGCGCTGTGAGCTTATAACACAAGAAATAGGAGAGTTAGAAGAGGAGAAGAGGTTAACTAAAACAGCTGGCCTGGCCAAACAAGGGGCTTGGACCAGGTGGGAAAGTGTTGAACAACGACATCTATCTTAGAATGTTCTGTGGCAGATGGAACTGCTCCACATTTGCTTTCTATACAGAGCAGCGTACGATCTGCTCCCAACACCTGTCAACCTCAGCACCTGGTATGAAGATAAGACAGACAGGTGTGCTGCTTGTGGCGAGAAGGGAAGATTTCAACATGTCTTGAGTGCATGCAGAGTCAATCTCTCCAGTGGCATGTGCACTTGGAGACATAACAACATTCTCAAAGTTGTAACAGAAGCGGTTGAGCAGAGAGTACTGCAGCACAACTTATCTCATGCCCCATGCTGCACAGAACATCGCATATCATTTATGAAAGAAGGCTCCAAGTCAAGGGTGTACAGCGCAGGCTCACAATCAAGCATACTTTCTTCAGTCAATGATTGGTGTGTCAAGACTGACCCGAATGGGAAAGGCAGTTTCTTGGAGCAAATAGCTTTCACCACATTGCCTCCAGATATAATCGTATGGTCTGACACCAGTAGGGAAGTGGTTATTGGGGAGACAACATCAATGAAGCCCATGAGTGCAAGTTAACCAAGTATGCAGAATTAAGATCAAAGTGCAGAGACAGAGCGTGGAAGATCTCATGCTACCCATTCAAAGTAGGTTGCCGTCGCTTTACTGTTTTCACTTTCCAGAAGTGGCTGCGTGACCTTGGCTTCACTAGAAGAGAGATCAAGTCAACCAGCAGGGCTGCAGCAGAGAAAGGATTATCATGGGTGTGGACCAAGTATCTCCAGAGGGGCAGATATTCGGACAGTGTATACATCTTTTGCAAACCCTTCAGTAGTTGCATAAACACCTAAAGAGCAGACCATCTGTTGGATGGAAGCGACCAACAACTCTGACTGAGGCAGATGCCAAGTTTTTAAGCTCACCAGTGGGAGGTGGTGCTTTAGCACTGCTGGCCCACCACCTCGAGGGAGTCTTGATCATAAGTGGGCTGAAGCTCCTGAAGACAGGTGGCAGATCAACTGATGATCCCACTGGTGATAGCACAGGACATTTAACATTTCAGTCCAAGTGTATTTTCCATTCTTAGAGGACACAGCAGTCCACAGGATTTAGAGGAATAAATTTGCAGAGGGATCACAGACTGGTTTTTGCTGTTGCTTGCACAGTGGGGGTGGGTTGGGGGGGTTAATGTTTTTATTGCTGCTTTTGCAAAGGATGGGGGGCTTCAGGGCTTCAATGCTCTTCCATTCATTTTATGGGTTCTCTTGTTTTGTGGATGCTTGTGAAGAGTACGAATTTCAGATTGCAGACTGCATACATTCTGTGATAAGAAACAAACCCAAATCTAATCTAAAAAATAAAGCTGTGGTGATGGATCATTTTAACTTTCCACATGTTGATGGCGACTCCTGTACTGTAAAAGGTAATGCCATTACTATCAATTAATGAAAAGGATAATCTGGTCATCAACTTGAGATTCTAAATTGGAGAAAGGCCAATTTTGATAATATCAGAAAGGATCTGGCTAGTGTAGGTTGGAACAGGCTTGTTTCTGGCAAAGGTGGTAAGTGGGAGGCCTTCAAAAGTGAAATTTTGAGAGTACAAATCTTGTATGCGCCTGACAGAATAAGAGGCAAGGATAAAAGGTTTAGGGAACCGTGGTTATTGAGGCCCTGGCTGAGAAATAAAAGGAGGTGCATAACAGGTTCAGGCATGAAGGAACAATTGAAGTACCTGAGTATAAGAAATGCAAGAGAACTCTAAAGAAAAAGATCAGGTAGGCTAACAGAAGGCATGATATTGCTCGAGTAGACTAGATGAAGGAGAATTATAAGGGCTTCTACAGATACGTTAAGAACAAAAGGATTGCAAGGGGGAAAGGTAGGTCCTTTGGAAGATCAGAATTGTAATCTATGTGTGGAGCTGAAAGAGATGGGAGAAATTTTAAATGGATTGTATTTACTCAGGAGATCATCGCAGAGGCTATAAAAGTAAGGCAAAACAGCAGTGAGGTCATGGAACCTATACGGATGACAGAGGAGGTGGTGGTTGCTATATTGAGGCAACTTACGATGGACATATCCTCCGGGTCTGACAAGATGTTCAATCAGATCCTTTGAGAAGAATTGCAGAAATTGCAGGGGCCCTAACAGAGATATTGAAATCATCCTTAGTGACAAGTGAGGTACTGGACGATTGGTAGATAGGTAGTGTTGTTCCGGTGTTTAAGGAAGGCTCTAAGAATAAACCAGGAAATTATAGTCCTGTGAGTGTCACAATAGTAGTGGGAAAAGTATTGTAGGCATTCTAACAGACATGATATATGAGTATTTGGATAGACAGGGACTAACTGGGGACTGTCAGTATAACTTTGTGCATGGTAGGTCATGACTAATCAATCTTATGGAGTTTTTCGTGGAAGTTACCGGAAAGATGATGAAGACAAGGTGGTGCATGTTGTCTACATTTGACAAGATTCCACATGGGAGGTTCCACATGAAGCTTCAGTCACTTGGCATTCAAGATGAGGTAGCAAATTGAACTGGACTTTGGATTTGCGGGAAAAGCATATCATTTCCACTCTGACTTGAGGCCTGAGACCAGTGGAGTGCTTCAGGGACCAGTGGTGAGTCCATTGTTGCTTGTCATCTATATCAACCATCTGGATGATAATGTGGTTAATTGGATCAGCTAACCAAGATAACCAATGACACGAAGACTGGGGGTGTAGTGGACAGTGTGGAAAACTATCAAATCTTGTAGCAGGATCTGGACCAGCTGGTAAAATTAGCTGAAAAATGGCAGATGGATTTTAATGCAGGGAAGTGTGAGGTTTTGCACTTCTGGGGGGCCAGCCAGGGTAGGTCTTGCACAGGGCACTGAGGAGTGCAGTAGGACAAAGGAATCTGAGAAAACGGGTCCATAATTCTTTGAAAGTGGTGTCACAGGTAGATACGGTTATAAAGAAAGATTTGTCACATTGGCCTTCACAGATCAATGTTTCAAGCATATGTGTAGAGATGTTGAAATTTTATAGTTCCGGTCAACTACCTACAAAAAAGATGTAAGCAAGGTTGAAAGACTACAGAGAAAATTTACAAGGATGTTGCTAGGTCTGGAGGACTTGAGTTGTAAGGAAAGATTGAATAGATTAGAGCTTTATTCCCTAGAACGTAAAAGACTGAGGAGAGATTTTCCTCAATCTGAGAGATATACAAAATGACGAGGGGTATAGATAGGGTAAATGCAAGCAGGCCTTTTCTACCGAGGTTGGGTGACATGACAACCTGAGGTCATAGGTTAAGGGTAAAAGATGAAATGTATAAGAGGAACATGAGAGGAAATTTGTTCACTCAGTTGGTGGTGAGAGTGTGGAATGAGCTGCCATCTCAAGTGGTTGAAGTGATTGTGATTTTGAAGAGAAGTTTGGATAGGTACATGGATGGGAGCACTATGGTCTGGGTGTAGGTTGGTGAGACTAGGCAGGCTAAATGGTTCAGTACAGACTCGCTGACTCTATGACTGTGACAGGAGAAGGGACAAAGCCGGGTTACTGGTGCCTTAGAACCAGTCACTTTGGGCAGATGGGGTCATCAGTCATGGTTGCCAGCTCATCTATAGAAAGAAAACTCTGATCTAAAACATCTGATGCCTTGCAGTATAGCCATTGATGATGGGAAGGCATTGGAAGTAAACCCGAGGAAAAAGTCTGGAGCTGGAGATCCTAAGGCAGTCAAACGTTGAGCTCAATGCTGAATGCAACTCCTGTGACACCACTGGTGCCAAAATATCAGTTTCTGCTGCTCCTTTGGATTCACCTGCTGTGTGGAGAGGGGGAGCTGCTGCATGGGCAACAGCCTGATCTCCAGATCATACTGCCCGAGCTTGTGTATCACATAGACAGCTACGATGCAGCGTCCATGGTCAACCCCAACCAACAGAGGGTCTGGCCTCACTGACAAGGAAAACCCCATTCAAATCTGTAGATAAGAGTTCATCAAATAGAAAGTTATTGTTCAATACTCCACCACCAAGATAACCAATGAGAAAACATTTATTCAAGTAATGCAGAACAAAGAAGCTTCTTGAGATTTCCAGAATTATACACCGTATAGCCACTAGAGGCATATTAAACTGTTATGTACACATAGAACTATTTAAAATACAAACAGATAGTTAATTATTAAACAGTGGAAGTGTGGCTGTAGAATGGGGTTACAAGTGCATTTAAGGAAATGGGGATTTAAGCTCCTTATACCAACTATCTTGCTGGCAAGCATGCAGTCTCTGGTGAATAAAATTGATGATCTCAGAGCAAGGGTGCTGAATCAGAGGGACATTAGGACCGCGTGTGTCCTTTGTTTCACTGAGTCCTGGTTAACCCCTTCCTTACCGCATGCAGCGATTCAAATTGACAGGTTTACTATACACCGTCAGGATAGATCGATAGAGTCTCTCAAAAGCAGGGGTGGTGGAGTATGCCTCATGATCAACTCTCCTTGGTGCACAAATATATCAGTGCTGTCCCAATTCTGCTCACCAGACCTGGAATATCCAGCAGTTAAGCGCCGTCCTTTTTACTGACTACGGTAGTTCTCCGGGGTCATTTTGGTAGCCGTCTACATTCCACCTCAGGCCAGTATTAATCAGGCTTTAGGTGAACTGAGCAATGGGATCAACATGCACAAACAGCACATACTCATGCCATCACCATTGAATACTTTGTTTCAGTATTCACTATGGAAAAGTATCTTGGAAATTATAGGGATGACTTACAGCGGATTGAAAACCCTGAGCATACAGACATTAAGAAAGAGGATGTGCTAGAGCTTTTGGAAATCATCAAGTTGGATAGGTCTCCAGGACAGGATGAGATGTACCACAGACTACTGTAGGAGACGAGGGAGGAGATTACTGAGCCTCTGGCAGTGATCTTTGCATCATCAGTGAGTACGAGAGAGGTTCCAGAGCATTGGAGGCTCACAGATGTTGTTCCCTCATTCAAGAAAGGGAGTAAAGATAGCCAAGGAAATTATAGACCAATAAGTCTTACTTCCGTGGTTGGTAAGTTGATGGAAAAGATCCTGAGAGGCAGGATTTATGAACATTTAGAGAGGCATCGTATGATTAAGAATAGTCAGCATGACTTTGTCAAAGGCAGGTCATGCCTTACAAGCCTGACTGAATTTTTTGAGGATGTGACTAAACACATTGATGAAGGTAGAGCAGTAGATATAGCTGATATAATGTATATATAGATATAGTGTATATGGATTTCAGCAAGGCTTTTAATAAGGTATCCTATGCAAGGCTTATTGAGGAAGTAAGGAGGCAAGAGATCCAAGGGAACCTTGCTTTGTGGATCCAGAATGGTTGTAGACAGGTCATATACTGCATGCAGGTTGGAGACCAGTGGTGTGCCTCATGGATCTGTTCTGGGACCCCTTCCCTTCGTGATTTTTATAAATGACCTGGATGAGGAAGTGGAGGGATGATTTAGTAAATTTGCTGATGACACAAAGGTTGGGGGTGTTGTGGATAGTGTGGAAGGCTGTAAGGTTACAGTGGGACATCGATATGATGCAGACTGGGCTGAGAAGTGGCAAATGGAGTTCAACCCTGATAAGTGTGAAGTGATTCATTTTGGTAGGTCAAGTATGATGGCAACATATAGTATTAATAGTAAGACTCCTAGCAATGTGGAGGATCAGAGGGATCTTGGGGTCCGAGTCCATAGGACACTCAAAGCTGCCACGCAGGTTGACTCTGTGGTTAAGAATGCATACGGCATATTGGCCTTTAACAACCGATGGATTGAGTTTAAGAGTTGAGAGGTAATATTATAGCTATATAGGACCCTGGTCAGGCCCTACTTGGGTTACTGTGCTCAGTTCTGGTCACCTCACTACAAGAAGGATGTGGAAACCATAGAAAGGGTGCAGAGGAGATTTACAAGGATGTTGCCTGGATTGGGGTGCATACCTTATGAGAATAGGTTGAATAAACTCGGACTTTTCTCATTGGAGCAATGGAGGATGAGAGGTGACCTGATAGAGGTGTATAAGATGATGAGAGGCATTGATCATGTGGATAGTCAGAGGCTTTTTCCCAGGGCTGAAATGGCTATCATGAGAGGGCACAGTTTTAAGGTGCTTGGATGTTGGTACAGATCAGATATCGGGATAAGTTTTTTACTCAGAGGGTGGTGAGTGTGTTGAACAGACTGCCAGTGTCGTGATGGGGGCAGATACGATAGGTACATGGAACTTAGGTACATGGATACTGGGACAGGTAGGTGGAACTTAGAAAAATAGAGGGCTATGGGTCATCTCTAAAGTAAGTACACATTCGGCACAGCATGGTGGGCTGAAGGGCCTGTATTGTGCTGTAGGTTTTCTCTGTTTCTATGTTCCTACGTTGTTGCAGGTATAAAGAAGGCAAGACAGCAGCTATACTTCATTAGGAGTTTGAAGAGATTTGGCATGTCAAGCGGGAACAGTGACCATCCATAACTGTAACCAGCTGTAGCAGTGACAGTTATTAAAGTTGACTGGCTCTAACTGTGAGCATCCATAACTGTGCCCGGCTGTAACTATGACTGACTGTAACTGTGACAGAATGTAATTGTGACTGACTGTAACTGTAACAGTGATGATCCATAACTGTGACTGGCTGCACCAGTGACCGGCTGCAGCAGTGACCAGCTGTAACTGTGACCAGCTCTTACTGTTATTGCTGGATCTGTGAATGGCTGTAACTGCGACCGGCTGTAACAGTTACCTTCTGAATCTGTGACTGGCTGTATCAGTGACCAGCTGTGACAGTGATAGGCTGTAACAGGGATGATCATAACTGTGACCTACTGTAACAATGAATGCCTGTAACTCTGACCACTGTAACTGTGACCAGATGTAAATGCGTCTGGCTGTAACTGTAACCAGCTGTAGAGTGACTGGCTATGACTGTGACCACTGTAACAGTGAATGGCTGTAGAGTGACTGGCTGTAACTGTAACCATTGGAACAGTGACCAGCTGTAACAGTTGAAATCCTGAGGTTTCCTTGGCTGCATAAGTCCAGGGAAGACACTCTCTGGTCCCACCAAATTTGAGAGATTGAGACGGCTCTCCCACACCAAACCCAGTTTGTGTGGATGCTGTGTAATTTGCTACCCTGTTACAAATTAATGCATGAAATAACAGACAGTACACTGCATACGAGTCAAGGCATTATATATATATCAATCTTAACTAAAGGGTTAGTAAAGAAAAACAAAACAGAAAGGGCCCATTTTAATTAAACAATCAAATGTGTATAAGTTGGAGCTCAGATTTTCATCATATTGACCAAACCTTGATCGGTCTCGCCCTTGGCTTCGATTAATCACGGTCCCCTTCAGGTCGAATTCTATGACCTCCTCTCTCCAGCGTCTTCTATCTTCAGCTCCAGCTGAACAAAAGCCCTAAGCCTAGCCTTAGCGCCTCTCCCCAGAGAAACGTCCCCTCAGCTCCACCATCCTAATTGGATGGTACACAGTTCTCCTCATCCCTTATCTTCAGCAATGACCCAAACAAGCTGAAAACAGAACAGACTGCTCTTACAGAGCTGCTAAATGAAATACATACAGCACAACAGTAAAAATGTGAAACAGGGCATTACACTCTCCCCCCTCCAAATTAGTCATGTCCTCATGACTTTGAAATAATTTGTCATTCCATATTAATAACACCGTTTCCAAAAGAATCCCGTGATGTGAGAGCCTCTAGTCTATTTGTAAATGGTAGTGTAATGCCCTGGTTCATATTTTTTACTGTTATACTGTAGGTATTTCATTCAGCAGCTCTGTAAGAACTGTTTGTTCTGCTTCCAGTCTGTGTGGGTTATTGTTGCAGATAAGGGATGATGTGGAATGTGTTCCATCCAATTAGCAGGAGGTTTTTCTTGGTGAGGGACAGTAACATTGGTCTTGGGATTTTGTTCAAGAGGAGATGAAGAGAGAAGACACTGGGGAGCTATGTTCCCTCTAAGCTGTGCGCATGTGCGCACGCACACACACACACGTTTTCCAACCAGGGCACAAAGGAAATTAATGTGCGCACAAAAGGCTAGTTACCTAAAATAATGTTAAAAGTTAAAGTCTGTCACGAGCCTCGTGGCCCATCAGGCCGGTGCTTATGCCAGTTTCCAACTAAAATAATGTAGTAATTAATAATTAGACTTATTGAAAATAATCTTTTAGCTGAATGTTTCTGTTAACTAGTTAGTCGGATTTCAAATACCACAATGCACGTCACTAATTTACGTCACCTCACCCTTCCTGTTCTGGATTGTACAGCTGCATCATGGCGGCAGCCATCTTTGGCGGACAGTGTTCATATCGTAAAGTTTATAAAGATCTGTTTCAAATCCTGTAGATAGCTTACTAAGTTTATATTGAAAGAGATCATTCAAATAACCCTGTGGTTAAATACTGTCACAAGAAATTGATAAATATCACAAACAAAGTAACTTCACAGGTTTTAAGTGATATCTCTGATGAACTGGCTGCACTGTGCAAGATTCTGCAAAAGAGTGGCCTGACACCGATTGATTCACTTCATTTTGCATGAGGCAAAATTAACAAGACAAGAAAGCACTATCTGGGAGACAATGGTTCGTGGAGTGACAAAGTTAAAATTTTGCTAAACCAACAACATGAAAAAAACGTCACAGTAGATACAAGTTTGCTGTTGACTTTTATAAATAGTCTTTGTGTTCACTTAGAAGAAAGGTTTCCTGGAGAGGAGGTACAAGAATGGTCAGCTTTTGATTTCTCCGCGATTGCAGATTGTGACTTCACATTTGGTGATGAACAAGTTAATGCCTTATGTCTAAAATATCATGATCTTCTAGCTGAAAATACTGTAATAGAGAGTTTTATGATTTCAAATTTTTCGTGAAAGAAAAAATTAAATCCGAACTGATTTCAAACTTTACTCAAATGGTGGCATTTGTACTTCAAAATGAACAGTTTTACGACCATGCACAGTTGATGGACATTGGGGGAACCTTTCTTGTATCTAGTGCGGACTGTGAGCGAGGTTTTAGCCTAATGAATCAACTCAAGAACAAGCTGAGAAACCGTTTAGGTGAATGTCATTTGGATATGTTAATGAGAATCAAAAGCTATCAATTGGATGGAAGTTCTATTAGTCTAGATAGAGTTTACAATGAATGGGTAAATGCCAAAGGCAGGAGAGAGAAAAAAATAACTGAGGGACTTAAATATGTATGTTATCTTGCTGCTATTCTGTGCAGTTTTATGTCAAATATTTTGTAAACCTACATAAACTGTGTCATGTGTGCATTCAGTGCGCACCTACTTTTGTCACAGGAAAAAAATTTGCACAACATAAGATTTTTGCGTACACTGACTACTAAAAATTAGAGGGAACATTGCCGGGGAGTATTGCTCGTAGCATACGATCCGGTGGGGGACCCGTTTGTTCAAGATGGGTTGCGAGCTACGTTTGGAAGGTGGCGTGTGCTTTCACATTGATCGAGGACCCTGCGCATGAGTGGAAGAGCTCCAGCTTGTGCACATTTGACTGTTTAATTTGAATGGGCCCTTTTCTTTTTGATATTCTTTACTAACCCTTCAGTTAAGATTCATAAATATAATTCCTGTAATCGTATGCGGTGTACTGTCTGTTATTTTGTGCCATTAATTTCTAACAGGGTAGCAAACGACACAGCATTCACACAAACTGAGGTTTGGGCTGGGATCCGGTGCGCCTCAATCTCATGAGTTTTGTGGGGCCGGACGTTGTCTTCCCCAGACTTACACAGCCAAGGAAACCGGGGTGTTTCAGTAGTTCCATATCTCACTGGGGGATAGTCGTAGCACTCTCTTCCCCCAGTGCTACATGGGCCAGTCTATCTGGGGGTCTCCTAACTCTCTGAGACCTTCTTATCCCATCATCTTCAATATCAGACTTCTGGCCTACGTGGCGAGGCCTCCGCCTGTCTGTCACTCGTGCCTTCCTGCAACTTGCATCCCTCTTCACTACATAGGGCGTAGTCACCCAGCGGTCAGCTAACTTATGCTACCCAGGTAGCCCCCAATTCTTTATGAGGACTTGGTGTCCAGGCATGAGTTGGGAGAACCAAATCTTTTGATCATCCCTCCTCTTGTTTCCTTCATTCTGCTTGGCAGCTGCGACCCCAGCTAATTCATAAGCCATTTTCAGCTCCCTTCTCATATCAGACACATACTTCTGATAGGTCTTTGGTGGTAATTCACCCTCATCAGTCCCAAAACAAAGGTCGATGGGTAACATTGCCTCGTGCCCAAACATCGGATAATATGGCAAGTATCTGGTAGCTTCATTTCGTGTACAGTTGTAGAAGTGGATCAGATGTCCAATATGTTGACTCCACTTTTTCTTCTTGCTGATCTTCAAGGTTCCGAGCATATCTAACAAGGTCCGATTAAACCTCTTGGGCTGGGGATCACACTGCGGATGATAAGGAGTTGTCCTTGGGTTCTCAACTCCAAGCATGCTCAGTAACTCATAGATGAGTCTGCTCTCGAAATCCCGTCCCTGATCACTATGTATCTATGGATTGGGAAAACCACGCCAGTACTAGACCTCAAGAGAGAGAATTTGTAGAGTATCTAAGGGATGGCTTTTTAGAACAGCTTGTTGTTGAGCCCACTAGGGGACCAGCTGTGCTGGATTGGGAGTTGTGCAATGATACAGAGATGATAAGAGAGCTTCAGGTTAAGGAACCCTTAGGGAGAAGTGATCACAATATGATCGAGTTCACTTTGAAATTTGAGAAGGAGAAACTAAATTCCAATGTGTCTGTATTTCAGTGGAATAAAGGAAATTACATTGGCAACTAAACAATGTTGACTGGAAAGGGACGCTAGTAGGATGGACAGCAGAGCAGCAATGGTTTGAGTCTCTGTGAAAAATAAGGGAAGTGCAAGAGAGATATATTGCAAATAAGAAGAAATTTTCAAATGGAAGAAGGACACTACCATGGCTGACAAATGAAGTCACAGCCAAAGCAAAAGCAAAGTAAAAGCATACAAGGAAGCCAAAACTAGTGAGAGATAAGGGATTGGGAAGCTTTTAAAAACTTGCAGAAGGAAACTAAGAAGGTCATTAGGAAGGAAAAGATGAATTATAAAAGGAAGCTGGCTACTAATATCAAAGAAGCTACTAAAAGCTTTCTTAAATAAATAAAGGGTAAATGACAGTAGATATTGGACCAATAGAAAATGACATTGGTGGTATTGTAATGAGAGACACAGAGACAGCAGAGGAACTGAATGCATATTTTACATCAGCCTTCACAGTGGAAGACATTTGCAGTATACTGGACATTCAAGCATGTCAGGGAAGAGAAGTCTGTGCAGTGAAAATTACGACTGAGAAGGTGCTCAGGAATGGTCTGAAGGTGGATAAATCTCCTGGACCTGATGAAATGCACCCCTGGGTTCTTTAGGAAGTAGCTGGATAAATTGCAGAGGCATTAGCAATGATCTTTCAAGAATTGATAGATTGTGGCATTGTACTGGATCACTGGAAAATTGCAAATGTTACACCACTATTTAAGAAGGGTGGGAGGCAGCAGAAGGTAAACTATAGACATTTTAGCCTGACATTAGTGGTTGGGAAGTTGGTGGAATTGATTTTCTAGGGATGAGATTACAGAGTATCTGGAGGCATATGACAAGATAAACCAAACCAGCATGGTTTCCTGAAAGGAAAGTCCTGCCTGACTAACCTACTGCAATTTTTTTGAGGAAATTACAAGCAGGGTAAACAAGGAGATGCAGTAGATGTGGTGTAGTTGGATCTTCAGAAGGCCTTTGGCAAGGTGTTGCATATGAGGCTCCTTGGCAAGATAAGAGCTCATGGAATTACAGGGGAGTTACGAGCATGGGTGGAACATTGGCTGATCGGCAGAAAACAGAGAGTGGGAATAAAGGGATCCTATTCTGGATGACTGCCAGTTACCAGTGGAGTTCCACAGGGGCTGGTATTGGGACCGTTGTTTCTTTACAATGTATGTCAATGATTTGGCTATGGGATTCATGGATTTGGGGCTAAATTTGCTGATGATACAAAGATAGGTGGAGGAGCAGATGATGCTGAGGAAACAGAGAGCCTGCAGAGAGACTTAGATAGTTTAAGGGAATGGGGAAAGAAGTGGCACATGAAATACAATGTTGGAAAGTGTATGGTTATGCACTTTGGTGGACAAAATAAATGGGCAGACTATTATTTAGATGTGGAGAGAACTCAAAATGCAGAGGTGTAAAGGGATAGATCCTTGTGCAGGCTACCCTAAAGGTTGACCTCCAGGTTGAATCAGTGGTGCAGAAAGTGAATGCTATGTTGGCATTCATTTCTAGTGGTATGGAATGTAAGAGCAGAGATGTGATGTTGAGGTTCTATAAGGCACTTGTGAGACCACACTTGGAGTATTGTGTGCAGTTTTGGGCTCCTTATTTTGGAAAGGATATACTAACATTAGAGAGTTTGGAGAAAATTCACGAGAAGGTTTCCAGGAGTGAAAGTCTGAGGAACGTTTGGCAGCTCCTGAGCTGTATTCCCTGGAGTTCAGGAGAATGAGGGGGGAATCTCATTAAAACGTTTTGAATGTTAAAAGGCCTGAGCAGATTAGATATGGCAAAAATATTTCCCGTGGTAGGGGATTCCAAGACAAGAACGCATGACTTCAGGATTGAGATGCAGGGAAATTACTTTAGTCAGAGGATGGTAAATCTGTGGCATTTGTTGCCACGAGTGGCTCTGGAGGCCAAGTCATTGGGTTCATTTAAAGCAGAGATAGATAGGTTCTTGATTAACCAGGGCATCAAAGGGTCTGGGAAGAAGGCAGGGTAGTGTGGATGACTGGAAGAATTGGATCAGCCCATGATTGAATGCCGGAGCAGACTCGATGGGCCGAATTGCCTACTTCTGCTATATCTTACGGTCTTATTGCTGGGAACTTATTCCAACCCACCCTCCCCGCCCCCGAGACGCCAGGCCATTCCCTCATTGGGTCTCTTCCGGACGTCCCTCTCCGCTTAGGTACCCGAGGGCTCACTCTCTGAGGGGTTTCCCGTCGTTCACACTCCCGCCTGAAGTGTCCCTCTTCACCATAGTTTTTTTTATTTCAAAATATACTTTATTCAAAAATAAATATATACAATAAACCATTCAATAACTTCCCATCCTTTACATACGTTTCCATTATAGTCAGTACATATCCGTATTTATAGCCACCCACGTGGCACTCCAGTAGTTCAGCTTACCATATCATTGTTGAGGGGTATACTCCCCGCCCCCGCCCCTCCCACTCCCACGGGTGGAGAAGCCTATACTGTGGTCCTTCCCCACCGGGCCCTTGCGGTGGCTGCACCGAGTTTCAGTGCGTCCCTCAGCACGTACTCCTGCAGCCGAGAATGTGCTAGTCGGCAGCATTCTCCCACGGACAACTCCATGTGCTGGTAGATCATCAAGTTTCGGGCCGACCAAAGAGCGTCTTTCACCGAGTTGATGATCTGCCAGCAGCACCGGATGTTGGTCTCCGTGTGCGTCCCCGGGAACAGCCCGTAGATCAGAGAGTCCTCTGTTACGCAGCTGCTGGGGATAAAACGTGACACCAGCCCGTCCATCCTCCTCCACACCCTCTTTGCGAACTGGCAGTGTCCAAAGAGGTGGGTCACAGACTCCTCCTCACTGCAGTCCACCCGTGGGCAGTGGGGTGCGGAGACGACATTCTGGGCGTACAGGAGGGCTCTGACTGGGAGGACACCTCTCACCGCCAGCCAGGCGAGGTCTTGGTGCCTGTTGGTGAGATCTGGCGATGAGGCATTTTGCCAGATGAACTGGACAGTCTGCTCAGGGAACCACCCCACTGTGTCCATCACGTCCTTCTCCTGCAGTGCCTGCAGGACATTACGTGCTGACCACTGCCTGATGGCCCTGTGGTCAAAGGCGTTCTCCTGGAAGAACTTTGCTACGTAGGATAGGTATGCCGGCAACGACCAGCTGACTGGGGCGTTGCGCAGGAGTGGGGCCAGACCCATCCTTCACCAGTTATAACAGACAATACCGGGCGTTTCCGTTCTCGCGGAATCCCGGTCACTAGCGGCCCTCTGCGTAGTCCGTCCCCTCGGGAGGGTCCGCATCCCTATCTTTGTCAGGGAGGCCTCACCCACTGATAACGACCGGACATCCCAGTTCTTAACTCTGCCACAAGCTCCTTTACCACTCCCCGAGGTGGGCTATCACTGGTCACTTCAGCGCAGAGGACCATGCCCTGCTGATGGAAGATCAGCATTTCAAATCAGACCACTTCTTCCCGTCACTCTGCAGAAACGAGAGAGCCCTGTCTTTGAAGTCTCCGCCCCCAGCTACGGGAGATTCGGCGTGTGATTCCACTCGGTCTCCTACACTCTCCTCCTCCCGGAAAGTATAGACAGCCCACGACCTCACCCCTTCCTGGTGCTCCAATAATACCGGGCAGATCCAATGCCGTTACCTCAGCGCTAGTCTGAACTAAAGCAAAGTCTTTGCTCGCCACAGTCGTAAATGCTCCTATTGCTAAAAGTTCAAATTAACAATTTATCGGAAATACAAATATCTACCCCACCCAATACACACGCATTCGTTACCAGTAACCCGATGGATTCGCACCACCGCTCAATCCCAGCAGCGTCCATAATCACGTATCTTAATCGCATTACCGGACAATAGTTTAACACACACCCACTGGATCAATGCTCAGGGTAATCACACAGCATCCTTCGAAATCGATCCCGGACGATACCCCACAGCGAAACCTCGTGGTTTCTTTGGCTGCGTAAGTCGAGGGAAGGTACACTCCAGTCCCACCAAACTCGCGAGACTGAGACGGGTTTCCAGAAAGAAACCCTGGTTTGTGTGCATACTGTGTAATTTGCTAACCTGTTACAAATTAGTGCCACAAAATAATAAACAGTGAACTGCCTACATTTCAAGGAATTATATTCATGAATCTAAATTAAATAGTTAGTAAAGAAAAATGAAAAGAAAAGGGACTATTTTAATGAAACAGTCAAATGTGCACAAGCTGGAGCTCAAAGTTTCATCATATTCTGCGACCCTTGATGGATCTTGACCCGGTTTCATTGAATCACGGTCCTCTATGGGTCGAATCCTACAACCTCCTCTCTCCAGCATCTTCTCTCTTCAGCTCCAGCCGAACAAAAGCCCAAGCCCGTCCTTAGTGTCTCTCACCAGAGAAACATCCCCTCAGCTCTACCATCCTAATTGGATGGCACACAGTTCTCCTCATCCCTTATCTTCAGCAATGACCCAAACAAGCTGAAAACAGAACAGACTGCTCTTACAGAGCTGCTAAATAAAATACATACAGTATAGCAGTAAAATTATGAAACAGGGTAGTACACATTGACTGGCTGTAACAGTGACTAGCTGTAAAGGAGACTGCTGTAACTGTGACTGCTGTAACTGTGACAGGCTGTAATAGTGACAAGCTGTAACAGTGACTGGTTGTAACAAGGTCCATCCATAACTGTGACTGGCTGTAACAGTGACTAGTTGTAAAGGTGACTGCTGTAACTGTGACAGGCTGTAATAGTGACCAGCTGTAACAGTGACTGGCTGTAACAGGGACCAACCATAACTGTGACCAGCTACAGCAGTGACTGGCTGTAACAGTGATCAGCTGTAACAGTGACTAGTTGTAGCTTTGACCAACCATAACTTTGAGCAGCTGTAACTGTGACTGGATGTAACAGTGACCATGTGTAAGTGTGAATGGTTGTAAATTGTGAATGGCAGTAACTGTGTGTGACTGGATATAACAGTGACCATCCATAACACTGACCATGCATTACTGTGACAGGCTGTAATGTTCACAGGCTGTAGCAGTGACCGTCTGTAACTCTGACTGGGTGAAGCTGAGTGTAGCTATAATGGTGCTTGCTGGTAACTATGACTGACTATAAAAGTGACTGGCTGTAACTGTGACTGCTAGCACTGTGACCGGCTATAACAGTGACTGGCTGTAAACTGTGACCAATGCATCTGTGACTGCCTGTAACAGTGACCATCCATAACTGTGACCAGCTGTAGGAGTGATGAGCTGTAACAGTGACCAGTTATAACTGTAACAATCCATAAATGTGAATGGTTGTAAATGTGCCAACTGTAATAATGAATGGCTGTACCTCTGACCACTGTAACTGTAACAGTCTGTAACTTTGACCAGCTGTGACTGTAACGGCTGTAACTATGACTGACTGTAACTGTGACAGGCTTTAATAGTGACCGACTGTAGCAGTAACTGTCTGTAACTGTCTGTGGCCGTACCTGTGACTGGCTGTAACTGTGACCAACTGAAACAGTGACCATCCATAACTGTGACCGACTGAGCAGTAATCTGATGTAACACTGACGAACTGTAACTGTGGCTGGCTGTTACTGTGACTGCTCTAACAGTGACCATCCATAACTGTGAAAGGTTATAACAGTGACTATCCATAACAGTGATCAGCTGTAAAAGTGACTGGTTGTAAGTGTGACCATCTGTAACTGTGAACTGCTGTAAATGTGCTAACTGTAACAATGAATGGCTGTACCTCTGACCACTGTAACTCTAAATGTCTATAACTTTGACCGGTTGTAAATGTAACAGGCTGTTACTGTGACCAGCTGTAACAGTGACCATCTGTAACTGTGACTGGCTTTAACTGTGACCGACTGTAACAGTGACCATCTATAATTATGACTAACTGTAACCATCTGTGTCTGTAACTCTTACTGCTGTACCTGCAACTGACTGCAACTGTGACCACTGGAGACTCCGCCTGCTGCCCAATGGAGTGACACACATTTTATGTGTCTGCATTTAATTCTTCCTTTTCCCCAGTTTAAACTCTGAATTTTTAACTTTTATTAGTCGGATCTCAGAGGAGAATAGTTGTTATTACGTCACAGTCTTTAAGAAGTGGAAAGCAGGTCTCTGAATCCAGCAATGGAAAGAGAAAATCTTCGAAAGAAAAATCAGAGGATATGCCTGTTTGGGCTGAGCTTTTAGAACATAAGTTGATGGCTCTCGACAAGAAAACAGATTACAACACATCTGAGTTGAAGTTGTTATGACAGAGCTTTCAAATTGTCGAGGAAAATATTATTTCCTTGAATTCTGAACTTAAAGAGTTGAAGCGTCAGATAGCGGATATTTCAGCCCGCTTGGAACAGTCTTAACGTAAGATTATCGATCTGGAAGCAAGATCTCGGCGGAATAACATTCGAATTGTTGGACTGAAGGAAGGATCTGTGAGTGGGGATCTATTGGACTATTTTGCTAATTCGTTTCAATCTCTGTTTCCGGATAGTTTACCTTAGCCTCCTGATATTGAAAGCCTCCTGCATAGAATTTTCACTTCGAAATCTCAAGATCCGAAACCAACGTCAGTTTTGGTCTGCTTTCTTCGTTTCAAGGTTAAAGACCAAATCATGAAATATGCAAGGAAACACAGAGTTTTGAAATTCAAGATTCATTTTTATGAAGATTATCCACAGGAAGTTATGGAACAGCGGTTCAAATTCGTTCCAGCTATGAAGATAGCCCATGATAAGGGATTATCCCCATCACTTTGCTATCCAGCCTGATTAAAATTATTTCCTAAAGATTCGACTCCACGTGTTTTTCTGGATTCCAAGGCGACAATGGACTATGTTAATTCTATTCTGGAGGTGGCCGAGGTTTGAATGGCTTTAGGTCTGCTGAATAACTGTTATTTTTAAAAGAAAACAAGCTTTGAAGATTTCTGATTTGTTGAAGATGTCCTTTGATTGATGGACCATTTAAAGAAGATGTGAACTTTTTGATCTGACTGATGAATGACTTTTACGAAATCTGTTTGGTTTACAGAGTGAATTAACATAGCGGACAGATTGTTAATCAGTTTGATTATTTGTTTCTATCCTCCTTTTTTTCATTAATTAAGTGATAGTTTTCATAGTTTATAAGGACTTTTTCTTATTTATAGTGGGAAGTGCTTAGTAGATAGATAATTAGTTTTAGTTTTGCTTCTAAAAACAGTTTTTTTTAATTGGGTGTGTAAGTCATATGGAAAATGGCACCAATTTTTCTTCGTTAGAGATTACATAGACATTTTTCTTTTTGTTTAATTTTATTGTTTTGCTGTTTTTGGAGATTGTTTTTGCATTCCCCAGTTTATTTTTAATGATTAAGTATAAACATTTTTTTTTCCCTCTGCAGGGCTTTCTTATTTTAGGGCTGTGTGTGTTATTTTTTGTAAATGGTGGGGGGGTGGTGGAATTAAGGAAAACTTTTAAAATCGCTATTAAAAAGTGGGCAGCTCACGGAGTCTGTTTCTCTTTTTTTTATTTCTATAGGGACGCATTTCAGCTTTTCTTTTTTTGCCGAATCTCGGGCTTTTGGGCTAGTGGGAGGATTGGGGTTAGTTCTGAGCTATAGGATTCATTGTAGGATCAATTTTAGTGTTTTTATTGTATTTTTCCCATTACAGAGTTCCGGAGCACGCGTGTTTTGTATATGGTTATACTTATCACCGCCAATTTCGATTAGCCTGCATTGGTATGCGTGTATTTATGTGTTTAAAAAAAATAAATTTTCTTTTTGATAACTAAACAGATAAACATCATTAGTTGGAACATACATGGCTGGAATAATCCTATTAAGCGAAAGAAGACTTTAAAAATCCTCAATCGATTCCAACCCAATATAATTTTTGCTCAAGAAACGCATATCAGAACGGGTGATCAAAATAGAGTTTTTAAAATGTGGAGGGGCCTTCAATTTCGTGCCACTTGTCAAAACAAGACAAAGGGAGTATCTATTTTTATTAAATCTAATATTCTATTTATCCAAGAAGACATTGTGTCAGATACTAATGGTAGATTTTTAATTGTTAAAGGAACAATTTGTAATAGAAGAATTGTCCTGGTTAATCTATATGGACCTAATGTAGATGATCCTTCTTTTTTTAAAAAATGTATTGGTTTTATTGCCGGATTTAAATGAATATAGGTTATTAATGGGTGGTGATTTTAACTGTTGTTTGAATCCTTTGATTGACAAGATTTCAACCAATCAGGGGCTTCCGAGTTGTTCAGCATCACATATTAACTCTTTTTTTAATTGATTATGGCCTGGTTGAAGTTTGGAGACATCTACATCCTAATGACAGAGATTATTCTTTTTTTCACATGTTCACAGAAAATATTCGAGAGTTGATTATTTTACAGCGGATTTCCGTTTTTTGTCTCCAGAAATGTGAATATGATGCTATCGTTGTTTCGGATCATGCGCCTTTATGCTTAGCTTTTGAATTGAATGATGTCGGTATTGCAAATTTGCCTTGGCGTTTTCCAGAAAATCTATTACAAAGTTCGAACTTCGTCAAATTTATTGAGACTCAGATAAAAGATTTTTTTTTCTTTTTAACAATACGGGAGATGTGTCGAAATAAATAATATGGGATACATTTAAAGCATATTTGCACGATCAAATAATCTCCTATTTAGCTAAGCTTAAGAAACAGACAAAAACAGAGTTAGATCCGATTTCAAAACAAATTAAGGACTTGGATAATATTTCTGCAGTCTCTCCTAACATTGATTTATTTAAACCAAGGGTTGAACTACAATCACAATACAATTTACTGTTAAATTATCCTATTGAAAGAAATTTGCTTAAATTGAAAAGTCAATTTTATGTGTTTGGAGATAAAAATAATAAGCTATTAGCAGCTAGAGCCAAAAGACAAATTTTAAACATTCGCAAGGGAGACAGTAGTTTAGCTTGTAATTATGAAGACATTAATAACATTTTCAAGACTTTTACATTGCACTTCATAAATCTCAGTTTCCAGCTGATCCTTCTAAAATGAATGCCTTTTCACAAAACATTGATTTTCCTCGAATTTCTGTTGAAGACCAACAAACTCTTGCTACTCCTATCACTGAAAACAAAATTCAGAAAGCTATTCTTTCAATACAATCTGGTAAAACTCCTGGATTGGATGGTTATTCTGTAGGATTTTATAAACAATTTGAGAAATTGCTTTCTCTATATATGTTGGAAATGCTCAAAGATTCCCTTTTGATAGGAGAGTTACCTCCCAAATTTTATGAAGTTTCTATTTCTTTAATTCTTAAGAAAGATAAAGACCCTACTGACTGTGCTTCATATAGACCTATTTCATTATTAAATGTGGATGCTAAAATTCTTTCAAAAATAATGGCTATTCGACTGGAGAATATTCTAGCTAAAATGACCTCTCAGGACCAAGCAGGTTTTATAAAGGGCCATTATTCCTTCTGTAATACTCGGGGACTGTTAAATGATATATACTCATCCTTTTCTAAGACTCCCCAAAGTGTCATTTCCTTTGATGCTGAAAAGGCATTTAATAGAGTTGAATGGAAATACTTATTTAACATTTGAGAGAAATTCAACTTTGGTACTACTTTTAATAAGTGCATTAGAATGATATATAAAAGCCCTATTGCAGATCTTTTTTTTTGACTCTCGTGGGGTACGAGACAAGGATGTCCGTTAATTCCCTTGTTATTTAATTTGGTGCTGGAACCCTTGGCCATTGCACTTCGTGAAGCTAAAGATATCCATGGAATTTCCATAAATGGGACTATTCAGAAGATTTCCCGTTATGCTGATGATCTCTTTGTTTATGTTTCGAATCCTGAAGAATCCATTCTTAGTTTATTGAAATTATTAAATGAATTTGGAAAGTTTTCAGGATATAAACTAAACCTTTATAAAAGTGAATTATTTCCTTGGAATAATTCTGCTTCTATATATGATGACATTCCTTTTAAAGATACGGACTCTTTTAAATATTTAGGTATTATTATCACTAAAAATCATAGAGACCTTTATAGAGCTAATTTGGTTCCTTCAGTGGATTTTATGAAGCAATTATTTTGTAGATGGAATCCACTTACACTTTTGTTAGCCAGCCGAATTCATGCAGTTAAAATGATGATCTTACCAAAATTTTTATATGTATTTCAAAATATCCCTTTTTTTTTAACTAAGACGTTTTTTGATCAAGTTGATTCTATTATTTCATCTTTTGTTTGGAATAATAAAAGACAAAGAATTGGAAAATATCATTTACAAAATATAAAAATGGATGGAGGTCTTGCTCTGCTTAATTTAAGAATGTATTATTGGGCTGTTAATATATGTTATATATGTTCTTGGTTATATTGGGCTGATAAAAATGAATGACCACCCTGGGCTGATTTGGAATTGAAAGCTGTGAAACAGTTTCACTTAACCTCATTATTAGGAGCTTCTTTACCTGTACGACTGGCCAAAATTGCTAATCTAAATGTATATCCTATGATTAAGCAGTCATTACGAATTTGGTACCAGTTTCATAATTTTTTTAATCTTAAAATATTTAACCTTCTTAGCTTAATTTATCAAAATTATTTATTTAAACCTTCATTAAGTGATCCTACCTTTCTTCTTTGGAGGAATAAAGGAGTTTATTCCTTCATGGATCTTTTCCAAGATGGCCGATTGATGTCTTTTGGGAAATTAGTAACTAAATACTCGCTCTCGTATTCACATTTCTTGCAATATCTTTCTTCAGATCAGACATTTCTTACAAGAATATTTAAGTAATTTTCCATATATACAGGATTGTAACCATATAATCATATAGAAATTACAGCACAGAAACAGGCCATTTCGGACCTTCTAGTCCATACCGAACTCTTACTCTCACCTAGTCCCACCGACCTGCACTCAGCCCATAACCCTCCATTCCTTTCCTGTACATATAGCTATCCAATTTAACTTTAAATGACAACATCGAACTTACCTCAATCACTTCTGCTGGAAGCTCGATCCACACAGCTACCACTCTCTGAGTAAAGAAGTTTCCCCTCAGGTTACCCCTAAACTTTTGCCCTTTAACTCTCAACTTATGTCCTCTTGTTTGAATCTCCCCCACTCTCAATGGAAAAAGCCTACCCACGTCATCTCTATCTATCCCCTCATGATTTAAAATACCTCTATCAAGTCCCCCCTCAACCTTCTACCTTCCAAAGAATAAAGGCCCAACTTGTTCAACCTTTCTCTGTAACTTTGGTGATGAAACCCAGGTAACAGTCTAGTAAATCCTCTCTGTACTCTCTCTATTTTGTTGACATCTTTCCTTGAATTCGGTGACCAAAACTGTACACAATACTCCAAATTTGGCCTCACCAATGCCTTGTACAATTTCAACATTACATCCCAACTCCTATACTCAGTGCTGATTCTGACCTGTCATATATTATTTTAAAAATGAACCCTTTAGTAAAAGGTTTTATTGGGAAAATTTATAATTTACTGTTACAACAGCACAATTACCCTTCATTTAAGATTAAGCAAGATTGGGAAAGAGAGCTTAACATGACCTTGATAACAGATGATTGGTTGTGAATTTTGAAGTTGGTTAACTCTTCTTCCATCTGTGTCAGTCACTCTTTAATTCAATATAAGATAGTACATCTTTACTATTTGACAAAGGGGAGACTGTCCAAAATGTTTCCTAATGTTGATACTCATGATAGATGTAAAACTGAGACAGCTACATTGACACATATGTTTTGGTTGTGTTCTGCATTGAAACAGTTTTGAAAATCTATTTTCTCTACAATCTCTAAAGTTTTAAAAATTAATTTACAACCTAATAAATTGACAGTTTTGTATAATCCCTCAATATATTCATGGTATTTCTATATCAGACCAACATGTAATTGCATTTGTCCCATTATTGGCCAGAAGGGCTATTTTGTTGAAATGGAAAGATGTCTCTGCTCCCACTTTGATACAATGGTTCTCTCACGTGATGTTATGTCTTGGTTTGGAGAAAATCAGAAGCTGAACTTTTGATCCTTGATTTGATTTCAAGAAAAGGTGGGGTTCATTTGCCCGCTACTATCATCTAATTTGAGTTAATTAAGATTGTTTCCTTCTGATTTTTGTTTAAATGGATTTGAGTCGGCGGATTGATGTTTTTCTTTTACGGAAGATTGTATGGCGTATAGCTCCGGGGTTCTGCTCCCAATGGGTTTTTTTTTGCAGTTTTTTTTTTTAGTTAGTCGGGTTTTTTCTTTTAGTTTTTAGTTAGTAGGGGTTCATTTTTTTCCTTTTTTTTCTTCTCAAAAAATATTCTTAACAATTTATTTTTTCTTATTATTATTGATATACTGTTTAGCTTTGTCAATTAGTTATTTGGTAATTTAATTCTTCATTGTACATATTGACATGTTGACTTGATTACCTTAATGTATTTTCTTTTTGTTGATCTTTAGTAATAATTAATAAAAATATTTAAAAATAAAATAAATAAACTGTGACCACTGTAACTGTGACTGGCTGTAGCTCTGAGTGCTGAGTGCTGTGACTGCTGTAACTGTAACTGTCTATAACTGTGACTGACTGTAACAGTGATTGTCTGTAACTGTGTCTGACTGTAACTGTGACAACTGCAACAGTAACTGGCTGCAACAGTGACTGGCAGTAACAGAGACCAGCTGTATCTGTGACCGCTAAAACTGTGTCAGGTTGAAAATTTGAGTGGCAGTAATTGTGACAGGATGTAGCAGTGACTGGCTGAGCAGTGACAGCTGTGACTGTGACCACTGTAATTATGACTGCTATAACTGTGACTGGCTGTAACAAAGACAGGATGCAGCAGTTACTGGCTGCAACAGTGACCATCTGTAATTGTCTCTGGCTGTAACTGTAACCGACTGTAGTGGTTACCATCCGTAAAGTCACAGTCTGTAACTGTGACTAGCTATAACTGTGACTGGCTGTAACAGTTACCAGCTGTAAAAGTCACCATCTGTAATTGTGACTGACTGTAACTATGACAGGCTGTAACATTGACTGTCTGTAATTGTACATGGCTGTAACTGTAACTGCTGTATCTGAAACTGGCTGTACCTGTGAGTGATTTTCACTATGACTGGCTTTAATTGTGACTGGCTGTAACTGTGGCTGGCTGTAAAGGTGACTATCTATAACTGTGAACAAATGAGCAGTGATTGGCTGTAATGTTGAACGGCTGTAGCAGTCACCAGTCATAACAGTGACCATCTGTGATTGTGACTGGCTGAAGACAGTGACCGGCTTTAAGAGTGACTATCCGTAACTGTGAATGGCTGTAAATGTGCTAACTGTAACAATGAATGGCTGTACCTCTGACCACTGTAACTGTAAATGTCTGTAACTTTGACGAGCTGTAACCGTGACAGGCTGTAGCAGTGACATAACCATAACAGTGAATGTCTGTAATTGTGACTGTAACAGTGGTCAACTGTAATAGTGACTGTCTGTAGCTGTAACTGGCTGTAACTGTCTGTGGCTGTAACAGTGACTGGCTGTTACTTTGACAGGCTGTAACAGTGACCATACGTAACTATGAATGGCTGGAAATGTGCCAACTGTAACAATGAATGGCTGTACCTCTGACTACTGCAACTGTAATTTGGGCCAGTTGTAACTGTAGCCAGCTGTAACTGTGAACAGCTGTAACAGTGACCGTCTGGATCTGTGACTGGCTGTAACTGTCCGTGGCTGTACCTGTGACTGGCCGTAACTGTGACCGCTGTAACTCTGACCATCCATAACAGTAACCATTTGTAAATGTCACTGGCTGTAGTGTGACGAAAGTACACATAGACTAAGATGTTAACTGTCCTGTGCTGGCACCAGTCGGATCAGCAGTTGGTCTGCCATCTGTCTTCAGGAGGAAGAAAGATAAGGAAAACTATGGAGCAGCATTTGGAGATGTTAATGAAGGGACGGGAGAGTTTAACGGAAGGAGACACGGTCTGAGAGCTGTCAAGATCGGCTCCTCTTTGAACCCTGAACTGTTTGAAGTGATGGACAGGCGATACCCCAGCAGGGGGATAAAAAGGGACAGGTTCGCTAAGGCAACACACACACGACACCCCGAGGTAACGAGACCCTGGAAGCGGTGCGCCTCTGGTCGCGGGACCAAGCCATAGACGCACAGAATGGAAAGGTCCGATTGGCGGGAACCTGGTGTGTGTCCACCCTTGCCTGGGTGCCAGGTTCACTGCAGAGGAGCGATCGTATCTGAAAACGGAGGGGTCACAGTCGGTGACCTCAGAAGACATTACAAAGGGCTCGCCCGAAAGCTGACTGCGAAGAATATTTAAGGTCTGTGTGGAAGCCGTTTGAATATTCATTCGCTTTCTCTCTCTCTCTCCCACAGCAGTGATTACTGTGAACTGAACTGAACTCAATTGAACTGAACTTTGCGTCACTTTGAAACTGGTCATTTACCCCTAGACGACGATAGAGCTTGATTGATCCTATTATCCTAGTTCTGTGGACATGTGTGTTTATCATTGCTGAACTGTTGTATTCATTATCCTTTTGATTAGAGTACTGTGTTGCTTATTTCTTTAATAAAACTTTCTTAGTTCCAGTAATCCAGACTCCAACTGAGTGATCCATTTCTGCTGGTTTGCCAACCCAGTTGCGGGGTACGTAACATAAGTGGGGTTCTCGTTGGCGATTTTGAACGCTAAAATTGATTGGGTTAAAATTCCCGAAAGAAAGAAAACACAAACAGCAGAAATGGAGATTGAGGAATTTCTAAAGGTCCCGACCTTGGAGGCATTAGAGGATGCCAGGAAAGTGGAATTGGCAGCTGTGGCCAAACGGTTGAATCTTGTTAAGGGGAAGTCGACAATGAGGAGAGAGGAGATACACAGAGCTGTCGTAGAGCACTATGTATCTAAAGGTGTGTTTCCCCAAGGGGAACTGGAGGTGGTGGGTGTCTATTGAAAAACCTGGTGGAGACGCGGTACAGGTGCAGCTTGAAAAACTGAGACTCGAGCACGAGTTCCGGGTACGGCAGTTAGAACACGAAGGGAAAGAGAGACAGTTACAATGGCAAGAGAGAGAGAAACAGTTGGAGCGAGAAGAAAGGCAGTTGGAGCGAGAGGAGAAACAGAGGGAAAGGGAATTTGAGCTGGAGAAGTTAAAGATAAGGGCAGAGCAGGGGCCCATGCCGAAGCAAGGTGGAGGGTTCCGGGCGACCCAGGAGGTTAGGCTGGTTCCCCCATTTGACGATACCAATGTGAATTGGTACTTTCTCCATTTCGAAAAAGTTGCTACAAGTCAGGACTGGCCGAGGGATAAGTGGGCTGTTTTGTTTCAGAGTGTACTGAAAGGGAAAGCCCAACAAGCTTACTCAGCTTTGTCCACGGAAGATGCCCAGAGGTATGAGGTGGTGAAAGAGGCCATCCTCAGGATTTATGAGTTGGTCCCGGAGGCATACCGGCAGAGGTTCCGGAATGCGAGGAAGCAGTGGGTCCCATGTATTTAGAGTTTGCCCGTGAGATGCAGACATATTGTGAGCGTTGGTGCGCCTCGAAGGGGGTAGAGGGGGATTATGACAGACTGCTACAGCTGATCCTGATTGAGCAGTTTAAAGGTTGTGTCCCTGAGGGTATGAGACCCTACCTAGATGAGAAAGAGGCAGCCACTTTAGCCGCAACTGCTAAGTTAGCGGATGAGTACACGTTGACGCATAGAATGAAGTTTGCCCCGAGTAAAGGCTACCAGAAGGGTAGTCAGGATGGCGGGGAGAGTCCGCCAGAAAAGTCAGAAAATAAGCCGGGGACTAGTGAGAAGGATAAAGTAGACCAGGAGCAGTCTGGTAGGAAGTCTCCTGGGGTCATCTGTTATAATTGTGGGAAAGTCGGACATTTTGCGTCCAGGTGCTTTGCCCCAAAGAAGGAGACGGGGAAAGGAAAAACGGCGATTTTGACTGGCTGTATCGAGCTGGTAAACAAACCGCCAGGAGAGGAAAGGTCTGCCAAAGTTCAGGAAGGGCGCGAGAGGTTTATCTCTGCCGGATTGGTGTCAGTGAAGGAGGGGTTAAACCCAGTTCCAGTGCGGATCTGGAGAGACATGGGAGCATGTCAGTCATTGATATTGAAGAGTATATTAGAGTTTAGCTCAGAGACCCAGACTGGGGAGGTCAAGGTAAAAGGTACTGGGGGAGAGACAGAAGCAGTCCCTTTGCACCAGATACACCTACAAAGCAACTTAGTCTCTGGACTAGTCACGATCGGGGTGAGGCCCGAATTACCGATGAAAGGTGTGGAAGTCTTGCTCGGTAATGACCTCGCCGGGGGAATCATGTTCCCAGCCGTGAGATTGACAGGTCAGCCTGCCAGCATTGAGGCCCCGCCCATGGACTCACAGGTTCATCTCGGGACTGCCGAGGTAAATTTAGCTGAGACGTACCAGGAGGAGGTAGAAAGTGAAAAGAAAGAGTGTAGTGAAACAAGAGGTAGTGAGGGAGCTGAGACAGACTTAGCATTAGCCAGGAAGGAATTTGTGCAGGCGCAGGAGCGAGATGAGGGGCTGATGGTTTTGGCGGACACAGCTCTCTTTGACGCAGAATTAAGAAGGGAGCCAGTAGGCTATTGTGTGGAGGAGGAATTGCTAAGGAAGAAAGGGAGACCAAGTACCGTACCCGCAGATGAGGAATGGGGGGTGGTGAAAAAGAGTTATGGGGATGAGATTTTTAACCTGGCCCACGAGGTACCCCTCGGTGGACATTTTGAGGTGCTGGAGGAAACAGTTGGTGGAATCATGAAAGCGGTTTACCGGCTATACAGGAGGACGGATGTTATTGATTATGGCAGATGCGAACTGAGACGGTCATAGGCTTTTGATATGCTAACGAACCTAGTCGGTGTTAGCGCGGAAATCAATGTAGCTAGGGTCCCCCTGATAAGGAAAAAAAAACACTTTGAATAGATGAGTATGGTATCGACCAGATGGGAGAAGGCTATTGTTTTGGCCAGCTCTGCTGATAAGGTCTCTCCCTTAATCCCCGAACAAAGCGACCCTTTAGGAGAGCTAATTAAACGGCTCGCACACGTGCGTTTGATTGTCCCGAGGCGATGCAAAGAACTGAGACATTGAATGGTGTTTGTCACGCTAGGTCAGTCTAGTGAGCAACAGCCCTATAGAATGAGTAATTCAGTGACGAAAGGGCTAACGAACACAGAAGTGTATATTGGCGATGTAATATAGCTGCCTGAAGCCAGCTTGATAGCGAACCTTGAAAAAAAATGAGTTCGGCCACACGAAGGTCACTTATCTGGGAATTGTGGTGACACAGGGGCAGCTGTCAGCGATGCAAGCTAAGGTGCGGGCTATCTCTGACATCCCAACCCCGACAGACATGAGGGCCCTCAGAAGGCTCTTGGAGATGGTGGGGTACTGTAGGAAGTTTTGCAATAACTCTCCTACTAAGCCCTTGCGAAAGAAAACTAAGTCGGGATGGGACGACCCTTGTTATTGTGGTCTGGGACGAATCCCAATGAGAGGTTACATTGATCGCAATTCATCAGTGTTTTTGGCCACTATGAAGTTTGCTAAGTTGGAGCCTGGTTTAAGGGATTATTAATAACACATATAAAAGGAACAGAAAATGTGATGGCTGACTGTCTACCAGGTGTTGACAACTTAAAATTCGCTGTATTAGCCAAATAGCTGATGAAAATGTATATTTGTGTGTATCAAATAATGTATTCATGTTTGTAATTTTTACCCCGGTAAAAATCCTTAAAGGTGAGGGGTGTGACAAAAGTACACATAGACTAAGATGTTAACCGTCCTGTGCTGGCACCAGTGGGATCAGCAGTTGGTCTGCCACCTGTCTTCAGGAGAGAGAGAGATAAAGAAAACAATTGAGCAGCATTTGGCGATGTTAATGACGGGACGGGAGAGTTTAACAGAAGGAGACACGGTCTGAGAGATGTCAAGATCGGCTCCTCTTTGAACCCTGAACTGTATGAAGTGATGGACAGGAGATACCCCAGCAGGGGGATAAAAAGGGACAGGTTCGCTAAGGCAACGCACACACGACACCACGAGGTAACGAGACCCTGGAAGCGGTGCGCCTCCCACAAGTCGGTGGGAAGTTTTGTAGGGCTGGTCGCGGGACCAAGCCATAGACGCACAGGGTGGAAAGGTCCGATCAGCGGGAACCTGGTGTGTGTCCGCCCTTGCCTGGGTGCCAGGTTCACTGCAGAGGAGCGATCGTATCTGAAAACGGAGGGGTCACAGTCGGTGACCTCAGAAGACATTACAAAGGGCTCGCCCGAAAGCTGACTGCGAAGAATATTGAAGGTCTGTGTGGAAACCGTTTGAATATTCATTCACTTCCTCTCTCTCTCTCCCACGGCAGTGATTACGTGAACTGAACTGAACTCAATTGAACTGAACTTTGCGTCACTTTGAAACTGGTCATTTACCCCTAGACGACGATAGAGCTTGATTGATCCTATTATCCTAGTTTCTGTGTACATGTGTGTTATCATTGCTGAACTGTTGTATTCATTATCCTTTTGATTAGAGTACTGTGTTGTTTATTTCTTTAATAAAACTTTCTTAGTTCCAGTAATCCAGACTCCAACTGAGTGATCCATTTCTGCTGGTTTGGCAACCCAGTTACGGAGTACGTAACAGTAGCAATAAGCATTTGTAACAGTGACCATCCATGCCAGTGACTGGCTGTAACTACCTGTGGCTGTAACTGTGACCGCTGTATCTGCAACTAGCTAAAACTGTGACCTCTGCAACCGTGACTGGCTGTAAAAGTGACCACTGCATCGGTGACTGGTTGTAACTATGACTGGCTGAGCAGTGACCAGCAGTACGAGTGACGGCTGTAGCTGACCAGCTGTAATTAAGACAAGCTGTCATAGTAATTGGCTGTAACAGTGACCATGACAAGGTTTAACAATGAATGGCTGTACTGCTGACCACTATAACTGTGACTGTCTGTAGCTGTGACCAGTGGTTACTGTGACTGCTGTGCCAGCTAGTAGCGCAGTGGCATCAGTGCCAGACTCCGGAGCGAAGGCTCCCAAGTTCAAACCCAGTCGGCTCCCCCCGAGCACGCTTTCCATCCATCCCGGGTTGAACGTCGATCTAGCCACTCGGCCTCGCAAAAAACAAGGGTCAAGCCAGGAACGTCCATACCGTGACCCGGTTAATCCGAAAGGGGACCAATTCTGACACTACACGCCAGACAAGAATGGCTGACTGTCTGGTGTGACAAGCTATGAAATGACTGTGACTGCTGTAACTGTGACTGACTGCAACAGTGACTGGCTGTAATTGTGACCGCTGTAACTATAACCAACTCTAACAGTGACCAGCTGTAACAAAGGACCATGAGCATATGGTTTGCCTTTATCCTGCCCAGTGGTCTGGGCCAGTTAATTTGAGAAACTGATTCACCCTTCAGCTTTGCATGGGAAAAAACTAGAGAAGAATAGAACCGATTATACAACTTTACTAAAAGTCTACAGACAGGTGATTATACAAACATATAAGCAAGCATAAAGAATGCTAAAACTACAGGGAAAACAATAAAAATATCAATCCCACAGCAGTGTCCATGCTCCTGAAAATGGATTGGTTTCACGGTGCTGGACAAGGTCGGCTGTGGCCATTGCTTTGAGAAATCGGTCAATGTTTCTGACTATATTATCCAGGACATACAGGGCCAGGATGCATTTTATCATCTCGATCTTTCCACCTCTCCACTGATTCGAAACCACAAACATGAAACGCCTCTCCATCCCAGTGCATTCTGCCAACATCTCAAACTGAGGGAAAGGAAGGAGAGAGAGGGTATTAATGGAATTATAAACTCCACAGGCTTCAGATTCACGGGCAATGGTAGCAGTAACGGAGACGGAGAGAGCTGTTCCATTGGGATGGGCTTCAGCTGAACTGTGTTGTGGCCAGTGTCCTGGGGAATCACGTGAATACTGTGTAGACCAGGCTTCAGACTAGACAGAAAGGGGAGGGTTCCAAGGGCAGAGTGCTCAGTAACTGAAGAGGAAGTGAGAGACCGGTGGCACAGAGGAGCGAGGGGGGATTTGACAAACAAAGTGTGGCAGGAGGGGGCAGAAAATATCAGTAAAATGAGGCAGCACAAAGTAAAGCCTGAGTAATAGAGTTTAACACGTGGCTAAGGAGATGGTGCAGGAGGAGGAGGGCTTCAGTTTATTGGATCATTGGGCTCTCTTCCAGGGAAGGTGGGACCTGTACCGATGGCATGGTTTGCACCTGAATTGGGGAACGAATATCCGAGCAGGAAGGTTTGCTCATGCTGCAAGTGGGTGGGGGTGGTGTTTAAACTAGAACTACACAGGATGGGAACCAGAGTGCCTGAACAGATAGTGGAGTGGTTGTGGGGAAAGATGTTGCTGATCTGACACACAAGGTCAGGAATCAAAAAGTTGACCACGGTGGGACTAATGTTCTGAGTTTGTATATTTCAATGCAGGGAGTATTATAGGAAAGGCGGACGAGCTTAGGGCATTCAAAGTACATTTATTATCAATGTATGCATAAATTATACACCCTGAGCACCCGGAATCTGCCCACAGCCTCGGTCTCAGTTCGTCAGACAGCGGGACAAATCACCGTGAAGCTCGCAGACACGAAATGCGAAGCAGCCGGAGCAGTCTCACAGGTTCAGGGTGAAAGGTGAAAAGTGTAAGGGAAACATGAGGGGAAACGTTTTCACTCAGAGGGTCATGAGAGTGTGTAACGAGTTGTCAGCACAAGTGGTGCATGCAAGCTCGATTTCAACATTGAAGAGAAGTTGAAAACAGATGCAGAGAGATTTCTTTAGCCAAAGGGTGGTGAATTTGTGGAATTTGTTGCCACATATAGCTGTGGAGGCCAGATCATTGTGTGTATTTAAGGCAGAGATTGATAGGTTCTTGATTGGACATGACATCAAAGGTTATGGGGAGAAGGCCGGAAACTGGGCTTGAGGAGGAGATAGAAAAAAAAAGGATCAGCCATGATTGAGCAGACTTGATGGGCCAAATGGCCTAATTCGGCTCCTATGTCTTATGGTCTAAGTTTGGATTGGTACATGGATGGTAGCGGTTTGAAGGGCCATGGTTTAGGTGCAGGTCGATGCGAGTAGGTAGTTTAAATGGTTCAGCACAGATCAGATGGGCTGAAGGGTCTGTTTCCGTGTCGTATTTCTCTACGACTCTCTGACTCGAAGCATAATTTGGAGTATTGTCTGCAGTTTTGGTCACCTACCCACTGGATAAGTGTTTGGAGAGTCGGGGGTCAAGAGTGCAGGGAACTGGGACAGAAGGAGATGAGGTCAGAGACAGATCAGCTGAATCATAGTGACTGGGACAGGATAGAGAGGCCCAGTGACCTCCTACTGCCTCCCGTGTTTAACTCCTGTGTTTACCTCTCCGCTGTCAGTGGGATCATGCTATGCACAGATGGGTGCTATGTTTCCCACACCAATGTCAGCAACAACAAGGAACTGAGTATTAACTTTAAAACGAAGAAACCAGAGACAAATGAGCTAGTCCTCTTCGGGGTTCAGAGGTGGAGAGCTTCAGCAACTTTAAATTCCTCAGTGTTACTATTTCAGAGGACCTGTTCTGGACCCAAAAATTAAATGTGTTTACAAACAGAGCACAGCAGCACCTCTACTTGCTGAGAAGTTTGTGAAGATTTGGTATGACATCTAAAACTTTGACAAACTTCTATGGTTGTGTAGCGACAAGTCTACTGACTGGCTTCATCACAGCCTGGTGTGGAGACACCAATGCCCTTGAATGGAAAATCCTACAAAACTAGCAAGTATAGCCCAGTCCATCACGGGTAAAGCTGTCTCCACCATTGAGCACATCGATATGGAGCGTTGTTGCATCATCTGGGACACATTCCACCCAAGACATGCTCTCTTTCTGCTGCTGCTCTCAGGAAGAAGGTACAGGAGCCCCAAGACTCATTCCACTGGGTTCAGGAAGTTATTACCCCTCAGTCATCAGGCTCTTAAATCAAAGTCGATAACATCACAAAACTTCCCCCCTTCATTGAGACGTTCCCACATCCTCCGGATTCACTTTCAGGGATACTGTCTCATGGTAAAATGGAGGTAAGGAGGAAGTTTTTAGCCAGGGAGTAGTAAATCTGTGGACAAAGAGCTGTGGAGGCCAAGTTCATGGGTATATTTAAAGCAAAAGTTGATAGTTTCCTGATAGTTGATAGTCTGTTACACCCAGGGAAAGGTTTCACTGCGAAGCTAACGGTCGTTCTGTTAAGTAGTGTTTGGGTTATGGTTGGAGATAACAGGTGCTTTGCAATGTGAGCTGACCAATGAGGGGAGTGGGTTTTGTGTTGTGTGCCTGACATCGGTGTGAGCTGGGTCCTTTGTTTGGCAGGAGATGAAGGGAGAAGTCTGTTTAATTATAATGGGCCCTTTTTGCCTCTTCCTTCTTTTTTACTAACCCTTTAGGTAAGTGAAGATTCATAAATATAATTTTTTCAATCGTATGCAGTGTGCTGTCTGTTATTTATGACACTGAGCTGTACAGGGTAGCAAATTACACAGAGGCTTGGGGTGACAGAACATCACAATCTCATGGGTTTGGCGAATCAGAGTGTGTCTTCCCTTGACTTACACAGCCGGGGGGGGGGGAGTCATTGTGGGGTTATCAACCAGGATGGATTTTGTTGGATGCTGTGTGATTGCCTGAGTATTGATCCAGTGGGTTGTGTGTTTAAGCCTGTGCTAACCTATTGTCCGGTAAAGTCATTACAGTACGTGGTTATTAACACTGCACGGGTTGTGTGGTGGTGAGAATCCACAGGGTTACCAGTAACGAGTGCTTGTGCAATGAGTGGGGTAGACACTTGTAGCGCCAATGAATTGTTAATTACGACTCTGTGTACTGGTAAAACATTAGGAACAGTTACGATCGTGGAGCGGTAGTTTGACAAAATGGCAGGCAAAGATTTTGTTTCAGTTCAGACACTCGCTGAGGTAACGACAGTGGATCTGCCCGGTTCTATCGGGGCCCAGGAAGAGGGAGGGGGCCTTGGGCCATCCATACTTTCCGGGAGGAGGGGAGTGTAGACGAGGGTGCCGAATCGGAAACTCAGTTTCCCGGAGCTGGGGGTGGAGAATTTAAAGACAAGTTGCTCTCGTTTCTGCGGAGCGAGGGGAAGGAGTGGTCTGACGTGGAAGGTCTAATGAGTCCTCCAGCAAGGGCTGAGCATTCTGAGTTGGTATTGGCCCTTGCCTCCCTGCCAAATAAATGGCAAAGTGCCCAGGTGCAAAGTGCCAGTTGTCATAGGCTGAGGATGTTCTTGGGAATAACGCCCACCCATCAGGGAAGTGGGGTATGAGACTTGGGCAGAGCAGATCTCTCAGATGCTGGATGAGTGCCAGAGCTCTGACGACGTAAAAAGACAGCAACTGGCAGAGAGTCACGGTGACTGGTGCCTGCAGAAGTGGAAGACGTCTAGTAGCATCTGCGGAAGGTGAAGGAAGCTGGGATCATCACTGAGTTCAGAAGCCGCAATACGTCTCCAATAGTGGTGGCCAGGAAGAAGAATGGGAAGGTACGGATGTGTGTGGACTATAGAACTCTGAACAGAAGTACCATCCCGAGAACTGAGGACAGGCTGGCCTGCCTGAGTGGTGCGAAGTGGTTCAGTGTGCTAGAATGGAGGAGCGGGCATTATCAAATCCCCATGAGTGAGGCTGACAAAGAGAAGACGGCATTTATATGTCCACTGGGATTCTTCCAGTTTGAAAGCGAGTCCCAGGGCATATCTAGAGCCCTGGTGACTTCCCAGCATGTCATAGAGAAAACAGTGGTGGATACGAATTTGCTTGAGGTGTTATTGTACCTGGATCATCTCAGAGTGTTTGGGTTCACCTTACAAGAACATGAAGTGAGGCTACTGAAGATGCAGGGCTTCCTGAAAACTCAAGGGTTAAAACTTTCCCTGGACAAGTGCCGGTTCTGCAAGACGTCTGTTAGCTATGTCGGGCATATAGTCTCATGTGATGGAGTAGCACGGATCTGTCTAGGATAGAGGCAATGACTACATGGCCAAGCCCCAGACTGTGACTGCCCTGTTCTCATTGTTTGTGTACTGTGGGTACTATCAGAGGTTCGTGAAGTACTACTTTAAAGTGAATCACCCTTTAAACCAGCCTCTGTGCAGTTACCCTCCCTTGGGGCTGAAAGGAGAGGATGGTAAATATTATCTTAGCCCTGCAGAGCCTTTTAGAGTGAGATGGGATGTGAAATGTGAAGAGGACTTTCAGTTGCTGAAGGAGTTGCTGACGAAAGCGTCTGTACTGGCTTTTGCAGTCCCCATTTGCTGTATGTATTGCATACAGATGACAGCAGAGAAGGCTTAGGGGTATTCTGTATCAGGATCAGGGCACAGGGTTGAGACCTGTTGTGTTTGTCAGCTGAAGTCTGTCACCCCTAAGCGAAACTACCCACACACAACTGAGTTACAAGCAATGAGGTGGGCTGTGGTGGATAAGCTAAGTGACTATCTTTATGGAGCCAAGTTTGAGGTGAGGACGGACAACAACCCATTAATATATATCCTGATCTTGGTGAAATTGGATGCCACGGGCCATTGGTGGGTGGCGGCATTATCTGCCTATGATTTCAGCCTGAAGTACCATTCGGGAAGTAGCAACATTGATGCCGATGCGTTGTCCCAGCGTGTACATGAAGGGCTGGACAGGAGCAGAGAGTGGGAGAGTGTTCCTGCCCCTGGAGTGACAGCCATGTGCCCATTTTCTATCACAGTAAGGCAGAGGAAAGGCAAGGGCAGAATCGAGCGGCAGATCATTTGGGAGCTTCTCATGCTGCCATTCCAGAAGCTCACTACAACCTGACTGCTCCGAAGACAAAGCAGTTGCCAGAATTGAGTCCCTGGGAAGTGGCAGCCGCTCAGGGAAATGACCCGGACATAGGCACCATTTGGTCAGCGGTTGTGGAAGGGGACATGGCACAAGAGGACAAGATGAAACACTCTGCAGTGTCTCTACTACTGAGAGAATGGCTCAAATTGGAGTTGATGAACCAGATCCTATCCCAGGTCACGTCACCTCTGGACCAGCCTTGGCATTCTGAGCTGGTTCTGTGTGAGAAATATCAGTGGATTGTGTTGAAGTCACTTCATGATTATTCCAGCTATTTGGGGGTTGATAAGACGTATGGATTGCTCAGAGATCAGTACTACTGACCCCAAATGAAGCTGGAGGTCGAAGAGTTCTGTAAGTCATGGATTCAATGTATACGGAGGAAGACGCTGCCTATGAGGGCTGCACTATTGTTCCATTTGCAGAGTGTGAGGCCACTTGACCTAGTGTGCATGGATTTCCTATCAATAGAGCCCAATGTCAGCAACATGGTCAATGTCTTTATCGTTACGGATCACTACAGCAGATATGCACAAGCTTTCCCTACCAAGGATCAGAGGGCATCCACCCTGGCCAAAGTGTTATGGGAGAAGTATTCCATTTATTATGGCTTCCCTAGGTGGATACATATTGATCAGGGATGGGATTTCGAGAGTAGGCTCATACATGAGTTTCTGAGCATGCTTGGAGTCAAGAAGTCGAGGACTACGCTTTATCACCAGCAGGGTGATCCAGAGCCTGACAGCTTCAAACAGACTTTGCTAGACACGTTTGGAACCTTGGAGATCAGTAAAAAGAACAAGTGGAGTCACATGTTGGACATCTGGTCCACTGCTACAACTGTACACAGAATGAAGCTACTGGGTATCTGATGTTTGGGCATGAAGCAAGGTTGCCCGGTGACCTCCGTTTTGGGATTAGCGAGAAAGATCTACAACAGAAGACTTATCTGAAATGTGTGTAACATGGTCTAAGTTTTCACTGCTGTGTAATATGAGGTAAGGTTGCACTGATAACATAATGGTTTCTCTGTAGCAGCAATGTTTGGGTTATGACGAGAGATAACGGGGTCTGGAATACTGTTGTTCTTTCTTGTGAGTCTGGAAGAGAGATTTTCACGGGCTTTTTCTGGGGAGAGTTGGGGACAGAAGACACGAATGGAGGGAGTTGGTAGACCGCCAGATGGAGTGGACTTGGAGCGAGGGTCCGAAGGGCAGCGACGATCGGTGGAGGTCGATGGTGGAAGATGGGCTTATCAGTGAGCTCCAACATTGTGCAAGAGACTGTTTCATAAGAATGGGCCCTTTTTCTTTTCTAATTGTCTTTATTAACCATAGAGTCAAAGTAAGATTTATAAAGCTTAATCATTTAATCACATATTGTATACAGTTTGTTATTTTGGAGTACTGATTTGTAACGGGACACATCGCGCAGCATCCACCCAAACAACATTTTTTTAAGTTTGGCTGGGCTGGGGGCTATCGCCCCCTATATTAAGCCGCTAGCTGAAGTGAGAGTTACATATGTGTCTGATATGAGAAGCGATCTGAAAAAGACTTGTAAACTAGCTGAGGTCTCAGCTACCAAGCAGAATCAAGGAAATAAGAGGAGGTATGATCAAACAGTTAGGTTCTCCCAACTAATGCCTGGAGACCAAGTCCTCATAAAGAATTTGGAGCCACCTGGGAAGCACAAGTTGGCTGACCACTGGAGTCTACGCCCTATGTCACGGAGAGTCAGGTGCCAAATGTACCAGTTTTCTTGGTGAAACCAAAGGATGGGAATCGGCCCGTCAAGATTCTCCATCAGAACTACATTCTACCTCTGGGGCATGAGGTACGTGTTGACCCAGAGCTTGACCCAGACCATACATCGAGAAGAGGACTCTGCGGGGATGAGGGTGAACTGAAGGACCAGCAGCGGAAAGAACTAGACCAGACCATCCCCCCGAATGTGATACAGACTCGGAGGATGAGGTAATGGGTGTGGTATATTCTGCCCTTCGCAAACTCCCCAATAATTGATGAAGAGTTTCCCAACCCTTCTCACACTGAAATGGGGGGAACTAGCAGAGGACAGGCAGGTTTACGGTTAGAAAATAACGGGATGCTGGACTCTAAAGCAACTGGGCATGAAGCCGAGCTCATCCAAGTGACGAGGGGACCTGAGTTGGGAGGCATGAGAAAGGGACGGGGAGGGGGCTTCCCAGGTAGACAGGAAAGAGCCCAGGGAGTGTCTGAAGCTGAAGAAGTAGATGAAGGGGTAAGGAGATTTCAAAGAATCAGGAGATCCCCAGACAGACTGGCCTATATCGCACCTGGGGAAGAGAGTGTGGCACCTATCCCCTTGGTGAGATATGTCACTGCCATGTACACCTGGGATGGATGTTGTGCTTTGTATTACGGGGTGACAAATCTCAACACCATGAGGACATGACTAATTATATTGGAGAGAGAGTGCAATACCCTGGGAAAGGTTTCACTGCTAACGTAACGGTCGTTCTGTAGAAGCCGTGTTTGGGTTATGGTTAGAGATAACGGGTGCTTTGGAATGTGAGCCATCCAGTGAGGGGAGTGGGTTTTGTGTTGTGTACCTGACACCTGTGTGATCTGGGTCCTTTATTCAGCGGGAGGTGAAGGCAGAAGATGCTGAAGAGAACCAGTGATAGGATTTGACCCAGTAGGGAAATCGTGATTCGATGGAGCAAGCTGCCGAGATCAACTGAGGATCAGTGAATGTGGATTTTGGGAAGAGTTGAGCTCCAACTCATGCACATTTGACTGTTTAATTATTATGGGCCATTTTTGTTCCTTTCTTTCTTTTCATTACTAACCCTTCAGGTAAGTGAAGATTCATCAGTATAATTCCTTTAATTGTATGCAGTGTGCTGTCTGTTATTTCTTGGCACTGAGTTGTAACAGGGCAGCAAATTACACAGCATCCACACAAACCGGGGTCTGGGGTGGAAGAGCCGTCTCAATCTCACGGGTTTGCAGTACCAGAGTGTGTCTTCCCTAGACTTACGTAGCCAAGGAAACCGGGGGATTTCACTGGAAAGCAGCATCCACCATCAGGGACAAACACCTCCCAGGACATGCTCTCTTCTTGCTGCTGCCATCAGGAAGAAGGTACAGGAGCCCTAAGACTCACTCCACTGGGTTCAGGAAGTTGATACCCCTCAGTCCTCAGGCTCTTGAATCAAAGTGGATAACGCCACTCAACTTCACTTGCCCCCTTCATTGAGATGTTCCCACACCCACTGGACTCACTTTTAGGGACTCTTAATCTCACATTAAATTGGAAGTAAGGAGGATTTTTATTTTTAGCCAGACAGTAATGAATCTGTGGACAGAGAGAGGTGGAGGCCAAGTCCATGGGTGTATTGAAGGCAAAAGTTGATCATTTCTTGATTGGTCAGAGCATCAAAGGTTCTGGCAAGAAGGCAGATGTATGGGGTTGAGTGGGATCCAGGATCAGCCATGATAGAATAGCTTGATATTTATTGTTTAGTTATTTATTTTATTATTATTTCTTCCTTTTTGTGTTTGCAGTTTGTTGTCTTTTACACACTGGTTGATCACACAGGTTGGTGCTGTCAACCACTGATCCTGTTATGGTTAATATTCTGTGGATTATTGAATATTCCCTCAGGAAAATGAATCTCAGGGTTGTATATGGTGACATTTATAATCTTTGATCATAATTTACTTAGAACTGAGGTTTCTCCTGTGGTTATAAATACAATGGCATGGAAATGATGGTTCACTGTTACCCGTCCGAGTCTGATCAAGGATGGACAATAAATGGTGGATGTGTCTGCACACTCACAAAGTGGGACCGTTACACTGTAAAAATACCATATTGATATCACTTCTCCGATTCTACAGATTATTACCTTCCTCTGCAGTGGCTCATATTCATAAATCCATGCATTGTGTTTCTCTGGTATCCCTAATAATTCAAACTTGGTCCCAATCACAACCCTGTGAATATCTGGAAAAGAGAGATGATCCAGATATCAATATGAAGCTGCAATGCTGAGGTGACAATAGTTACACAGACCAAAAGAAAGCACTTACATTTCTGTGCCACGATCGCCTGTAACTCCTGAAACTCTTCCATTTTATCGTCACTGATGCAGTCTATGGTGTTGATATTAAATATGAATGCAACTCCGTGAATTACATTTTCCGGAATAACAGGGTAGTTGGAAACATCCGAGTCAGGGTTGAAACTGTGTAATTAAGTGAGACAATGAAGAACTGGTTACAGAGGAAGCAGCAAGAACAGTGCAGTTCACAATCACTCAGCACTGAGTTACCAGTCCCATCAGACAAAGCCCAGAGATCACAGTCACTGATCTACTGAGATCCAGACGGGCTCTGACATCACTCTTGCTTCAGGGATCAATGGGATCTCTCTGTCCCTGTCAATCTCCAGCTGGGAATGTTGCTCTGTCCAGTTCACTGTTACTTTTCAGTTCCTTTCATTGTGGGTCCACCCTGTCCCCACGAGCTGTTTAGAATTTGCTCTGAGCTCTTCAATACTCAGTCCCTTCCTCTGTGTAATGTATCAACATTTTTTACCTAAATGTCAGGGCATTATAATGAAGTTTCCAGATGTTTCAGAAAGAGTTTGGTCCTTCACACTGCAGGATGATACAGTGTGTAAGCTGATGGCAAATTTAATCCTGAGGAAGGTGAGTTGTTCCGTCTCCATCAGTCATCGTGGTTATCCCTCGTGGTTGAGGATGATGTCTTTGTTCTGCTGATTTATTTATGGGCTCTCAAGTGGTTAGTCTCCATCAGTATTGTGGGAGAGACAATCATGTGTATTGTATCCAGGTTAGTGGAAGATAGAAAGGTAAATGGAGAGTTCAGCAGCTTTTGTTCATTTTATTTTCCTTTGGCCATTCAGCCAGTCTAGTTCATTCCAGCTCTCTGTCAGTTCACACTTCCCTCATCTCCCCATCAACTTCCCACCATTCTGACAACCCACTGGAAATGACAGCAGCAGACTGACCCCACAGTGTCCAAAATGGATGCCAGCAGAAGGCAACTGGTGGGAGACAAGGAGGAGCTGCTCCAGGTGAGTTGGAGCAGGGGTCGGACCATCATCGGGGCAGGTGACCCTGTGACCTTCACTAGCAGTGGAGTGGATGCTGGGGTCATGTGTTGCTGGGATTGATCCATTTCCCCATCACTGCTCCGTCTTCTGACCTGTACCATGTGGAGGATGTCAGCACAACACTCAGTCCCCCCTCACATGGACAAGAGCTCAACGTGTCCCAACAATGTGTAGAGGGCAGGTGAGGTGGGAACGGCTGGCGGTGAGACACGAAGGAGAGAGATATGGAACTCGCCAACCAAACTCTGTTACTCCAGGAATAATATCTGTCACTCTGGCCTTGTGTGTTACTCTAGGAATAATATCTGTCACTCTGTCCCTATGTGTTACTCCAGGACTAATCTGTCTCCGTGTCCCTGTGTGTTACTCCAGAACTAATCTCTGTCACTATGTCCCCATGTGTTACTCCAGGACTAATCACTATCACTGTGTCCCAGTGTGTTACTCCAGGACTAATCTCTGTCACTATGTCCCCGTGTGTTACTCCAGGACTAATCTCTGTCACTGTGTCCCCGTGTGTTACTCCAGGACTAATCACTATCACTGTGTTCACAAGTGTTACTGTTTGTTTGGTGTTTCCATATAATTTCTTTTACAGAGTGCCACCCTCCCTCAATCCACATTGTAGCTTCATCCCAATCGGAATATGGACCCAGACTTCTGAACCATGACTATTTCATCAGAAATTTTTCTTGGGAGTTATTTCTCCCTTCTCTCTTTGAGGTTGCTCAGTGTTTAATGGGTTGTGGGAATCAGGAGTATAAAGTAACAGAAGAAACTCACGTTTGTTCCTTTGGGAACTCTTCCTTCCAGGATCATCTGTAACACTCTCTTTGTCCGATCAATGTTTGCCAGAGCATTCCATCCAGATGAATCCCAGAACTTTAAACCCCCTGCTCTGTAGGACCTGAGCTGTAAATTTTCAAGAAGATGTACATTTGTATGGCACCTTTCATGGAGAGTGAAATCTGTGTAATGTAGAACACGGAGCAGACAGTGTTTACACAGCAAAATCCCATAAACAATAGAACAGTGATCAACTGGAGATCTGTTTTTTGTCATTGGCTGATGGCTAAAAATGTGCATCGGGACACAGAAGAACTTTCTTTTCCCTCAGTAATGGGGCATTCCAATCTGAGGGAGAACTCCTTGCTCTTCCCTCAGTGACAGGACATCCCAGTCTGTGGGAGAACTCCCTGATCTTCTCTCGGTCACATGATGTCTCATGACACAAGGAAACTCCGCTTCTCTTGCTGCCCTGGGACTGTTTACATTCCCCTGAGAGGGCAGGTGAATCCCTGGTGTACAGACCCAGAGACACTCTGACTGTAGCAATGTTATCCTGAATCTCTGGCTTCCCCTTTCAAACTGTAACATTCCAGTTCACCGAGAAATCCTAATTAATAACAGTCTTGGAGTGAGAGAGCAGAAATGTGGAGAATACTCAGCATATCAGGCAACATCTGCGGAGAAAGGAACAGGGAGTGGTCTCAAGAGAGGGAATTTGTAGAATGCCTACAACTTGACCTATTAGAGGAATTTGAGGTTAAGCCCACTCAGGAAAAACTCATTCTGGATTCGGTGTTGTGAAATAACCTGGGTTTGATATGGGAGTTTAAGATAAAGGAACCTTTTGAATGCAGGATTCATAATATGATTGTATTCACCCTGAGGTAAATGGGGGAAAAAGAAAAAATTGATGTCTCAGTTTTACAGTGGAGTAAAGGGAATGACAGAGGCATGAGAGAGGAGCTGGCCAACGTTGATTGAAAGGGGACACTAGCAGAGATGGCAGCAATACAGCAATAGATGGAGTTTCTGGGAGCAATTCAAAAGGTGCAGGATAGATTCATCCCATAGTGGGAGAAGCATTCTAAAGGGGGTGGGGGCGTAATGAGGTAACTATTTCTAACAATGAATGTCAAAGACAGCAGTAAAACAAAAGAGAGGGCATATAATGTAGCAAAAAGTAGTGGGAAGTTGGAGGATTTGGTTTATTTTAAAAACCAGCAGAAGGCAGCTGAAAAGTCCAGAAGCAGAGAAAAGATGAAATTTGAGGATAAGCTATACAAGAATATAAAAATTATACCAAAAGGTAAATAGAGGCAAGAGTGGGTATCAGCCCACTGGAACATAATGCAGGAGAGGATGTAACGGGGAACACAGAACTGGCAGATGAACTCCATAAGTAGTCTGTCAGTCTTCACTGTGGAAGACACCAGTTGTATGCCAGAGAGTCAGGGACTAGGAGTGAGTGTAGCTGCTGTTAGTAAGGATAAGGTGATGGGAAGTGGAAAGGTTTGAATGTAGATCAGTCACTGAAACCTGATGAACTGCAGCCCAGGTTCTGAAAGGGGTTCCTGAAGAGATTGTGGAGGCATCAGTAGTCATCTTTGAAGAAACACTAGATTCTAGATGGGTTCTGGAGGACTGGAAAATTGCCAATGACACTCCATACACCCATTTTCCCAAACTGTCTCAGTTCTCTCATGGGCTCCCTGCTTCCTCAAGACTACCTGCCCCTCCACCTGTCTTCATATCATCCACAAAACTGGCCACAGAGCAATTAATTCCATCTTAAATCATTCACATAGAACGTGAATAAAAGCATCCCTGTGTAACACCACTAGTCACCAGCAGATAGCCAGGAAAAGCCCTATCTATTCCTACTCTTTGTCTCCTGCCAGACAGCAAACTTCTGTCCATGCTAGTAATTCTAGTGTAATACCCTGGGCTATTAACTTGTTTAGCAGTTTCATGTGTGGCCCCTTGTCAAAGGCCTTCTGAAAATCCAAGTAAACATCCAGTCTTTACTTTGTCTATCCTGCCTGTTATTTCCTCAAAGAATTCCAACAGATTTTTCAGGTAAAATTTCCCCGTGAGGAAATCATTCTGATTTTGGCCTGTTTTGTCACGTGCCTCCTGGTGTAGTGAAACCTTGTCCTAGATGATGGAGTCTCACATTTTCCAGCTACTGGCCTCGGGCTATTTGGCCTATAATTTCCTTTGCCTCCCTCCCTTCTTAATTCCCCAGCAAAATGTACACTGATATCAGAGAGTTGGGTTTAAATGCACCATTCCCAACCTCGGGATCTCCCGAGTGCTTTCCAGCCAATAGATTGGAGTGGGGTGACCTTTCACTCCCGCTGGTGTGGACATGAGGGAGACAGAGAAAGGGCGGTGAATTCACAGTGAATACAGCAACATAGAATGCCTGTGTATTTATATTAAAGTGACAGCAGTGTGTGTACCTCTTTTGTGAGAGACCGGGGATTCATCCCCGTCGGGACACAGGTTATGGTTGTCCCTTCTGGATCCAGAGCCGAGAGGAAGGTGTTGATGGTGGATGATTTCCCAGCCCCCACCAGGCCGACGAGCAGGATGTTTATACAGGAGTTTCCACAGCCCTCAGGGGGTTTGTAGTTACACAAATTGTTCCTCAGAGTCTCCAGATTCCTGCCAGAGGCCAGGGAGACAGAGCATCAGCTGTCTGGGTGAAACGGGTTAACAAATTAACACCCCGATTATGGGAACCTACCGTTTGTCCATGGTTGGGGAGTGAAAACAGCCATCCTCTGAAAACTCTGAAATGCAATGTGAAAGTATTAATTTATTTGTTTTTTCATCTCGAGAATTAGGGGTGGCGTGCTCTCAGTAATGGACTGAATATAGAAACTCACTGCTTCCCATGTTTGGTGTGTAAACCCAGTGATCGGTGCCGGTGTGCTGACTGCGCTTTAGCCTGTGGGGATCCAAGTCTGTTTCTTGCTTGCACTTTCACTTGGCTTGCGGCTGCTCAATGTGCAAACTTGGGTAGGGTGATCAAGTGAAGCAGGAACCAGTAAAGAATTTTACAGTGAGACTACATTCATTCTGCCTTTGCTGTCATCCAGATTCAGCGACTCCACCCAGGGAGTACATGTTAACTCACAAAAAGAACCCTTCCTGTTTACAGTACAATCACCCACCAACAGGAAACATGACAGTTAACTTGTTCCCAAATTAAAGAAGTAGAAAAGCCCTTAACTCAGCAGTGGAGTTATAGGGACACCGCTAATACAGTGTTTACGTGGCAAGCTATTCTTGTTTTACGAGGCTGAGTTGCTAGCTTGACGCTCAACCCGGCACGGATGGAAAGCGTGCCCAGGAGCGGCCCAACTGGGTTCGAACTCGGGAACCTTCGCTCCGGAGTCCGGCGCTGATCTCACTGCGCCACCAGCTGGCCATAAACACAACGTATTATGTACAAAATGATGGAGGAACTCAGCAGGCCAGACAGCATCAATGGAAAAGAGTACAGCCGATGCTTCAGACTGAAACCCTTCTTCGGAACTCCTGTTTGTGAACACACTGTGCGTTTGCCTGTCCTCTTGACTGCAACTTCAATCTCTCTCATCAGGCAGGGTTCCTAAACCATCCAGTCTCTGTACACAAGAGGAACATAATACATCTACACCTTTGATATGCCACGACTCGTGCCCCAATCCTTGCTTCTCATCGTTACACTGAAGATTCACTGAGCTCTTTTCACTCTTCTCTTGTGTGCAGGATGAAAATGTCAAATGATCTAGTTGCTCACTGCACAATGAGGGAGTCTCACTGCCCTGCGGATCCTCGCTCGACCCTAGTGCACAACACACACATCAATCAGAAACCGGTAACCTGGGAGTTGGTGCTCAGGGTACTTTAGAACCCACGGAGATTTTCTGTTCTGAGCCTCCCTCCCTCCCTCCCATCCCAGTCTGTCACTGACTGACTGGGATACCGTTCTGACACTTTCCCATAACGCCCACCCCAGACACACCTGCCCTAGGGCATTGAATTGGAGACTGAGGGAGTACAGAATGAGGCTAATCGGCCAACTATTTAATACACCAAGAATGAGGTTATTCGCCCAATAGTTCTGTGATGACCGATATGCCCAGCTGGATAAACCCAACTTCCTGAAGTCAACATTATTCGCTTAACCCTGCCTTTACATGCATCTATCCAGGTGCCCCTTCAATGATACCATTGTACCTGCTGCACCCACTTTCTTGGGCAGCTCAGTCTATATACTCACCACTCTATCGGTGAAAGAATTGCCCCTCAGGTCCTATTTAGACCTTTCCACTTCACCCTAAGTGACTACAATGTCTGACTGACTACAGTTAGTTCCATCATTTTCTCACACAAGACACACATCAATCATATCCCTCACAGTCTATATAGAAAGGTTACAGTGAAGCGTGAGGCGTGACAGGAAGAGACAGGTTTTACCCACCGGGAGAGGAATGTTCTCTCGATCTGGTTCTGTCACTGAGACTCTGTCTGATGGCCCGAATGGTATTTGGACAATGGCACTGAACTTTCTTCCTTTTGAGAATATCGCTGGTTTCTCTCCAAAGTACTCGATGAACTGCTGTTCCCTCATGGAATAACCCTGGACAGGTCCTTAACTTCTCCTCTCCCACATCTTGGGATTTCTGCAACAGAATCACAGCACAAGTGTCTTCCTTCCGCGCTCTTCCGCCTCCTGCAACACAGAGTAACAGAGTGTCTGGGTGCTGCTGTGGGATGGGTGTGTGTCCCACCCACTGGGTACATCAGCCCTGAGCTCAGCACTTTCCACCTGGGGCTGTGCCCACCTTCCTGCCCCCGTGTGTGTTCAGTTGATGCTGACTATGTACAAGACAGCCCTCCCATCCCACTACTGGCACTCACCTCCCCACACAAGCTACAGCACTGACAGTAGCATCATTTTTCCACTGGGACTTTCATCCCAGGAATGATCTCCCCACTCGAGCACAGAAAGTTCCAAACACCATTACACACAGGGGATGGGAACCGACCCATGTCCTGGAGAATGTTACACCAGGATCCACAGTCCATTACCTCACAGCTGTTTGTGGGAGCTTGCTCTGCACCATTATACATCCCCATCACAATGATAACTACTGTGAGATTTGGTGGCAGGGCAGCACAGGACATGACAAAGATAAGGAAGGTGCTACATCAATGCAGTGCCACTGTCCTACTGCGAACCAAATCCTAAGATGACACACAGTCATAATTATTGTATCTCAGAGGAACAGAAGAGCCAGTAGTCAGCAGAAATCTCCAAGGGAAGGGGATACCACGGAAGCGAATTAACTTCATGACTTCACCTGTGGACAGGACGAGAGTATCTACCTGTGACCCACTGCAGGGCATTTCGAAAATCCTCAATTTCATGAGACACATTGTAGACAAACAGGACACAGGGAATCCTTGGCCTTTCACACTGGTTGATATTCAGCTTCTTCACAATCTCTTCATGGACGGATCCTCGACCGTAACATTGCACTGTAAAACACAGAACCTGTGCTCACTCAGTCTGCCTCACACCAGCACATTTCACTCAAGGTGATTCCTAGTAACAAAAGGGAAGGGGATAGATTTAATGTTCCTCCAAGCTCAGTGACGGGCACCCATCAGCATGGGAATGGGCTCTGTTTCACTGTCAATCTGTCAGCAAATGGGAGTTCTCAAGGGATGTGAAAGCAGCAGGTTAAGTGGGGTAGTTTACAGAGGCGGGGAGGAGTGTTGCAGACAGTGGAGACCGCAGAGATGACATGGAGTGTAGGTTCCAGAGTGGGTCAGAGAGATGGGGAGGGGTCACAGATACTGGAGTGTTGTAGGTGTTGCTGAGGGTCACAGAGAATGGAAGTGCTGTAGGGTCCATTTGGGCTCAGAGAGTGGGATGCGTAGGGAACAGAGAGGAAGGGAAAACAGACACACCGACAGGGTGAGGTATTGACGTGGGTGAGATAGTAAGCACCCTGACTCTCACAATGCACAGAATACCATCCGTGGAAGCATCGGGTCCACTGATACAGAGCCACATCCAACCTACAGGGACCTGTCACTGGGAGATGGCAGGATGTGCCCTGTGGAGGCCCTTCAGCCCATTGAGACATTGGACAATACAGCAGGATACAGGCCCTTTGGCCCAACCACTCCTCACTGGCCATGGTGCCCATCCAGATTGTCCACATTGTCTGCATTACAACTGTATCTCTCCAAGTCCCACTCCCTCCATGTACCTATCCCAGTGCTTCTGAACGGATACTCTTGTACCTGCCTCAACCACTTCCCCTGTGAAAAAGACCAAAGACCAAAGCATAGTTATTATCAAAGTACATATATATCACCATATACACCCCTGAGATTCATTTCCTTGCTGACATACTCAATAAATCCATATTGGAATAGTAACCATAATAGTTTCACATACTCTCCACTGTCTGGGTGAGAAAGTTATCCCTTAGGCCCCTTTTAACTCTCTCCCCCTCACCCTTAACCCAGGGACTCTAACTGTGGATCCTCTGACCTGGGGAAAATGCTGTTACCATGAACCTTATCTTGCCCCAATAATTTTATTTACTTCTCTATTCTGTCTTCCACAACACCCTTCCTCACTATCAGCAGCACCCTCTAATTTTGCGTCATCCACAGATTTACTGATCAAGCCTTGTGCACTGGCACTCGAATCATTTCTCAAAATAGTAATGAAAGAAACCCAACACTGATCCCTGCAGAACACAGCTCATCAGCAGCCTCCATTCCGAAACACAACCTTCAACCACCTCCCTCTGCTTTCGTCCTCCAAACCAATTTTGAATCCACCAATCTTGTCTAGATTCCTAACCATCCAGATTACCCTACCCGGTAAGATCTTGCCGAAGGCCTCACTGAACTACAAATAGACAACAACCACTGCTCTGCCCTCATCTGCATTTTCAGTCATCTCTTCAAATAGATTGAATACTGTTCACTAAGCAGAGCCTTTCATGCACAAAACCGTGCTGACTCTATTTAATCTGACTCCGTCCACTCAAATGCTGGTACACCCTGTCCTTCAGAACTCCCGTAGGTAACTTCCCCACTACTGATTTCGCACTGACTAGTGTGTCATTCCCTGGCATGAACTTCCTGCTCTTCTCAAACAACCAAACATGAGCTTCCTTCCAGTCTTCTGCAACTTTTCTGGTGGCAAATGATGAGACAATAATCTCAGCAACAGACTCCACAATTTCTCCTCTCACCACCCACAAATTTCAAGGAAGCACTCACTCTGGCCCTGGGGATTCATCCACCAATACACGGTAAGGTTGCAAATATCAACCTTTCTGGAAATATGACCAGTCTCCAAAACTTCTCTACCTAATTCCCTTGAGTAATCATGATTATCTCCTCAGTGAAAAAGGAGAAATATTCGTTAAGAATCTCACCCATGTCGTGCAGGTTAAGACACAGGTAGCCCTGCTAATGTCTGAAGGGATCTACTCACTTGGTAACCACCCTTTTACTCATGATGTGGCTGCAAAATCTCTTGGGATTTTCCTTTACCTTTCCTGCCAGAGCCTTCTCACACCCTCTCTCTTTGCCATCATGATTTCACTCGATTGTTTTCTTATTCATTTGGGATTAAAGGATTACCCAAATTAGGTGCATGACCTAATTGAACTATATCCTTTCATATTTTTCTTGATCAAAGTTTTTATATCTCTCATATTTTTGTATCCACCGAACTGACTCTCCATGATTTCATGCAATGCTTCCTACTAGACCAACAGACCATGCGAGGTCTTATTGTAGGTTCTGCTAAATGGACAACATTCTCTGCCCGAACCTCATCTACCATTTTGGTCATTCTACAGACAGCTCTAAAGAGGTTCAACTGCACAACGTTCCACTCACAACATCATGCAAACTCCTCCTAATCAGTCTCTGTCTACCCAAATACTGGGACATCCTATCCATCGAATTGCCCAGCACTAACTTCCCCACAATTGACGTCAGGTTCACCGGTCTGTCATTCCTTGGCTTATCCCTTCCATCGTTCTTAATCTATGGAACAACATTGATCTCATTGCATTCTTCAGTGGCATCGTTCCCCAGTAACAAACAAGGAAGGAAATATCTCTGTAAGGGCCTCCGCTGTTTCCTCTCTAGCCTCCCATGGAGTCCCAGGAATCACTTAGTAAGGCCCTGGTGATTTATCCACTAAAATGCACTGTAAGTCTGCAAATAGCTTCTCCCTAGGAATATGTATGTCCCCCAATCCATCTTAACATGCTTCCCTCATCCTTTGAGCAATTGTGATTTTCAGTAAATAGGTTCAACAATCATTGAGAAGAAATATTTTTTATAATTTCAACCTATCTGCCCCCTCAAGTTATAGACAGCCTGCTGATCCCCAACATGAACTTCTCCCTGACTAACCATCCTTTTAATCTTTACTGAGCTATAGAACCTCCTAGAATATTTCTTAATCTTATCTGTCAGATCCATCTCATACCCTCAATTTGCCCTCCAGATTTACCTCGTGCATTCTTGATACTTTATAATCATCATGAAGTTGACTTGTCCCCAAATTAAACACAATGTATTATGTGCAAAATGATGGAGGAACTCAGCAGGCCGGGCAGCATCAATAGAAAAGAGTACCGCCAATGCTTCGGACTGAGACCCTTCTTTGGGACTCCTGTTTGTGAACACAATGTATGCTTGCCTCTCCTCTTGACTGGAACTTCTTCTCCGAGCTCTTTTCGCTCTTCTCTTGCGTGCAGGTTGAAGATGTCAAATGATCTGGTTGCTCATTGTACAATGAAGGAGTCTTGGAGTCTCTTCTTGGCGGCGTATGGAGTAAGACTTTTTTGTCATAGCTCCATCTTCACAACTTACTTTCCACTGCTAGATTCGTTTTAAGTTTGAAAATTTATTATATTTGCTGAAGAATTTATGATTTAATTACAGTGGCTGATATTCGATCTGGAACTGAATTAAGAAATGGCAAAACTCTGCCCGAACCTCAACATACAAAGAAATCAGAGGAACTTTCTACTTCAGAAAGAATGCTCTCTTTAATAGTGAAGATCGGTGCGGTGGATACCAAAATCGATAAATTGACAAATGCTAATGAAATGCTTGAAAATACCATTCTTGCTGTTCAGGAATCTTTGAAGAATCTGGAAGATCGATATCAGACGTTTAAGCAGAGCACTCATAGAATTGAAAGGGAACTGGAGTTAATGAATCAAACTATTAAAGAGCAGGATTTGAAGATGTCTTTTATGGAAAAGAAAATTAATGAGACTACTTCGGAGCTATTAAGGATTAAGACGAAAACGATTGATCTGGAAAGCAGAAATCGCAGGATGAATTTACAAAACTGGGTTTGCCTGAAAATACGGAAACCGGTGAGTCATTGAAGTTTTTTTCGAACATGTTATATTCATTCTTTAGTGACATTCTCGAAGCCTGTCCAGTATTGGACAGAGTCCACCGAATTCGACCTCCTAAGCCTTCAGCTGAAACGAAACCACGTCCTGTAATCCTGTGTTTCCATTATTTTACAACCAAATAAGCTATTCTTCGGAATGCAAGGAAAAGGGATAAGCTAATTTATAACAAAGTTATGATTCATATAGTTGAAGATTTTACTCCAGAGATTTATGCTGAAAGAATTAAATATTAGGAAGTTATGGCGTAACTTTTTAAAATTAACTGCCGCCTGTCTCTGCGTTATCTGGCTCGTCTGATGATTACTCCACCCAATGCTCATATAAAATGGATTGACTCTCCAGGAGACAGTTGGAAATTTATAAAAGAGTTTCAGTCCACTTTGTAAGCAATTTGAAAAGCTGATCCTTAGCTGGGAGTTGTTTGTAACACCGTCGATGAAAGTCTGCTCCACGTTTTATGAATGCCCAGAACCAAACTTGGTTGACTCACTTAGATCTGCTGTTGTTTGCTTTAACAGTTAATGTAGTTTTGAATTTAACATATATATATTTACTTACCTTTTCTTTGATTTGTAAGTCTTTAATATTATTTGTAGTATATTAGTTGCTTGGATTTATCCTTTTTTTTGAATACATGGCTGCGTATTTTAAATGGATTTAAGATGGCCGTCGTTAATTCGGTCTTAACTTTTGTTAGACATAATATGAAAATATTTGGAATCTGTTTACTTTATGTATTCTTTGTTATTCCTTTTTGCTGGTGGTGACCTTTTACTTTGTAAGCAGGCGCGGCTATTTGGAGACAGGGGTTAAAGGTTATTAGAATAGCATGCTGTCCGCCTATTGGATGGTTTCTGAGTTTCCGGAGGAGGAGGGTGGATCTATTAGATTAGTTCTTTTTTCACTGGGCATTCCTGAGGAGTTTTTCTTTGTCAATCATTTTGCTTGTCTTTCTGATCGAGTCAAGCTTCGACCTTTGTTCCAATATAGGCTGCACCTGCGCATTAAATTACTTTATAAAATTTTTAAAATAAACTTTAAGTATGGATCTCAATAAAATTAATATAACATCTTGGAATTTAACTGGTATGAACCAACCTATTAAGCGCAGAAAGATTTTTAAGAATTTAAAAACACTTCATGCAGATATTATTCTAGCGCAGGAGACTCATTATCTGTAGGCAGGATGAAAATCGTTTTTTTAAATTTTGGAAGGGACCCTTATTTCATTCTTTATCAGTAAATAAAATAAGAGGGGTATCTATTTTTATTCATTCTAAAATCCCCTTTGTTCATTTTAATACTGTTACTGATTTAATTGGAAAATATTTAATTGTCACTGGTCTGTTATGTGGTCAAAATGTGGCTTTGGTGTGTGTATATGCACCTAATATAGATAGCCCTGAATTTTTTAGGACCCTATTTTCTGTATTGCCAAATTTAAATGAATATAAGTGGATTATGGGCGGTGACTTTAACTGCTGTCTCAATACGTCGATTGACAGATTGTTCACCAATCCGTCACTTCCTAATAAAGCTGCAACTTGTATTAATTCTTTTTTATTAGAATATGGTTTGGTGGATATTTGGAGATTTAAATATCCTAAAGAAAACGATTTTTTCTCTTTTTTTCACATGTATACCATAAAGATTCAAGAATTGATTATTTTTTGCTGGACACACGATTGGTGCCCCTGTTGCTGAGTGTGATCATGCACCTATGAAACTAACTTTGAAGTTTTCTGATACTCTTTGGATACCTCAGTGGAGATTTAATGTTTCATTGTTACAAGATTCAACTTTCATAAATTTTATTAAGGAGCAAATTTCTCTACTTCTTGAATTAAATGCAACTGAGGGAGTGTCAAATTTGGTTATTTGGGATGCGATGAAACCTTTTCTTAGGGGACAGATAATTTCATATTCGGTAGATTCAAGAAGGAAAACTGAGGTGGAACTTTTGCTGATCACTAATAGGATTAAAGAAATAGATAAAGTTTCTTCAGTAAATGCCCAGTGAAGATCTCTTTAAGGAAAGGATGGAACTCCAAGCACAGCATGATTTTCTTTTGACTTTTCCCATTGAACAGCAACTTCTTAAATCCAAAAGCCAATTTTATATATATGGAGACAGGTCAGGCAAATTATTATCTGGTCAGTTAAAAGCAAATATGGTTAAAGACAGATCCTGAAAATACGAAGACCTGATAGAACTGAAACGGTACCTCCTTATGAAATTAGTAATATATTTATGGATTTCTACTCGAATCTTTATAAATCTGAACTTTCAGACAATATTACTTTCATGAATAGTTCTTTGCAAAAATTGAATACACCTAACATTTCTATTCAAGATATGAATACATTAGATGCACCTATTAAACAAGAGGAAATAGCAAGGGCTATATCCTCTTTCCGATCAGTTAAGGCTCCGGGACCAGATGGATATACAGTGGAATTTTATAAGACTTTTACTGATACACTTATACTTCATTTATGTCAAATATTCACTGATTCTATATCCTCTGGGACTCTCCCGAAAACTTTTTATGAAGCTTCAATCTCTTTAATTCCTGAAAAAGATAAAGATTTATTTGAATGCACTTCTTATAGACCAATTTCTCTATTGAATGTGGATTTTAAAATCCTTTCTAAGATCTTCGCTGATAGACTTGAGAGTACTTTACCTACTGTTATTTCCAGTGACCAAACTAGATTTATTAAAAATAGATAATCACATTTTAACATTCGAAGATTACTAAATATTATTCATTCTTCTCCATCTAAAGAATCTGAATGTGTTGTTTCTCTTGATGCAGAGAAAGCCTTTGATAGGGTGGAGTGGTTTTACTTATTTGAGGTCTTGGAAAGATTTAATCTTGGCCCGGGATTTATTTCCTGGATTAAATTGATCTATCATGCTCCTATGGCTGTGGTTATAACTAATAATCAAAAATCAAAAATCTCCCCATTTTAGATTATATAGGGGTACTCGGCAGGGATGTCCTCTTAGCCCTTTATTATTTAACTTGGCCTCAGAACCCCTTGCTATTGCTCTTAGAGATTCTAATACTGTTCAGGGTATTAAGAGAGGGGACAAAATACACAAGGTTTCGTTATATACAGATGACCTGTAGTTTATATTTCAGCTCCTAGGAAATCTATTCCTTCTATGTTATCTACATTTTCTGAATTCAGTAGTTTTTCTGGGTATAATTTAAATTTACAGAAAACTGAGTTACTTCCTATTAATGCAAACACGAGGAATTCTGCAGATGCTGGAAATTCAAGCAACACACCTAGTTGCTGGTGAACGCAGCAGGCCAGGCAGCGTCTCAATCCTGACGAAGGGCCTCGGCCTGAAACGTCGACTGTACCTCTTCCTAGAGATGCTGCCTGGCCTGCTGTGTTCACCAGCAACTTTGATGTGTGTTGCTTGTATTTCCAATTAATAATTACTTGGATCCATATCATCAAGTACCTTTCAGTATCGCTAAAAATTACTTTACCTATCCTGGTATTAAAGTTACTAAAAATTTTAAGGATCTCTATAAATATAACTTTTTTTTACATTAATTGATTACACCAAACAAATGCCTTCTAAATGGTCACCTATGACATTATCATTAACAGGTCGAATTAATGCTATTAAAATAATAGTTTTACCATATATATTTCAGGCAGTTCCTTCATTTGTTCCTAAAAAGTTCTTTGACAGAATAGATTCTATAATCTTATCTTATATTTGGAACAATAAAAATCCTAGATTGAGTAAACCCTTATTGCAGAAACTAAAAAAAGGATGGTGGTATGGCTTTGGCAAATTTTAGAATGTACTATTGGGCAATTAATATTCGATATATTACTTTTTGGATTCACTATTCAGATATATATGAATGTTCTTCATGGTTGGATTTGGAGGAAAAATCGGTGAAAGGTTTCTCTTTGGCCTATTTACTGGGAATTCCTCTTCCCTTTTGTTTTCGAAGATTAGTAGACAAGATTTTAATCCCATTATTAAACAGACATTAAGAATTTGGTTTCAGTTTCGTCGATCTTTTGAGTTGAATAATTTTGTTCTTTCTAGTAATATCCATCTCAATTATTTTTTTAAACCATCAATTTTGGATAAGGCCTTTTTAATTTGGAAAACCAAGGGAATTATAACTTCTTCAGATTTGTTTTTAGGGGACTGTTTAATGTCTTTTTCTCAGTTAGTGGATAAATATGATTTATCTAATGTACACTTTTTTAGATATTTACAAATTACGAATTTTTTACGTGGTTTGTTGCCATATTACCCTTCTGCTTATCAATCTAATATGACAGATGCTCTCTTTCAGTTTAAACCATTTCAAAAAGGGTTGATAGCTATAATCTATAAATGGTTATTGAACTCACGAATGATACCTAATGATAAAATTAAACGTGCTTGAGAATCGGAAATTCAGGAGTCATTTCCAGATAATCAATGGAGTAAAATTTTTCGTTTGGTTAATAACTCATCTATTTGTGCCCGTCATTCCTTGATACAGTTCAAGGTAGTGCACCGGGCCCATATGTCAAAGGATAAACAAGTGCGTATTTTTTTCAAATATCAATCCTATTTGTGACAGATGTAATATTGAGGTGGCCACTTTAACTCTTATGTATTGGTCTTGTATAAAGCTAGATAACTTTTGGAGAGATGCTTTTAAAATGCTATCAAAAGTCTTGGATCTGGATCTACAACCTAATTTTCTTACGGCAGTTTTTGGGATTGTCCCAAAGGAAGCAGGAAACATTCCTGTTTCCGCTCAACGTATAATATCCTTTTCGACTTTACTGGCTAGGAGAGCCATTTTACTGAATTGCAAGGATTGTAATCAACTTACAGTCTTTCATTGGCTTTCCTCCATTATGTGCTGTTTAAGTTTAGAGAAAATAAGAAGTCGGACATTTGATAGATCCTTTAAATTTGAGCAAATCTGGCAACATTTTATTCAATATTTTCATTTAATTTGATTTATTACTCTTCCAATTTTTTTTTTTGCAGTTTCAGATTTGATCAGAAAATCTTTTTTTTTGGTCATATCCTCAGAATGGACTGCCCAGTCCCTTCTTTTTTGTTTCTTTATTTTTGTATAGTGTAGTGGGGGTCTTTTCCCTTCATTTAAAATTCCTATTTATGAACTGATAAGAGGAGAATTGCTGTTTTCTTTTTTATTATATATTATATACTAGCTTAACACTATGTATGATTTTGATGATGTCTATCTCAATCTTGGTTTGTATTGCTGTTGATATATATATTTGAGATAATTCTCCTCGTTTGTATTTATGCTCCTTGTAAATTAATAAAAAGATTAATAAAGAAAGAAAGAGGAAGTCTCAGTGCCCTCCGGATCCTCGCTCGACCCTAGTGCACAACACACATATCAATCAGAAACCTGTAACCTGGGATTTGGTGTTGATGTTACATTAGAACCGATGGGGATTTTCAGTTCTGACCCTCCCTCCCTCCCACACCCCCATCCCGGTGTGTCACTGACTGACTGGGATACAGTTCTGACAGCTTCCCATCACACCCACCCCAGACACATCTGCCCTAGGACATGTAATTGGAGACCGAGGGATGTACAGAATGAGGCTATTCAGCCCATCGTTGAATACACCAACAACGAGGTTACTTGCCCAGTGAGTCTGTCATGACCAATATGCCCAGCTGGATAATCCCAGATTCCTGCAGTCAACTTTATCCGCTCTAATCCTGCCTTTTCATGCATCTATCCAGATGCCCCTTCAATGATACCATTGCACCTGCTGCACCCACTTTCTTGGGCAGCTCGATCTATATACTCACCAGCCGATGGGTCAAAGAATTCCCCCTCTGATTGTCCAAATTGTCTGCATTACAACTGTATCTCTCCACGTCCCACCCCCTCCATGTACCTATCCCAGTGCTTCTGAAAGGATACTCTTGTACCTGCCTCAACCACTTCCCCTGTGGAAAAGACCAAAGACCAAAGTACAGTTATTATCACAGCACATATCTATCACCATATAAAACCCTGAGATTCATTTCCTTGCTGGCATACTCTATAAATCCATATTAGAATAATAACCACAATAATTTCACAGACTCTCCACTGTCCCTTTTAACTCTCTCCCCTTCATCCTTAACCCAGGGACTCTAATTGTGGACTCCTCTGACCTGCGAGGGACATGCACCCTATCTTGCCGCTATGATTTTATTTACTCCTCCATTCCGAATTCCACAACACCCTTCTTCACTATAATTAGTACCATTTAATTCTGTGTCAACCACAGATACACTGATCAAGCCTTGTGCACTGGCATTCGAATCATTTCTCAAAATAGTAATGAAAGAAACCCAACACTGATCCCTGCAGAACACAGCTCATCAGCAGCCTCCATTCCGAAACACAACCTTCAACCACCTCCCTCTGCTTTCGTCCTCCAAACCAATTGTGAATCCACCAATCTTGTCTAGATTCCTAACCATCCAGTTTACCCTACCTTGGAAGACCTTGTCGAAGGCCTCACTGAACTACAAATAGACAACAACCACTGCTCTGCCCACATCTGCCTTTTCAGTCACATCTTCAAATAGATTGAATACTGTTCAATAAGCAGAGCCTTTCATGCACAAAGCCGTGCTGACTCTATTTAATCTGACTCCGTCCACTCAAATGCTGGTACACCCCGACCCTCAGAACTCCCGTAGGTAACTTCCCCACTACTGATTTCACACTGACTGGTGTGTCGTTCCCGGGCATGACCTTCCTGCTCTTCTCAAACTACCAAACATGAGCTTCCTTCCAGTCTTCTGCAACTTTTCTGGTGGCAAATGATGAGACAATAATCTCAGCAACAGACTCCACAATTTCTCCTCGAGCCACTCACAAATTTCAAGGAAGCACTCACACTGGCTCTGGGTATTTATCCACCAATACACGGTAAGGTTGCAAATATCAACCTTTCTGGAAATATGACCAGTCTCGAAAACATCTCTACCTAATTCCCTTGAGTAATCAAGATTATCTCCTCATTTTAAAAGGGGAAATATTCGTTAAGAATCTCACCCATGTCGTGCAGATTAAGACACGGGTAGCCCTGCTAATGTCTGAAGGGATCTACTCACTTAGTAACCACCCTTTTACTCATGATATGGCTGCAAAATCTCTTGGGATTTCCCTTCATCTTTTCTGTCAGATCCATCTCACACCCTCTCTCTTTGCCCTCATGATTTCACTCCTGATTGTTTTCTTAGTCATTTGGCATTAAAGCATTACCTGACACATGACATAATTGAACTATGTCCTTCCATTTTCTTCTTGACCAAAGCTTGTATATCTCTCATACTTTTGTATCCACCAATCTGTCTGTCCAGCATTTCATGCAACGCTTCCTACTGGACCAGCCTACCATGCGAGGTCTTATTGTAGGTTCTGCTAAATGGACAACATTCTCAGCCTGAATCTCATCTACAATTTTGGTCATTCCACAAACAGCTCTAAAGAGGTTCAACTGCACAATTTTCCACTCACAACACAATGCAAACTCCCCCTAATCAGTCTCTATCTACCCAAAAACTAGAACATCCTATCCTTCCTATTGCCCACCACTAACATCCCCACAATTGACGTCAGGTTCACTGGTCTGTCATTTCTTGGCTTATCCCTTCTATGGTTCTTAATCTATGGAACAACATTGACCTCATTCCATTCTTCACTGGCATCATTTCCCAGTAACAAACAAGGAAGTAAATATTTCCGTAAGGGCATTCGCTGTTTCCTCTCCAGACCCCCACGGAGTTCCAGGAAGCACGTAGTAAGGCCCTGGTGATTTATCCACAAGGAATCACTGTAAGTCTGCAAATACCTGCTCCCTGGAAATATGTATGACCCCAATCCGTCTTAACATGCTTCCCTCATCCTTTGAGCAATTGTGATTTTCAGTAAATCAGTTCAGCAATCATTGAGGAGAATATTTCTTATAATTTCAACCTATCTGCCCCCTCAAGTTATAGAGAGCCTGCTGATCCCCAAGAGGAACTCTTACTAACCATCCCTTTAATATTTACTGAGCTACAGAACCTCCTAGAATTTTTCTCAATCTTATCTGTCTGATCCATCTCATACCCTCACTTTGCCCTCCAGATTTATCTCAAGTGCATTTTTTATATTTTTATAATCATCAAGAGATGAACTTGTCCCCAAATTAAACACAATGTGTTATGTACAAAATGATGGAGGAACTCAGCAGGCCGGGCAGCATCAATGGAAAAGAGTAAAGCCGATGCTTCAGACTGAGACCCTTCATCGGGACTCCTGTTTGTGAACACAATGTACGCTTGCCTCTCCTCTTGACTGGAACTTCAGTCTCTCTCATCAGCCAGGGTTCCTAAACCATCCAGGCTCTGTACACAAGAGGTACATAATACATCTACACCCTTGTTATGCCATGAGTCGTGCCCCAATCCTTGCTTCTCACCGTTACACTGAAGCTTCTCTGAGCTCTTTTCGCTCTTCTCTTGCGTGCAGGTTGAAGATGTCTGATGATCTGGTTGCTCACTGTACAATGAGGGAGTCTCACTGCCCTGTGGATCCTCACTCGACACTGGTGCACAACACAGACATCAATCAGAAAACCTGTAACCTGGGATTTGGTGTTGATGTTACCTTAGAACCGATGGGGATTTTCTGTTCTGACCTTCCCTCCCTCCAATAACCCTATCCCAGTGTGTCACTGTCTGACTGGGATACAGTTCTGACATTTTCCCATCACACCCACCTCAAACACACCTGCCCTACGGCATGTAATTGTAGACCGAAGGATGTACAGAATGAGGCTATTCAGCCCATCATTTAATACACCAAGAAAGAGGTTATTTGCCCAGTGAGTCTGTCATGACCAATATGCTCAGCTGGATAAACCCAATTTCCTGCAGTCAACTTTATCCGTTCTAACCCTGTCTTTTCATGCATCCACCCAGGTGCCCCTTCAATGATACCATTGTACCTGCTGCACCCACTTTCTCGGGCAGCTCGGTCTATATACTCACCGCCCTACGGGTGAAAGAATTGCCCCTCAGGTTCTATTTAGACCTTTCCAATTCACCATAAGCATATGCCCCAAGCTTTGGACTCTCCTGACGTGTGGGAAAGACTTGGCATACACCTTATCCTTGTCACACCATGATTTTATATATTTCTATATTATCATTACCTCCAACATGACAAGAAATAATGACCTAGTGTGGATAACCCCTCCCTATTACTCAGCACAGGCAACAGTCTTGCAATTCTCTGCCCAATTTCCAGTTTCACCACATCTTTCCTAGAAAAGGGAGACCAAATTTCTGCACCATGTTCCATTTGCAGCCTCACCAATGACATTTTCAATGGCAACATAATGTCCTAGCTCTGTACCCCACTGTTGAATGTCAGTGTCCTAAATGTTATTTTCTCCCAACATGTTCCCGCAGCTCAGGACATAAGGAGACGTTCTGAGCTTCTAAAGTGAGCTATTTCTCCTTAGTTATTATTTTAATAAACACACATCAAAGTTGCTGGTGAACGCAGCAGGCCAGGCAGCATCTGTAGGAAGAGGTGCAGTCAACGTTTCAGGCCGAGACCCTTCGTCAGGACTAACTGAAGGAAGAGTGGGTAAGGGATTGTTTGCGTTATTATTTTAATCTTTAATTTGTGTCAGATCAGATTAAAGATCTGTTTTTGTGTTACATCTACATTGAAACATTGAAACAGTCAGTGAAATGCTCATTTGCCTCGATGAACAACACAGTACAAGGGTGAGTTGGGGGGGGGGGGCGCCCGTACCTGTCACTGTGATCCCACTACCAACATAGCATGCGATCAGCTTACTCACACTAACCCTTTCCAAAATGGCAGGAAACTAGAATACTCAGTGGAAAAGTACTGCAGTCATGGGGAGAAAGTATAAACTCCTTAAAGGCAGCAGAGGAATTTAAAACGTCACCAGTGTCAGCCCTACAGGTAGAAATGGGAATAATGCCTTTGGAAATAAGAAGGATGCAACTGATGGCAAACTACTGGGCTAACTTGCAGGGGCACAATGATTCTCACCCTACTAAAGGAGTGTTGCAGGAGTGCTGGGAAAATGGGAGGTTTCAGAGGGATACCTTTAGTCGGGTAGGGAATGATATCGCGAAAGAATGTGGAGTGTTTGATCTGAGGATAAGTCCTTCAGTAGTTTATCCGGTTGTAGCTCCATGGAAGCTTGTATGGCCTGACATAGACTGGCATTTGTTAGAGGTAAAAAGGAAAGAAAGATATAAAACAGATTTGGTAAATGCATTTAACTGTCATGTGATGGAAACTTATAGTGATTATACTCACATTTATACAGATGGTGCGAAGGAACCTGAAACAGGAGTGACAGGGTTTGGGGTGGTAATACCAGCAAAAGAAATTGGAATCAGCAGAAGAACATCTAATAAGTTAGGGGTGTTTACGGTGGAGATGCTGGCAGTGTTGGTTGCATTGCAATGGGTGCAGAAAGCCAGACAAGCCAAAGCATTGATATGTTCAGATTCATCCTCAGTTCTAGCAAGTTTAAGGTCTTTTCACACAAACAGTCGGCAAGATGTACTTTATGAAGTCCTTCAGTTAGTTACAAGAATTGCAAATCAGGGAGGTCAGGTAAAATTTCTATGGGTTCCAGCACATGTAGGGGTGAAGGGGAATGAGAGGGTGGATGAGTTGGTAAAGAGGACGTTAAAGAAAGAAAATGTGGAAATGCACATTAGTATCAGTAAAGCAGAGGTTAAGTGTGTAATCTGGGAAAAAGTCAACCGAATGTGGCAAGAAAGATGGGACAGGGAGGGAAAAGGGAGGCATTTATATCAAATACAAAAGATTGTTGCAGGTACTAGGGTAGGTAATGGAAACAGAAGAGAGAAAATTGTGTGGACTAGGTTAAGGCTGGGGCATTGTGCATTAAACAAAACATTGAAAATGATAGGGAAACACCAGACAGGATTGTGTGAGGAATGTCAGGAAGAGGAGTCAGTAGAACATGTAGTTTTGTGTTGCAGGAAGTATGGGATACAGAGAGAAATGATGAGAATTAAATTAAGGGAGTTGGGGGTGCAGGAATTCACATTAAAAGGGTTGCTGGGCATGGGTGCGAGAGCACAAGTCCGGGTATTTTTAGCGTTTTTAAGGGGTACAGGGTTTTTTTTGTAGGATATGACGAATAAACAGGAATAGGATACTAGGATGGTCAAAGATGGGAGGGTGAAGTGTAGGTTTGTATATATATATATATATGTGTGTGTGTGTGTGCGTGTGTGTGTGTGTGTGTGTGTGTGTGTGTGTGTGTGTGTGTGTGCATGTGCGTGTGTGTGTGTGTGTGTGCGCGTGCGCGGTTGGGTGAAGGGATTTAGAATGTATGTCTAGTGCACATTCCGGAGCAGAGGGTGGCGGTAATGCACCATTAGGCTGGATGCCAACCGCCGTAAAACAAGATACAGACAGACAGAATTGAACACATATGGCTGCCACTGTAAAGTTTACACTAATCACTACAGAACTTCTTGGGATTTTTCTTAGCTTTATCTTCTAGATCGATCTCACACCCCCTCTTTTTGCCTCCTGATTTCCCTCTTGATAGTATTCTTAGTTATTTGATGTTAAGGGATTCACTGGAAAATAACCTAAATGCACCTTGTCTTTCCATATTTTTCTTGACCAAAGCCTGAATATCTCTTGTCTTGACAGGTTTACCCTCCACTTCAGCAGGAACATACTGCCTCTGCAGGCTCGATATTTCTCAACTCCTGCCCTAATCGCTCAGGGCGAGCGCCAAGCCTGTATTCTCACCGTTACACTTCTCCGAATTCCTGCTTCTCTTCCTTTGGCTCCATCCTGAAGAAATCGAACAATCCAATTGTTCATTCACCACTGAAGGCTCATCACCCGGCAGACTGTCGTCCTGCACTACTGGAATGCCTACACGTCAGTCAGGAGCCTTTAAGCTCAGAATTGTTGCTAAATTGACCTCCGTACCCAAAGACATTTTGGACTGCGAACCTCCCTCCCTCACCCAGCAGTCACTGCCTGACCGACTATAGTTCGTTCCATCATTTTCCTACCCAAGACACACATCAATCACATCCCTCACATTCCATGTGAGAAGGTTTCAGTGAAGCGTGAGGTGTGACAGGGAGAGACGGGTTTTACCCACCGGGGGAGGAATGTTCTCTGGATCTGGTTCTGTCACTGAGACTCTGTCTGATGGCCCGAATGGTATTTGGACAATGGCACTGAACTTTCCTCCTAATGAGAATACCGCTGGTTTCTCTCCAAAGTACTCGATGAACTGCTGTTCCTTCATGGAATAACCCTGGATGAGTACTTATCTGCTCCTCTCTCACATCTCGGGATTTCTGCAACAGAATCACGGCACAGATGTCTTCCTTCAGCACTCTTCCGCCTCCTGTAACACAGAGTAACAGTGTGTCTGGGTGTTGTGGGATGGGTGTGTGTCCCACCCACTGGGTATATCAGTTTTGAGCTCAGTACCTTCCACCTGGGGCTGTGCCCACCTTCCTGCCCCCTGTGTGTGTCCAGTTGATGCTGACTATGTACAAGACAGCCCTCCCATCCCACTACTGGCACTCACCTCCCCACACAAGCTACAGCACTGACAGTAGCATCATTTTTCCACTGGGACTTTCATCCCAGGAATGCCCTCCCCACTCAGGGGCACAGAAAGTTCCAAACACCTTACACACAGGGGAAGGGAACCGACCCGTGTCCCGGACATTGTTACACCAGGATCCACAGTCCGTTACCTCACAGCTGTTTGTGGGAGCTTGCTCTGCACCATTATACATCCCCATCACAATGATAACTACTGTGAGCTTTGGTGGCAGGGCACCACAAGACATGACAAGGATAAGGAAGGTGCTACATCAATGCAGTGCCACTGTCCTATTGTAAACCAAATCCCAGGATGTCACATAGTCAGAATTATTGTACCTCAGAGAAAGGGAAGAGCCAGTAGTCAGCAGAAGTCTCCAAGAGGAAGGGGATACCACGGAAGTAAATTGACTTCATGACTTCACCTGTGGAGAGGACGAGAGTATCTACCTGTGACCCACTGCAGGGCATTTTGAAAATCCTCAGTTTCATGAGACACATTGTAGACAAACAGGACACTGGGAATCCTTGGCCTTTCACACTTGTTGATATTCAGCTGCTTCACAATCTCCTCATGGACGGATCCTCGACCGTAACATTGCACTGTAAAACACAGAACCTGTGCTCACTCAGTCTGCCTCACACCAGCACATTTCACTCAAGGTGATTCCCAGTAACAGAAGGGAAGGGGATAGATTTAATGTTCCTCCGAGCTCAGAGTTGGACACGCATCAGCATGGGAATGGGCTCTGTTTCACTGTAAATGTGTCAGCAAATGGGAGTTCTCAAGGGATGTGAAAGCAGCAGGTTAAGTGGGGTAGTTTACAGAGGTGGGGAGGAGTGTTGGAGACAGTGGAGACCGCAGAGGTGACAAGGGGTGTAGGTTCCAGAGTGGATCAGAGAGATGGGGAGGGGTCACAGATACTGGAGTGTTGTAGGCATTGCTGAGGGTCACAGAGAATGGAAGTGCTACAGGGTCCATTTGGGCTCAGAGAGTGGGATGTGTGTAGGGAACGGAGGGGAAGGGGAAACAGACACACCGACAGGGTGAGGTATTGATCTGGGTGAGACAGTCAGCACTCTGACTCTCACAACACACAGAATACCATCCCTGGAAGCATCAGGTCCACAGATACAGAGCAACATCCAATCTACAGGGACCTGTCACCGGGAGACTGCAGGATGTGCCCTGTGGAGGTCCTTCAGCCCATCGAGACATTGGACAATACAGCAGCATACAGGTCCTTTGGCCCAACCACTCCTCACTGGCCATGGTGCCCGTCCAGATTGTCTGCATTACAACTGTATCTCTCCATGTCCCACCCCCTCCATGTACCTATCCCAGTGCTTCTGAACGGATACTCTTGTACCTGCCTTAACCACTTCCCCTGTGAAAAAGATCAAAGCCCAAAGTACAGTTATTATCAAAGTACATATATATCACCATATACACCCCTGAGATTCATTTCCTTGCTGGCATACTCAATAAATCCATATTAGAATAATAACCATAATAGTTTCACATACTCTCCACTGTCTGGGTGAGAAAGTTATCCCTTAGGCCCCTTTTAACTCTCTTCCCCTCACCCTTAACCCAGGGGCTCTAATTGTGGATTCTCTGACCTGGGGAAAAAACTGTTACCATGAACCTTATCTTGCCTCGATGATTTTATTTACTTCTCTATTCTGTATTCCACAACATACTTCTTCATTATAAATAGCACCCTTTAATTTTGCATCATCCACAGATTTACTGATAAAGCCTTGTGCACTGGCATTCGAATCATTTCTCAAAATAGTAATGAAAGAAACCCAACACTGATCCCTGCAGAACACAGCTCATCAGCAGCCTCCATTCCGAAACACAACCTTCAACCACCTCCCTCTGCTTTCGTCCTCCAAACCAATTGTGAATCCACCAATCTTGACTGGATTCCTAACCATCCAGTTTACCCTACCTTGCAAGACCTTGTCAAGGATCTCGCTGATCTACAAATAGACAACGTCCACTGCCCTGCCCACATCTGCCTTTTCAGTCATCTCTTCAAATAGATTGAATACTGTTCAATAAGCAGAGCTTTTTATGCACAAAGCCGTGCTGACTCTATTTAATCTGACTCCGTCCACTCAAATGCTGGTACACCCTGTCCCTCAGAACTCCCGTAGGTAACTTCCCCACTACTGATTTCACACTGACTGGTGTGTCATTCCCTGGCATGAACTTCCTGCTCTTCTCAAACAACCAAACATGAGCTTCCTTCCAGTCTTCTGCAACTTTTCTGGTGGCAAATGATGAGACAATAATCTCAGCAACAGACTCCACAATTTCTCCTCTCACCACCCACAAATTTGAAGGAAGCACTCACTCTGGCCCTGGGGTTTCATCCACCAATATACCGTAAGGTTGCAAATATCAACCTTTCTGGAAATCTGACCAGTCTCCAAAACATCTCTACCTAATTCCCATGAGTAATCATGATTATCTCCTCAGTGAAAAAGGGGAAATATTCGTTAAGAATCTCACCCATGTTATGCAGGTCAAGACATATGTACCCTGCTAATGTCTGAAGGGATCTACTCACTTGGTAACCACCCTTTTAGTCATGATATAGCTGCAAAATCTCTTGGGATTTCCCTTCATCTTTTCTGTCAGATCCATCTCACACCCTCTCTCTTTGCCCTCATGATTTCACACTTGATTGTTTTCTTGGTCATTTGGTATTAAAGCATTACCTGGCGCATGACATAATTGAACTATGTCCTTCCATTTTCTCCTTGACAAAAGCTTGTATATCTCTCATACTTTTGTATCCACTAAACTGTCTGTCCAGGATTTCATACAATGCTTCCTACTGGACCAGCCTACCATGCGAGGTCTTATTGTAGGTTCTACTAAATGGACAGCGTTCTCAGCCTGAACCTCACCTACAATTTTGGTCATTCTACAAACAGCTCTAAAGACGTTCAACTGCACAATTTTCCAGTCACACCATGCAAACTCCTCCTAATCAGTCTCTGTTTATCCAAATACTGGGACATCCAATCCCTCCGATTGCCCACCACTAACTTCCCCACAATTAATGTCGGGTTCACTGATCTGTCAATCCATGGCTTATCCCTTCTATCATTCTTAAACTACAGAATAACATTGACCTCATTCCATTCTTCAGTGGCATTGTTTCCCAGTTACAAACAAGGAAGTAAGTATCTCTGAAAGGGCCTCCGCTGTTTCCTCTTTAGCCTCCCACGGAGTCCCAGGAAGCACTTAGTAAGGCCCTGGTGATTTATCAACTAGAATTCACTGTAAGGCTGCAAATACCTTCTCCCTGGAAATATGCATGACCCCAATCCGTCTTAACATGCTTCCCTCATCCTTTGAGCAATTGTGATTTTCAGTAAAACAGTTCAGCAATCACTGAGGAGAAATATTTCGTATAATTTCAACCTATCTGCCCCATCAAGTTATAGAGAGCCTGCTGATCCCCAAGAGGAACTCCTCTCTAACCATCCTTTTAATATTTACTGAGCTATAGAACCTCCTAGAATTTTCTTTAATCTCGTCTGTCAGATCCATCTCATACCCTCACTTTGCCCTCCAGATTTACCTCAAGTGCATTTTTTATATTTTTATAATCATCAAGAGATGAACTTGTCCCCAAATTAAACACACTGCATTATGTACAAAATGATGGAGGAACTCAGCAGGCCGGGCAGCATCAATGGAAAAGAGTACAGCCGATGCTTCAGACTGAGACCCTTCTTCGGGACTCCTGTTTGTGAACACAATGTATGTTTGCCTCTCCCCTTGACTGGAACTTCAATCTCTCTCATCAGCCTGGGTTCCCAAACCATCCAGGCTCTGTACACAAGAGGAACATAATACATGTACACCGTTGATATGCCATGAATCGTGCCCCAATCCTTGCTTCTTACCGTTACACTGAAGCTGCTCTGCGTTCTTTTCGCTCTTCTAGTGCGTGTCGGTTGAAGATGTCAAGTTATCTGTTTGCTCACTGCTCAATGAGGAAGTCTCAGTGCCCTTTGGATCCTTGCTCGACTCTAGTGCACACCACACATATCAATCAGCAACATGCAACCTGTGATTTGGTGTTGATGTTAACTTAGAACCCATGGGGATTTTCTCTTCTGACCCTCCCTCCTCCCACGCCCCAATCCCGGTGTGTCACTGACTGACTGTGAAACAGATCTGACAGTTTCCCATCAAACCCACCACAGACACACCTGCCCTAGGGCATGTAATGGGAGACTGAAGGATGTACAGAATGAGGCTATTCAGCCCATCGTTTAATACACCAAGAACGAGGTGATTTGCCCAGTGAGTCTGTGATGACCAATATGCTCAGCTGAATAAACCCGAATTCCTACAGTCAACTTTATCCGCTCTAATCCTGTCTTGTCATGCATCCACCCAGGTGCCTCTTCAATGATACCATTGTACCTGCTGCACCCACTTTCTCGGGCAGCTCTGTCCATATACTCACCACCCTATGGGTGAAAGAATTGCCCCTCAGGTCCGATTTAAGACCTTTCCGATTCACCCTAAGCATATGTCCCAAGCTTTGGACTCTCATGACATGTGGGAAAGACTGTTGGCATCCACCTTATCCTTGCCACACCATGATTTTAAATGTTGCTGTATTATCATCACCTCCTACATGACAGGAAATAATGACCTACTGTGGATAATCCCACACTATTGCTCAGTACAGGCAACAGTCCTGTATTTCTCTGCCCAATATCCAGATTCATCACATCTTTCCTATAAAAGGGTGACCAAAATTCTGCACCACGTTTTATTTGCAGCCTCACCAATAACATTTTCAACAGCAACATAACCTACTACTTCCACACTCAACAATTGAATGCCAGCGTGCTAAATGCTATTTTCTCCCAACATGTTCCTGCAGCTCAGGACATAAGCAGAACTTCTGAGCTTCTAAAGTGAGCTATTTCTTCCCAGGTATCATTTTAATTCTAAAATAGTGACAGATCAGATTCAAGATATGGTTTTTCTGTTACATCTACATTCAAACATTCAATGAAATGCTCGTTTTTCTGGATGAACAACACAGTACAAGGATGAGGTAGGGGCGGCCATAAGTGTCACCCTGCTTCCAGTGTCAACATAGCATGCCCACAACTTACTAACAAAAAGGCTTTGGCACCGTAGCAGGAATCTAGAATACCCAAGGGAAAGCCACGGCAATCACAGAGAGAAAGTACACACTCTGTCAGGACAACAGAAGGAATTGAAATGCCATGAGTCGTGCCCCAACTTCGCTTCTCACCGTTACACTGAAGCTGCTCTGCGTTCTTTTCGCTCTTCTCGTGCGTGTCGGTTGAAGATGTCAAGTTATCTGTTTGCTCACTGCTTAATGAGGAAGTCTCAGTGCCCTTTGGATCCTTGCTCGACCCTAGTGCACACCACACATATCAATCAGCAACATGCAACCTGTGATTTGGTGTTGATGTTAACTTAGAACTGATGGGGATTTTCTGTTCTGACACTCCCTCCGCTCACGCCCCAATCCCTGTATGTCACTGACTGACTGTGAAACAGATCTGACAGTTTCCCATCAAACCCACCACAGACACACCTGCCCTCGGGCATGTAATGGGAGACTGAAGGATGTACAGAATGAGGCTATTCAGCCCATCGTTTAATACACCAAGAACGAGGTGATTTGCCCAGTGAGTCTGTGATGACCAATATGCCCAGCTGGATAAACCCAATTTCCTGCAGTCAACTTTATCCGCTCTAACCCTGTCTTTTCATTCATCCACCCAGGTGCCCCTTCAATGATACCATTGTACCTGCTGCACCCACTGTCTCGGGCAGCTCGGTCTATATACGCACCACACTATGGGTGAAAGAATTGCCCCTCAGGTCCTATTTAGACCTTTCCGATTCACCCTAAGCATATGTCCCAAGCTTTGGACTCTCATGACGTGTGGGAAAGACTGTTGGAATCCACCTTATCCTTGCCACACCATGATTTTAAATGTTCCTATATTATCATCACCTCCTACATGACAGGAAATAATGACCTACTGTGCATAATCCCACACTATTACTCAGTACAGGCAACAGTCTTGCAATTCTCTGCCCAATATCCAGATTCATCACATCTTTCCTATAAAAGGGTGACCAAAATTCTGCACCACGTTTCATTTGCAGCCTCACCAATAACATTTTCAACAGCAACATAACCTACTAGTTCCACACTCAACAATTGAATGTCAGCGTGCTAAATGTTATTTTCTCCCAACATGTTCCTGCAGCTCAGGACATAAGCAGAACTTCTGAGCTTCTAAAGTGAGCTATTTCTTCCCAGGTATCATTTTAATTCTAAAATAGTGACAGATCAGATTCAAGATTTGGTTTTTCTGTTACATCTACATTCAAACATTCAATGAAATGCTCGTTTTTCTGGATGAACAACACAGGACAAGGATGAGGTAGGGGCAGCCGTAAGTGTCACCCTGCTTCCAGTGTCAACATGGCATGCCCACAACTTACTAACAAAAAGGCTTTGGCACCGTAGCAGGAATCTAGAATACCCAAGGGAAAGCCACGGCAATCACAGAGAGAAAGTACACACTCTTTCAGGACAACAGAAGGAATTGAAATGCCATGAGTCGTGCCCCAACTTCGCTTCTCACCGTTACACTGAAGCTGCTCTGCGTTCTTTTCGCTCTTCTCGTGCGTGTCGGTTGAAGATGTCAAGTTATCTGTTTGCTCACTGCTCAATGAGGAAGTCTCAGTGCCCTTTGGATCCTTGCTCGACCCTAGTGCACACCACACATATCAATCAGCAACATGCAACCTGTGATTTGGTGTTGATGTTAACTTAGAACCGATGGGGATTTTCTGTTCTGACCCTCCCTCCTCCCACGCCCCAATCCCGGTGTGTCACTGACTGACTGTGAAACAGATCTGACAGTTTCCCATCAAACCCACCACAGACACACCTGCCCTAGGGCATGTAATGGGAGACTGAAGGATGTACAGAATGAGGCTATTCAGCCCATCGTTTAATACACCAAGAACGAGGTGATTTGCCCAGTGAGTCTGTGATGACCAATATGCTCAGCTGAATAAACCCGAATTCCTACAGTCAACTTTATCCGCTCTAATCCTGTCTTGTCATGCATCCACCCAGGTGCCTCTTCAATGATACCATTGTACCTGCTGCACCCACTTTCTCGGGCAGCTCTGTCCATATACTCACCACCCTATGGGTGAAAGAATTGCCCCTCAGGTCCGATTTAAGACCTTTCCGATTCACCCTAAGCATATGTCCCAAGCTTTGGACTCTCATGACATGTGGGAAAGACTGTTGGCATCCACCTTATCCTTGCCACACCATGATTTTAAATGTTGCTGTATTATCATCACCTCCTACATGACAGGAAATAATGACCTACTGTGGATAATCCCACACTATTGCTCAGTACAGGCAACAGTCCTGTATTTCTCTGCCCAATATCCAGATTCATCACATCTTTCCTATAAAAGGGTGACCAAAATTCTGCACCACGTTTTATTTGCAGCCTCACCAATAACATCTTCAACAGCAACATAACGTACTACTTCCACACTCAACAATTGAATATCAGCGTGCTAAATGCTATTTTCTCCCAACATGTTCCTGCAGCTCAGGACATAAGCAGAACTTCTGAGCTTCTAAAGTGAGCTATTTCTTCCCAGGTATCATTTTAATTCTAAAATAGTGACAGATCAGATTCAAGATATGGTTTTTCTGTTACATCTACATTCAAACATTCAATGAAATGCTCGTTTTTCTGGATGAACAACACAGTACAAGGATGAGGTAGGGGCGGCCATAAGTGTCACCCTGCTTCCAGTGTCAACATAGTATGCCCACAACTTACTAACAAAAAGGCTTTGGCACCGTAGGAGGAATCTAGAATACCCAAGGGAAAGCCACAGCAATCACAGAGAGAAAGTACACACTCTGTCAGGACAACAGAAGGAATTGAAATGCCATGAGTCGTGCCCCAACTTCGCTTCTCACCGTTACACTGAAGCTGCTCTGCGTTCTTTTCGCTCTTCTCGTGCGTGTCGGTTGAAGATGTCAAGTTATCTGTTTGCTCACTGCTTAATGAGGAAGTCTCAGTGCCCTTTGGATCCTTGCTCGACCCTAGTGCACACCACACATATCAATCAGCAACATGCAACCTGTGATTTGGTGTTGATGTTAACTTAGAACTGATGGGGATTTTCTGTTCTGACACTCCCTCCGCTCACGCCCCAATCCCTGTATGTCACTGACTGACTGTGAAACAGATCTGACAGTTTCCCATCAAACCCACCACAGACACACCTGCCCTCGGGCATGTAATGGGAGACTGAAGGATGTACAGAATGAGGCTATTCAGCCCATCGTTTAATACACCAAGAACGAGGTGATTTGCCCAGTGAGTCTGTGATGACCAATATGCCCAGCTGGATAAACCCAATTTCCTGCAGTCAACTTTATCCGCTCTAACCCTGTCTTTTCATTCATCCACCCAGGTGCCCCTTCAATGATACCATTGTACCTGCTGCACCCACTGTCTCGGGCAGCTCTGTCCATATACGCACCACCCTATGGGTGAAAGAATTGCCCCTCAGGTCCTATTTAGACCTTTCCGATTCACCCTAAGCATATGTCCCAAGCTTTGGACTCTCATGACGTGTGGGAAAGACTGTTGGAATCCACCTTATCCTTGCCACACCATGATTTTAAATGTTCCTATATTATCATCACCTCCTACATGACAGGAAATAATGACCTACTGTGCATAATCCCACACTATTACTCAGTACAGGCAACAGTCTTGCAATTCTCTGCCCAATATCCAGATTCATCACATCTTTCCTATAAAAGGGTGACCAAAATTCTGCACCACGTTTCATTTGCAGCCTCACCAATAACATTTTCAACAGCAACATAACCTACTAGTTCCACACTCAACAATTGAATGTCAGCGTGCTAAATGTTATTTTCTCCCAACATGTTCCTGCAGCTCAGGACATAAGCAGAACTTCTGAGCTTCTAAAGTGAGCTATTTCTTCCCAGGTATCATTTTAATTCTAAAATAGTGACAGATCAGATTCAAGATTTGGTTTTTCTGTTACATCTACATTCAAACATTCAATGAAATGCTCGTTTTTCTGGATGAACAACACAGGACAAGGATGAGGTAGGGGCAGCCGTAAGTGTCACCCTGCTTCCAGTGTCAACATGGCATGCCCACAACTTACTAACAAAAAGGCTTTGGCACCGTAGCAGGAATCTAGAATACCCAAGGGAAAGCCACGGCAATCACAGAGAGAAAGTACTCACTCTTTCAGGACAACAGAAGGAATTGAAATGCCATGAGTCGTGCCCCAACTTCGCTTCTCACCGTTACACTGAAGCTGCTCTGCGTTCTTTTCGCTCTTCTCGTGCGTGTCGGTTGAAGATGTCAAGTTATCTGTTTGCTCACTGCTTAATGAGGAAGTCTCAGTGCCCTTTGGATCCTTGCTCGACCCTAGTGCACACCACACATATCAATCAGCAACATGCAACCTGTGATTTGGTGTTGATGTTAACTTAGAACTGATGGGGATTTTCTGTTCTGACACTCCCTCCGCTCACGCCCCAATCCCTGTATGTCACTGACTGACTGTGAAACAGATCTGACAGTTTCCCATCAAACCCACCACAGACACATCTGCCCTCGGGCATGTAATGGGAGACTGAAGGATGTACAGAATGAGGCTATTCAGCCCATCGTTTAATACACCAAGAACGAGGTGATTTGCCCAGTGAGTCTGTGATGACCAATATGCCCAGCTGGATAAACCCAATTTCCTGCAGTCAACTTTATCCGCTCTAACCCTGTCTTTTCATTCATCCACCCAGGTGCCCCTTCAATGATACCATTGTACCTGCTGCACCCACTGTCTCGGGCAGCTCTGTCCATATACGCACCACCCTATGGGTGAAAGAATTGCCCCTCAGGTCCTATTTAGACCTTTCCGATTCACCCTAAGCATATGTCCCAAGCTTTGGACTCTCATGACGTGTGGGAAAGACTGTTGGAATCCACCTTATCCTTGCCACACCATGATTTTAAATGTTCCTATATTATCATCACCTCCTACATGACAGGAAATAATGACCTACTGTGCATAATCCCACACTATTACTCAGTACAGGCAACAGTCTTGCAATTCTCTGCCCAACATCCAGATTCATCACATCTTTCCTATAAAAGGGTGACCAAAATTCTGCACCACGTTTCATTTGCAGCCTCACCAATAACATTTTCAACAGCAACATAACCTACTAGTTCCACACTCAACAATTGAATGTCAGCGTGCTAAATGTTATTTTCTCCCAACATGTTCCTGCAGCTCAGGACATAACCAGAACTTCTGAGCTTCTAAAGTGAGCTATTTCTTCCCAGGTATCATTTTAATTCTAAAATAGTGACAGATCAGATTCAAGATTTGGTTTTTCTGTTACATCTGCATTCAAACATTCAATGAAATGCTCGTTTTTCTGGATGAACAACACAGGACAAGGATGAGGTAGGGGCAGCCGTAAGAGTCACCCTGCTTCCAGTGTCAACATGGCATGCCCACAACTTACTAACAAAAAGGCTTTGGCACCGTAGCAGGAATCTAGAATACCCAAGGGAAAGCCACGGCAATCACAGAGAGAAAGTACACACTCTTTCAGGACAACAGAAGGAATTGAAATGCCATGAGTCGTGCCCCAACTTCGCTTCTCACCGTTACACTGAAGCTGCTCTGCGTTCTTTTCGCTCTTCTCGTGCGTGTCGGTTGAAGATGTCAAGTTATCTGTTTGCTCACTGCTCAATGAGGAAGTCTCAGTGCCCTTTGGATCCTTGCTCGACCCTAGTGCACACCACACATATCAATCAGCAACATGCAACCTGTGATTTGGTGTTGATGTTAACTTAGAACCGATGGGGATTTTCTGTTCTGACCCTCCCTCCTCCCACGCCCCAATCCCTGTGTGTCACTGACTGACTGTGAAACAGATCTGACAGTTTCCCATCAAACCCACCACAGACACACCTGCCCTCGGGCATGTAATGGGAGACTGAAGGATGTACAGAATGAGGCTATTCAGCCCATCGTTTATTACGCCAAGAACGAGGTGATTTGTCCAGTGAGTCTGTGATGACCAATATGCCCAGCTGGATAAACCCAATTTCCTGCAGTCAACTTTATCCGCTCTAACCCTGTCTTTTCATGCATCCACCCAGGTGCCCCTTCAATGATACCATTGTACCTGCTGCACCCACTGTCTCGGGCAGCTCTGTCCATATACGCACCACCCTATGGGTGAAAGAATTGCCCCTCAGGTCCTATTTAGACCATTCCGATTCACACTAAGCATATGTCCCAAGCTTTGGACTCTCATGACGTGTAGGAAAGACTGTTGGCATCCACCTTATCCTTGCCACACCATGATTTTAAAAGTTCCTATATTATCATCACCTCCTACATGACAGGAAATAATGACCTACTGTGGATAATCCCACACTATTACTCAGTACAGGCAACAGTCTTGCAATTCTCTGCCCAATATCCAGATTCATCACATCTTTCCTATAAAAGGGTGACCAAAATTCTGCACCACGTTTCATTTGCAGCCTCACCAATAACATTTTCAACAGCAACATAACCTACTAGTTCCACACTCAACAATTGAATGCCAGCGTGCTAAATGTTATTTTCTCCCAACATGTTCCTGCAGCTCGGGACATAAGCAGAACTTCTGAGCTTCTAAAGTGAGCTATTTCTTCCCAGGTATCATTTTAATTCTAAAATAGTGACAGATCAGATTCAAGATTTGGTTTTTCTGTTACATCTACATTCAAACATTCAATGAAATGCTCATTTTTCTGGATGAACAACACAGTACAAGGATGAGGTAGGGGCAGCCGTAAGTGTCACCCTGCTTCCAGTGTCAACATAGCATGCCCACAACTTACTAACAAAAAGGCTTTGGCACCGTAGCAGGAATCTAGAATACCCAATGGAAAGCCACGGCAATCACAAAGAGAAAGTACACACTCTTTCAGGACAACAGAAGGAATTGAAATGCCATGGGTCGTGCCCCAATCTTCGCTTCTCACCGTTACACTGAAGCTGCTCTGCGTTCTTTTTGCTCTTCTCGTGCGTGTCGGTTGAAGATGTCAAGTTATCTGTTTGCTCACTGCTCAATGAGGAAGTCTCAGTGCCCTTTGGATCCTTGCTCGACCCTAGTGCACACCACACATATCAATCAGCAACATGCAACCTGTAATTTGGTGTTGATGTTAACTTAGAACCGATGGGGATTTTCTGTTCTGACCCTCCCTCCTCCCACGCCCCAATCCCGGTGTGTCACTGACTGACTGTGAAACAGATCTGACAGTTTCCCATCAAACCCACCACAGACACACCTGCCCTAAGGCATGTAATGGGAGACTGAAGGATGTACAGAATGAGGCTATTCAGCCCATCGTTTAATACACCAAGAACGAGGTGATTTGCCCAGTGAGTCTGTGATGACCAATATGCCCAGCTGGATAAACCCAATTTCCTGCAGTCAACTTTATCCGCTCTAACCCTGTCTTTTCATTCATCCACCCAGGTGCCCCTTCAATGATACCATTGTACCTGCTGCACCCACTGTCTCGGGCAGCTCTGTCCATATACGCACCACCCTATGGGTGAAAGAATTGCCCCTCAGGTCCTATTTAGACCTTTCCGATTCACCCTAAGCATATGTCCCAAGCTTTGGACTCTCATGACGTGTGGGAAAGACTGTTGGAATCCACCTTATCCTTGCCACACCATGATTTTAAATGTTCCTATATTATCATCACCTCCTACATGACAGGAAATAATGACCTACTGTGCATAATCCCACACTATTACTCAGTACAGGCAACAGTCTTGCAATTCTCTGCCCAACATCCAGATTCATCACATCTTTCCTATAAAAGGGTGACCAAAATTCTGCACCACGTTTCATTTGCAGCCTCACCAATAACATTTTCAACAGCAACATAACCTACTAGTTCCACACTCAACAATTGAATGTCAGCGTGCTAAATGTTATTTTCTCCCAACATGTTCCTGCAGCTCAGGACATAACCAGAACTTCTGAGCTTCTAAAGTGAGCTATTTCTTCCCAGGTATCATTTTAATTCTAAAATAGTGACAGATCAGATTCAAGATTTGGTTTTTCTGTTACATCTACATTCAAACATTCAATGAAATGCTCGTTTTTCTGGATGAACAACACAGGACAAGGATGAGGTAGGGGCAGCCGTAAGTGTCACCCTGCTTCCAGTGTCAACATGGCATGCCCACAACTTACTAACAAAAAGGCTTTGGCACCGTAGCAGGAATCTAGAATACCCAAGGGAAAGCCACGGCAATCACAGAGAGAAAGTACACACTCTTTCAGGACAACAGAAGGAATTGAAATGCCATGAGTCGTGCCCCAACTTCGCTTCTCACCGTTACACTGAAGCTGCTCTGCGTTCTTTTCGCTCTTCTCGTGCGTGTCGGTTGAAGATGTCAAGTTATCTGTTTGCTCACTGCTCAATGAGGAAGTCTCAGTGCCCTTTGGATCCTTGCTCGACCCTAGTGCACACCACACATATCAATCAGCAACATGCAACCTGTGATTTGGTGTTGATGTTAACTTAGAACCGATGGGGATTTTCTGTTCTGACCCTCCCTCCTCCCACGCCCCAATCCCTGTGTGTCACTGACTGACTGTGAAACAGATCTGACAGTTTCCCATCAAACCCACCACAGACACACCTGCCCTCGAGCATGTAATGGGAGACTGAAGGATGTACAGAATGAGGCTATTCAGCCCATCGTTTATTACACCAAGAACGAGGTGATTTGTCCAGTGAGTCTGTGATGACCAATATGCCCAGCTGGATAAACCCAATTTCCTGCAGTCAACTTTATCCGCTCTAACCCTGTCTTTTCATGCATCCACCCAGGTGCCCCTTCAATGATACCATTGTACCTGCTGCACCCACTGTCTCGGGCAGCTCTGTCCATATACGCACCACCCTATGGGTGAAAGAATTGCCCCTCAGGTCCTATTTAGACCATTCCGATTCACACTAAGCATATGTCCCAAGCTTTGGACTCTCATGACGTGTAGGAAAGACTGTTGGCATCCACCTTATCCTTGCCACACCATGATTTTAAAAGTTCCTATATTATCATCACCTCCTACATGACAGGAAATAATGACCTACTGTGGATAATCCCACACTATTACTCAGTACAGGCAACAGTCTTGCAATTCTCTGCCCAATATCCAGATTCATCACATCTTTCCTATAAAAGGGTGACCAAAATTCTGCACCACGTTTCATTTGCAGCCTCACCAATAACATTTTCAACAGCAACATAACCTACTAGTTCCACACTCAACAATTGAATGCCAGCGTGCTAAATGTTATTTTCTCCCAACATGTTCCTGCAGCTCGGGACATAAGCAGAACTTCTGAGCTTCTAAAGTGAGCTATTTCTTCCCAGGTATCATTTTAATTCTAAAATAGTGACAGATCAGATTCAAGATTTGGTTTTTCTGTTACATCTACATTCAAACATTCAATGAAATGCTCGTTTTTCTGGATGAACAACACAGGACAAGGATGAGGTAGGGGCAGCCGTAAGTGTCACCCTGCTTCCAGTGTCAACATGGCATGCCCACAACTTACTAACAAAAAGGCTTTGGCACCGTAGCAGGAATCTAGAATACCCAAGGGAAAGCCACGGCAATCACAGAGAGAAAGTACACACTCTTTCAGGACAACAGAAGGAATTGAAATGCCATGAGTCGTGCCCCAACTTCGCTTCTCACCGTTACACTGAAGCTGCTCTGCGTTCTTTTCGCTCTTCTCGTGCGTGTCGGTTGAAGATGTCAAGTTATCTGTTTGCTCACTGCTCAATGAGGAAGTCTCAGTGCCCTTTGGATCCTTGCTCGACCCTACTGCACACCACACATATCAATCAGCAACATGCAACCTGTGATTTGGTGTTGATGTTAACTTAGAACCGATGGGGATTTTCTGTTCTGACCCTCCCTCCTCCCACGCCCCAATCCCTGTGTGTCACTGACTGACTGTGAAACAGATCTGACAGTTTCCCATCAAACCCACCACAGACACACCTGCCCTCGGGCATGTAATGGGAGACTGAAGGATGTACAGAATGAGGCTATTCAGCCCATCGTTTATTACACCAAGAACGAGGTGATTTGTCCAGTGAGTCTGTGATGACCAATATGCCCAGCTGGATAAACCCAATTTCCTGCAGTCAACTTTATCCGCTCTAACCCTGTCTTTTCATGCATCCACCCAGGTGCCCCTTCAATGATACCATTGTACCTGCTGCACCCACTGTCTCGGGCAGCTCTGTCCATATACGCACCACCCTATGGGTGAAAGAATTGCCCCTCAGGTCCTATTTAGACCATTCCGATTCACACTAAGCATATGTCCCAAGCTTTGGACTCTCATGACGTGTAGGAAAGACTGTTGGCATCCACCTTATCCTTGCCACACCATGATTTTAAAAGTTCCTATATTATCATCACCTCCTACATGACAGGAAATAATGACCTACTGTGGATAATCCCACACTATTACTCAGTACAGGCAACAGTCTTGCAATTCTCTGCCCAATATCCAGATTCATCACATCTTTCCTATAAAAGGGTGACCAAAATTCTGCACCACGTTTCATTTGCAGCCTCACCAATAACATTTTCAACAGCAACATAACCTACTAGTTCCACACTCAACAATTGAATGCCAGCGTGCTAAATGTTATTTTCTCCCAACATGTTCCTGCAGCTCGGGACATAAGCAGAACTTCTGAGCTTCTAAAGTGAGCTATTTCTTCCCAGGTATCATTTTAATTCTAAAATAGTGACAGATCAGATTCAAGATTTGGTTTTTCTGTTACATCTACATTCAAACATTCAATGAAATGCTCGTTTTTCTGGATGAACAACACAGTACAAGGATGAGGTAGGGGCAGCCGTAAGTGTCACCCTGCTTCCAGTGTCAACATAGCATGCCCACAACTTACTAACAAAAAGGCTTTGGCACCGTAGCAGGAATCTAGAATACCCAATGGAAAGCCACGGCAATCACAAAGAGAAAGTACACACTCTTTCAGGACAACAGAAGGAATTGAAATGCCATGGGTCGTGCCCCAATCTTCGCTTCTCACCGTTACACTGAAGCTGCTCTGCGTTCTTTTTGCTCTTCTCGTGCGTGTCGGTTGAAGATGTCAAGTTATCTGTTTGCTCACTGCTCAATGAGGAAGTCTCAGTGCCCTTTGGATCCTTGCTCGACCCTAGTGCACACCACACATATCAATCAGCAACATGCAACCTGTGATTTGGTGTTGATGTTAACTTAGAACCGATGGGGATTTTCTGTTCTGACCCTCCCTCCTCCCACGCCCCAATCCCGGTGTGTCACTGACTGACTGTGAAACAGATCTGACAGTTTCCCATCAAACCCACCACAGACACACCTGCCCTAAGGCATGTAATGGGAGACTGAAGGATGTACAGAATGAGGCTATTCAGCCCATCGTTTAATACACCAAGAACGAGGTGATTTGCCCAGTGAGTCTGTGATGACCAATATGCCCAGCTGGATAAACCCAATTTTCTGCAGTCAACTTTATCCGCTCTAACCCTGTCTTTTCATGCATCCACCCAGGTGCCCCTTCAAAGATACCATTGTACCTGCTGCACCCACTTTCTCGGGCAGCTCTGTCTATATACGCACCAACGTACAGGTGAAAGAATTGCCCCTCAGGTCCTATTTAGACCTTTCCGATTCACCCTAAGCAGATGTCCCAAACTTTGGACTCTCATGACGTGTGGGAAAGACTGTTGGCACCCACCTTATCCTTGCCACACCATGATTTTAAATGTTCCTATATTATCATCACCTCCTACATGACAGGAAATAATGACCTACTGTGCATAATCCCACACTATTACTCAGTACAGGCAACAGTCTTGCAATTCTCTGCCCAATATCCAGATTCATCACATCTTTCCTATAAAAGGGTGACCAAAATTCTGCACCACGTTTCATTTGCAGCCTCACCAATAACATTTTCAACAGCAACATAACCTACTAGTTCCACACTCAACAATTGAATGCCAGCGTGCTAAATGTTATTTTCTCCCAACATGTTCCTGCAGCTCAGGACATAAGCAGAACTTCTGAGCTTCTAAAGTGAGCTATTTCTTCCCAGGTATCATTTTAATTCTAAAATAGTGACAGATCAGATTCAAGATTTGGTTTTTCTGTTACATCTACATTCAAACATTCAATGAAATGCTCGTTTATCTGGATCAACAACACAGTACAAGGATGAGGTAGGGGCAGCCGTAGTGTCACCCTGCTTCCAGTGTCAACATGGCATGCCCACAACTTACTAACAAAAAGGCTTTGGCACCATAGCAGGAATCTAGAATACCCAAGGGAAAGCCACGGCAATCACAGAGAGAAAGTACACACTCTTTCAGGACAACAGAAGGAATTGAAATGCCATGAGTCGTGCCCCAACTTCGCTTCTCACCGTTACATTGAAGCTGCTCTGCGTTCTTTTCGCTCTTCTAGTGCGTGTCGGTTGAAGATGTCAAGTTATCTGTTTGCTCACTGCTCAATGAGGAAGTCTCAGTGCCCTTTGGATCCTTGCTCGACCCTAGTGCACACCACACATATCAATCAGCAACATGCAACCTGTGATTTGGTGTTGATGTTAACTTAGAACCGATGGGGATTTTCTGTTCTGACCCTCCCTCCTCCCACGCCCCAATCCCTGTGTGTCACTGACTGACTGTGAAACGGATCTGACAGTTTCCCATCAAACCCACCACAGACACACCTGCCCTCGGGCATGTAATGGGAGACTGAAGGATGTACAGAATGAGGCTATTCAGCCCATCGTTTATTACACCAAGAACGAGGTGATTTGCCCAGTGAGTCTGTGATGACCAATATGCCCAGCTGGATAAACCCAATTTCCTGCAGTCAACTTTATCCGCTCTAACCCTGTCTTTTCATGCATCCACCCAGGTGCCCCTTCAATGATACCATTGTACCTGCTGCACCCACTGTCTCGGGCAGCTCTGTCTATATACGCACCACCCTATGGGTGAAAGAATTGCCCCTCAGGTCCTATTTAGACCATTCTGATTCACACTAAGCATATGTCCCAAGCTTTGGACTCTCATGACGTGTAGGAAATACTGTTGGCATCCACCTTATCCTTGCCACACCATGATTTTAAATGTTCCTATATTATCATCACCTCCTACATGACAGGAAATAATGACCTACTGTGGATAATCCCACACTATTACTCAGTACAGGCAACAGTCTTGCAATTCTCTGCCCAATATCCAGATTCATCACATCTTTCCTATAAAAGGGTGACCAAAATTCTGCACCACGTTTCATTTGCAGCCTCACCAATAACATTTTCAACAGCAACATAACCTACTAGTTCCACACTCAACAATTGAATGCCAGCGTGCTAAATGTTATTTTCTCCCAACATGTTCCTGCAGCTCAGGACATAAGCAGAACTTCTGAGCTTCTAAAGTGAGCTATTTCTTCCCAGGTATCATTTTAATTCTAAAATAGTGACAGATCAGATTCAAGATTTGGTTTTTCTGTTACATCTACATTCAAACATTCAATGAAATGCTCGTTTTTCTGGATGAACAACACAGTACAAGGATGAGGTAGGGGCGGCCATAAGTGTCACCCTGTTTCCAGTGTCAACATAGCATGCCCACAACTTACTAACAAAAAGGCTTTGGCACCGTAGCAGGAATCTAGAATACCCAATGGAAAGCCACGGCAATCACAGAGAGAAAGTACACACTCTTTCAGGACAACAGAAGGAATTGAAATGTCATGAGTCGTGCCCCAATCTTCGCTTCTCACCGTTACACTGAAGCTGCTCTGCGTTCTTTTCGATCTTCTCGTGCGTGTCGGTTGAAGACGTCAAGTTATCTGTTTGCTCACTGCTCAATGAGGAAGTCTCAGTGCCCTTTGGATCCTTGCTCGACCCTAGTGCACACCACACATATCAATCAGCAACATGCAACCTGTAATTTGGTGTTGATGTTAACTTAGAACCTATGGGGATTTTCTCTTCTGACCCTCCCTCCTCCCACACCCCAATCCCGGTGTGTCACTGACTGACTGTGAAACAGATCTGACAGTTTCCCATCAAACGCACCACAGACACATCTGCCCTAGGGCATGTAATGGGAGACTGAAGGATGTACAGAATGAGGCTATTCAGCCCATCGTTTAATACGCCAAGAAGGAGGTGATTTGCCCAGTGAGTCTGTGATGACCAATATGCCCAGCTGGATATACCCAATTTCCTGCAGTCAACTTTATCCGCTCTAACCCTGTCTTTTCATGCATCCACCCAGGTGCCCCTTCAATGATAGCATTGTACCTGCTGCACCCACTGTCTCGGGCAGCTCTGTCTATATACGCACCACCCTATGGGTGAAAGAATTGCCCCTCAGGTCCTATTTAGACCATTCCGATTCACCCTAAGCAGATGTCCCAAGCTTTGGACTCTCATGACATGTGGGAAAGACTGTTGGCATCCAGCTTATACTTGCCACACCATGATTCTTTATATTTCTATATCATCACCACCTGCTGTGTTACAACGAATAATGACCTAGAATGGAAAACCCCTCCCTATTATTCAACACTGGCAACAGTCTTGCAATTCTCTGCCCAATTTCCAGTTTAACCAAATCTTTCCTCTTAAAGGGTGACCAAAACTCTGCACCATGTTCGAATGGCAGCCTCACCAATAACATTTTCAACGGCAACATAATGCTCTAGTTCCGTATTCAATGCCCAACTAATGAATGTCAACGGGCTGAATGGTACTTTTTCCCAACATGATCCTGCAGCTCAGGACAGAAGCAGACCATCTGAGCTTCTAAAGTGAGCTATTTCTCCTCAGGTATTATTTTAATCTTAAAATAGTGACAGATCAGATTAAAGATCTGTTTGTGTGTTAGTTCTACATTGAATCATTGAAACATTCAGTGAAATGCTCGTTTGCCTCAATGAACAACACAGTACAAGGATGAGCTGGGGGGTGCGCCCGTAGCTGTCACTGTGATCCCATTACCAACGTAACATGCGATCAACTTACTTACACTAACCCTTTGCGAAATGGCAGGAAACTGAATACTTCATGGAAACCTACTGCAGTCATGGGGAGAAAGTACAAACTCCTTAAAGACAGTGGTGGGAGTTGAACACACATGGCTGCTACTGTAAAGTTTATGCTAATCACTACAGAATTTCTTGGGATTTTCCTTAACCTTATCTTCTAGACCCATCTCACACCCTCTCTCTTTGCCCTCCTGATTTCCCTCTTGATAGTATTCTTAGTCATTCAATGTTAAGGGATTCACTGGGAAATAACCTAATTGCACCTTGTCCTTCCATATTTTTCTTGACCAAAGCCTGAATATCTCTCGTCTTGACAGGTTTACCCTCCACTTCGACAGGAACATACTGCCTCTGCAGACTTGATATTTCTCAACTCCTGCCCTAATCGCTCAGGGCGAGCCCCAAGCCTGCATTCTCACCGTTACACTTCTCCGAATTCCTGCCTCTCTTCCTTTGGCTCCATCCTGAAGGAATCGAACAATCCAATAGTTCATTCACCACCGAAGTCTCATCGTCCGGCGCATTGTCACCGCGCCCTACTGGAAAACATACACATCATTCAGAAGCCTGAAGATTTATCTCCCTTATGTCACTGTAAGGCTGCCAATACCACCTCCCTGGTCATAAGACTGTCCACCAAAACATTTCCACGTTTCCCGTATTTCTTGAGCATGCTCAGTAAACACTGAGGAAAAATACATTTTAAAACCACACCCATCTCCAGCTGCAGAAGACATCGGCAGCCTTGCTGATATCTAAGGGAACCTACTCTCTTGCCAGCCACTCTTTTACTCTTGATTAAACGTCTTGGGATTTTCTTAACCTCACCTGCCAGATTCATCTTTTACTCTCTCTTTTCTCTGATGATCTTCCTTTTGAGAGTATTCTGAGCCTTTCTAATTCAAGGGATTCACAAATCCTAGACCAAAACATTCCTTCAGTTAGTCCTGACGAAGGGTCTCGGCCTGAAACGTCGACTGCACCTCTTCCTAGAGATGCTGCCTGGCCTGCTGCGTTCACCAGCAACTTTGATGTGTGTTACCAAAATACTCTGTGTGTTTCATTCTTTTTCCTGATCAGAACTTGACAATCTCTCATCATCCAGAATTCCCCACACTTGCCAGGTTTACCGTTCACCTCAAAGGAACATATTGCCCCTTAACTCTCAATCTCTCTGCAGTCATGCCCCAAGCCTGCCCTCTCACCGTTACAGTTAAGCTTTTCTGAGCTACTGCCATTCGTCTCTGGGCTCCAGATTGAAGAACTACGAGAAGCCGATCGTTCATTTGACACTGATAGGGTCTTACCACCCTGCAGATCTTCACTCCACCCTATTGCACAACACAAACAGCATATTGTTACCTGGGAATTGGTACTGAATTGACCTCAGGACCCATGGGGGATTCCTTCTCTGACCCACCCACCCTCCTTCCTGCTGTATCTTCTGACTGACTGGGGTACAGACCCATCACTCTCCCCCCACTACCACCCCAGACACACATCTGACACGTCCCTTATGTTTGTAGTGGGAAGTTTACAGTGTAAAATGAGGTGTAGCAATAGAGAGTCAGGTTTTACCCACCGGAGCAGGAACCTCCTCTGGGTCGGGTCCTGTCGATGAGACTCTGTTTGACAGTCTGAATCACTGTGGGGCACTGGTACGTCTTTGATCTACTCCACCAGCTACTGGAATCCATCCAGAATACACGAAAAACTTTAGTTCCCTCATGGAATAACCCTGAATTTTTTGTTATCTTCTCCTCTCTGACAGCTGTGGATTTCTGCAATAGAATCACGGCACAGATGTCTTCCTTCTGCACCAAACCTCCTCCTGAAACACAGAGTAACAGAGTGAGCTGGGTGATGCCGTGGGAGGGCTGTGTGTCCCTCAGGGTACATCAGCACCTTCCACCCAGGGCTGTGCCCTCCCTCCTGCCCCCTGTATGCCCGGGTGGTGTTGTGGTGATGCTGTCTGTGTACAAGGCAGTCCTCACACCCCCACTACAGGCACTCACGTCCCACAGGAGGTACAGCACAGGGATTTTCAGCCCAACCACCAGCTCCCCTATCAGGTGCACAGAAAGATCCACATACACCATTTCACACAGAGCGAGGGAGCCCAAGTGTGTGTCCCGGACAACGTTGCATCAGAATACCTGGTAGATTGCCCCACTGATGTTTGTGGGAGCTCGTTGTGCACCAATACACATCTCCCATCACAATAACAACCTCTGTCCCCTCGACAGATACAACTGGGCAGGACATTATCATCTTCAGAAAGCCATTTCATCAGTGCATGTCCCTGATTTATAAATGAATCAATCACAAGGAACACACACAGTGTTAGTGTGCTCCTCAGGTAGGGAAGAGCCAGCAGAGATCAGAAGCCCCAAAAGGGAAGGGTTTTCATGGAAATGTTATCAGTCAGTGACTTCACCTGTGCTAGAAGAAATAAACAGGTAGACTATTTTCTAACTTGCGAGAAAATTCAAAAATCTGAGGACTTAGGAGTCCTTGTGCAGGTTAATTTGCAGCTTGAGTCATTGGTGAGGAAGGCAGGTACAATGTTAGCATTCATTTCAAGAGGACTAGAATATAAAAGCAAGGATGTAATGTTGAGGCTTTATAGAGCATTGATGAGGCCTCACTTGAAGAATTGAGTGATTTCGGCCCCTTTTATAAGAAGGGATGTGCTGACATTGCAGAGGACATTCATGAAAACAATTCCAGGATTGAAAGGCTTGTCATATGAAGAGTGTTGATGGCTCTGGGTCTGAACTTATTGGAATTCAAAAGAACGAGAGGTGACCTCATTGAAACCTACAGAATGTTAAAAGACCTTGATTGAGTCGATGTGGAGAGTATGTGTCCTCTGGTGGGGGAGTCTAAAACCAGAGGACACAGCCACAAAATTGAGGGAATGGAGATGAGGAGAAATTTCTTTATCCAGAGAGTGGTGAATCTGTGGAATTCATTGTCACAGGTGGCTGTGGAGGCCAAATCATTGGGTATATTTAAGGTTCTTGATTAGTCAGGGCATGAAGAGATACCGGGAGATGGCAGGAAATTGGAGCTGAGAGAAAGAATGGATCAGCATGATAAAATGGTGGAGCAGATTTGATGGGCCAAATGGCCTAATTCTGCTCCTATATCTCATGGTCTTATTAATTATTTACCTGTGACCCAGTGAAAGGCATTCTTAATATCCAGAATTTCATGAGACACTTTGTAGACAAAGAGAACACAGGGAACCTCTGGCTCTTCACAATGGGAGATGTCCAGCTCCTTCACAATCTTCTTATGGATCTCTCCCCGACCGTAACATTGCACTGTGAAACACAGAGTGTGAGTTCATCTCCCAGTCTCAGTGTGTCACCCAGAGATGCACCCGGTCTCACTTCTCCCACATGAGGGGTAGGATGTTACAGACAGGTAGATGATAGTGTAGTGGGGTAGACGGAGGATAGTGGGGATAGTGGAAAGTGTGGGGGCAGGAGGGAATGGTAGAGATTGGGATGGAGAGGTGAGGAGCGTGGGGATGGAGGGATGGGGGTGGTGAGGGCAGTATCCCCCATCCCTTTCCCCACTGTCACTCACCTAACACTCTCTCCACAAACTCTACGTCCACACTAGACCGGATAATTTTGAAAATGCCGGTTTCGCGTAAAAACCACAGGCGTCACACTAGGCATTTTTAAAAATACTTCTGTCCACATTAAAACAGATATTTGGGTGAATCTCTTCCTACTAGGCATGCGCAGGACACACAGAAAACAAGCGAAGAGGAAACGGAGACACGAGGAAATCTGCAGATGCTGGAAATTCAAGCAACACACACAAAAAATGCTGGTGAACGCAGCAGGTCGGGCAGCATCTATAGGAAGAGATACTGTCGACGTTTTGGGCCTGACCTGCTGCGGTCACCAGCATTTTTTGAAGAGGAAACGGTATACTTGGTGCGCGTTTGTCTAGTTACAGACTAGAAAAACCCGTTACCCATACACACTACGCCGGATATTAGTCGCTTTCAGATTTATTCACTCTGGAGAGCAAATCTGAAAATCTCCACACTAGACCAGATAAATCCGTAACCGAAGATTTTTCTCTTCGTTTTGACACTGAAATGGCGTTTTCCTCCCGCGAAAACGGAGATGTTCAGAAACACTCTCCAGAGTGAATAAATCTGAAAACGCCTTACATCCGGTGTAGTGTGTACGGAGTAACTGGATATTTTTAAAACCGCTGTCATGACGTGCCGGAACAAATGGTGGCGGCAGCGCGGCATTTCATTGTTTTCCAGAACGCAACCTCCAATACCACAACAATATGACAATGGATGTGTAACAGCCTAATGTAACATTGTATGGAAATACAAGATAACACTGATGCTTTATTAATGTATTGTTTGTGCAAACATTCAATAGATGCAATTGTCACTTTTGCCCAGTAATTCGTTTTATTGCACGTGTTAAATACAGCAAAATAAAACACAAAGACATGGCAACAGTAAAGGGAAACAAATGAGGGACAGCAAATTTCACTTTTGCCCAGTAACAAGCCTTATTGTATTTAGTTGTAGCTGTCGTCCCTTTCACCGAAGAGACTATGGCTATAGGAAATGTTTCTGGACAAAGGCGCAGCAAGTCTTTTGTTTGGCAATTTCCTTTTGAGTTTTTCTAGTCTGTAACTGGACAAACGCGCAACAAGTACTGTATCCCGGTTCCTCTTCGCTTGTTTGCTGTAGCCTGCGCATGCCCAGTAGGAGAAGATTCGCCCAAATAGACCGGATAATTTTGAAAACGCCGGTTTCGAGTAAAAACGACAGGCGTCCACATTACGCGTTCTTCAAAATACCTCCGTTTTCATTAAAACGGATATTTGGGCGAATCTACTCCTACTGGGCATGCGCAGACACATCCGCAGAAAACAAGCGAAGAGGAAAAGGTGTAATATTTACGTTTCCGCGGCAGCGTTGTGCTATTTCCATAGAATAAAGCTAGAGTACCAACAACAACAGCGAAAGAAAGTTTTCAACAATGTCTTCGAGGAATACTAAGAAAACCTCCGCTGGAAAAATCAGACCGGACTTCTTCGTTTAGACAGACAATGAAGACGAGCTGTTTCTGCGAGTTACAAACGACTACAAAGTCAGCAAAGCAGTAGAGATATTTAATTCCAAACAAACTATTAACGTAGACAATAAAGTAAACAACACACGCATGAAGCCGTCCTCTATCCAAGATCAACAAGAGATTCGAATCTTCTGCCGCCAGACCTGCGCAGTAATGACACTAATAGTTTTAAAGATAGACTCAATCAAATCAATTTGGGGGATCTAGTCAAAAAAGCTCACTCTACAATTTAAGTCTCACGCCGTTCACGCGACTGTGCGTTATGACAGCCGTCCGGCAGTGCTTGCGCAGTACCAAGCAGAAGCAGAAAAAACATTGTTGTTGTGGTGTTGTCATTATAGCGTTTGTAGATATCTCCATTATCCCGTCCTCACTACAACGCGAAACAATCGTTTTCAAATTTACACCCTCTGGAGAGTGTTTTCGAAAATCTCCGTTTTCGGGGGATGAAAACGCCGTTTCAGTGTGGACGGAGAGTCAAAACGAAGAGAAAAAGCTTCGTTTTCAAATTTATCCGGCGTAGTGAGGTCGCTTAATGTGGACAGAGGTATTTTTTTAAAACGCCTAGTGTGGACTCCTGTCGTTTTTACGCGAAACCGGCGTTTTCAAAATTATCTGGTCTTGTGAGGACGGAGCCTCATCAGTCAAAGTCCTCTCCCTCTGTCAAATATCCCTATCTCGCCCCGTCCCATTTCCATCACACCGCCCTCCCTCTGCTTCCCCGAACGCCTCTCCCTCACCCCACCCGACCTCTCTTCCTGTCCCTCCGCCTTGTTCTCCCACATTCACCAACTCCTCCTTCCCCTCACCCGCCGCCCTGTCACCCCCACAAATCACCCTCACCCACCGTTGCACCGAATCCCCATCCTGCACGTATTTCTCCCACTTTCTGATCAGTCATTTCCGTGTTTACGCACACGAGGGCGGGGCCTTCCACCATACTCCAATTCTATTCGTCTGAGAAGCTGGCAGTCAGCGCGACAACTCTCTGTGAATGGATAGCAACACTTTGAAACTCCACCGACTGTCATTGGTCGAGCCGACCGCCTGTCATGGCGTAGAGGCGGGATCTGGGTTACAGCCCCGCCCCCTGGCGCCGAGGTGTTCTATTGCAGGGGCGCAGGATGGAGCTGGATGGAGAACGGCTGAAGCTCCAACTGCTGGGCCGGAGTTACGAGTACGCTGCTGGCTGTGGGGTGTTGTGGGGGGCATTCTGTGGGAATATTGACCGACGGCCTCTATAGGTCCGGAACGATATTCGTACACGGTCCCTTGCAAACTCTGATAGAATGGCAGGGAGGGAGACTAATGGTGACGGCAATAGCACGGAGTGTGGGTGGGGAGAGGGACTGAGAACAGGAAGGTGAAGGGTCGGAAGAAAAAGAAAGGAGGTGTGTCTAGTGTAGGCGGATCGGAAAGTGAGGGAGGTGAAGTTGAGGAGGAGGGCCCGAGGGCAAAATTGCTAAATGTAGTGGTAAGATTTGAGCGGGAAGAGGGAGTAAAGAAAATCGATCCTTGAGTGGGGATGGACGAATGAACAAGGCATGTGGTATGTGGAGTTGTGGGTGGTAGGTGCAGGCGAAGGAAGGGTGTAGACAGCAGTAACCTGTGTTGTTCATCCATGTGTTGAACTGTAGGGGGAGGAGGGCAGAGGGGAGGTGTTGGCGCTGAGGGAGCATTGGGTGCCTTGGTACCTGGGCTGGTGTGCAGAGGGGGTGTGACAGGAGGGCAACTGTCAAACCTATTGAAGAAATGGTGCATCTCTACTGTGCATCTGCAGAGGGACGTGAGTATAGATGTGCACAGACCAGCTCTCTTCAGCCGCTCAGAAAGTGGAGACATTGGTGAGCTTTCCTGTGGAGGATGTGTTCTGGGACCATGTGAGATGTGCATTCCCAGGACTCTGAAACTGCTCAAGTTTCTGCCAGAGTGTCACTGATATAAAGAGGGTGTGAGTTCTCCTCAATAACCATCTCTTTTGTCTTGTTGACATTGATGAAGAGGTTATTTGCCTGGCACCAGGCCTTGAGCTCTTCCACCTCCTCTCTGTAGGCCATCTCATTGTTGTTGGTGATGAGCCCCACCACTGTCATATCATCTGATTTGGGTCAGAACTGATCTCTGCTTGTCTTCATTCCTCTGCTGTCACCTTTCTCCATCTTCACTGCTTCTCCAGCCATCAAGTGTTCACTTTCCCCTCCACTTTATACTTCCCCCTCCCCAATACAGTCTCCACATGCAGACTTTCACTACCCTCTGCCTAAAGAAGTTCTGACACATCAGTTTGAAACCACCAGCCCATTATCTTTAGTTATTTCCCTTGTTCCAGACCCTGATGAAATCATCCAAAATCTCCCCTGTCAAAACAGTCTTAGACCTTTGAATAAGGTCACTCCTCATTCTTCTAAAGTCTAAGCAATGCAGACACAAACTGTTTAGTCTTTCTTGACAGCACAGCTTTTGCCAATCTGGTGATCCCAAACCAGAAACCATCGGATAACCTCAAGATCTATTACACACTAAAAACTGGTGACCCTGACCTTGACAAGAAACCAAGATACAACCTCAGGAAAGTAATCAGCGATGCCGTGAGACAACACCAGTGTAACATCAAGTTCCAACATGATGTCTGTTATGTCAAGGCTTACATGCAAGAACAGACTTCAAAATGAACTTGGGCAGCATCGTGTCAAGAGCACATCGATTCCAGATGAGTTTTTCGTGTCCATCCACACTTTGAACAGAAATCACCACCCAACCAACAGACTCCAGAGTATCTGAATCTACAGTCACCATTGTAAACGTAAGATCAGTATTCAGGAGGGTGAACTCACGGAAAGCATCCGGCCTGGATGGTTTTCCTGCCCATATCCTGAGATCATGTGGGGATCAGCTGGCAGGGTTATTTGGAGGTACTTTTATCCACTTCCTGCTGCAATTTGATGTTTTCACCAACTCTAGGAAGACCACTGCATACTGGTACCGAAGAAAAACAAGGTAATGTGCCCCTTATCGATTACCGCCCAGTAGCTCTGACATTATCATGATGAAGTGATTCGAGGTGTTGGTCATGGATCAGTCTAATCTAGTTTTCCAGACAATCTCAACCAATATTGATTTGCCTACCACTGCAATATATCCATATGTATAAGTCAACACCCCCTCCAACCTCCTCCCCCCATTCTATACTCAATTCAGGGGCATTTTAACAGTACAGACACCCATGCCAGACTGTTGTTTGTTGTCTACCATTCTGCCTTCAGTGCCAGAATTCCAAACAAACTCATCACCAAACTCAGGGATCTGGGAATCAATGCCTCCCTCAGAAACTGGATCTTCGACTTCCTGACCAACAGACCACACACAGGAAGGACAGGCAGCAACACAAACACCACGATTATTAAGAACATTGATTCTTCACAAGGTTGCATGCTCAGCCCCCTACTCTACCCTGTTCACCTTTGGGACTGTCATCTAGTGCCTCTGACATCCACCATTATGAGGTGTTTCAAGAGGTTTGTCATGACGCACATTAACTCCAGCCTCCTAGACAACCTCAACCCACTGCAATTCACCTACCACCATGTTCTCTGGTAACCACCATCTCCCTGGTCCTGTACTCATCCCTGGAGCACTGGGACAGTGAGAACACCAACTTTAAAGATTGGTTGTCATTTCAGCTCTGTGCTCAATACCATAATTCAAAGCAAACTCATCTCCAAACTCCTAGAGCTGGGAATCAACACCTCCGTTGGATCGGTGACTTTCTAACCAACAGATCACAATCAATAGGGACAGGCCCATTTGGTGACTTTCTAACCAACAGGCACAATCAATAGGGATTGTCTCACCTCTGCCACGATTATTCGCAAAACTGATGGTCCAAAAGACTGGGTCCACAGCCCCACACACCACTCCCTGTACACTCATGTCTGTGTGGCCAGATTCTGCTCTATCTCCATCTACAAGTTTGTAGATGAACTTAGTGAGTTGTATGTAAAATCACAACGAGTTGGAGTACAGGAAGGAGATAGAGTACCCAGTGACAAGGTGTCATGATAACAACCCTTTCCCTCGATGCTAACAAAATGAAAGAGCTGGTGACTGATTAAAGAAAGAGGAGCAGTGTACATGTTCCTGTCTACATCAATGATACTGATGTTCAGAGATTCAAGTTACCAGGATTAAACATCACCTATACCCTGTCATAGTCCACCTACATCATCATCACGTCAAAGAAAGCTCTCAAATGCCTGTAATTCCTCAGGAGGTGGAACTGGCTCACAGCGTGCCCTCAATCCTCATGAATTTTTATCTATGCACCATAGAAAGTATCCTATCTAGACTCACCACGGCTTGGTATGGCAACTGCTCTGCCTAAGAAACAAGAAACAGCAGAGAACTGAGGACAAAGCTCAGCACATCACGGAACACAAACTCCTCTTTCTGAACTTAGTCAATATTTCTTGCTGCCTCAGTAAAATATCCAGCAGAATCAAAGACATGAATATGCACATGTCAACTAATTACTATTTCATTGTGATGGTATTTAACTCCATTCTTTTCAATGTAGCGCTTATCGAGATTTGAGCAAAGCACAGCAATGTTTCACTGTCTGCTTGCATTCAGCCTTGCCTGGGAAATTGGACTGTCAAGTCAACTGACTCTGAATACTAGCGGTAATCATTTATAATTAGTTGTTTCTTTCCGCTGCAGTGTTGGCTTTGCTTTCTATTTGAGAGTTTTAGTTAATGGCCCTGTTTGGCCGAGTGTTTATTGTTTTCTTTACCATCTAACTCTGTTGTAGGGGACAAGCTACAGACAATGGAATCTGTTCTCAGATTCCTCAATGTTACGGAAGCATTGAGGCAGATAATCTTGTGCTGAAAAGCCTAGTCTCATCAGGTGGAATTGGTATCATCCCTAGCTGCAACGGTTGAACAGCTCACTGCAGCCAATCGGACACGGGTTTCTGCGATTTCCACTCTCTCGGCTGCCATCCACCAGCTCACTGTGGACAGCCAGCATCAGCTGACAGCCATTAACGCTCTTGCCAATGTAATTCAGCATCTTTTGGCCGCCTCAGTCCCACTCCCAGCATCTCACAGGTCCTCCTTTTCTGCTGCCTGGACAATCTCTGCTATTAATGATCCTGCTCCTGTGCCCGGACCAGAACTGACTCTCATCTTCGGACTCTCACAGTCTCCTATGTTGGTACAGGAACCGAGAATTCCACCACCAGACAGATATTCTGGTGATCCTGACAGCTGCGCGGAATTTTATTAGCCAATGCGCGACGAAATTCCAAGCCCAACCTGGTCATTTTGATTATGATGCACGAAAGCTGGCGTACATGGTCAATCTTCCAGATGGACATCCACTCTGCCTGCTAAGTGCTTTACGGGAGCAAAGCTGCCTCACAGCCCAGTCATTCCGACATCTCATGGCGGTGTTAAGGAGGGTTTTTGGTCTTCCAATACAGGGTTAGGAGGCCACCTCCGACTGTTGGACCTGCGCCAAGGCAGAGGAATGGCAGGAGCCTATGTAGGCAAATTCCACACACTTGCAGCAGAGATAGGTGGGAATGAGAGAATTCTCATCACTGCCTTCCAGTGTGGACTGAACGCAGGGGTCTGGCACAAGATCGCTGTCCAGAATGAGCAGGATAGTCTGGATGACCTGTTAATCTGGTTTTTCGAGTGTACAACCGGGTAAGTGGGTGGCACAGGGAAAGAATGTTTCAAGCTTCTTACACAGCATCTGATCACCGTCATTCCTCGCCCTCTCTCTCTCCTTCACCACCCAGCACCCAGTCTACGGAGGAGCCTATGCAAGTAGGGATACACCTGTCTCAGGAGGAACGAGAGTGGCACAGGAGAACAGGTTCCTGCCTCTACTGTGGCGATCCAGGACACTTCCGGGTGGCATGTCCCCAGCACACATTAAAAGAGAATTCCCATCAGCAGGGAGAGGAATCGTGATGGGTTGGTGCTGTCTTCAGTCAGCTTCCCCAAACTGTGTAATGCTCACAGCTTCCTTGTCATGGAGGTCTCAAACACATGAACTTAAAGTATTTATCGACTCCGGTGCAGTCGGGAATCTCATGGACATCTCTCTAGCTCAAAGATGGGGAGTTCCGACTTGGGAATTAAGAGAAAAGATCACCGTCAAGCGTTGGACGGTTGACCTCTGGGCACCGGCCAAATCCACCATTGCTTTGTCTTGTGGTCTAATCTGAAAGAATACGTCATGTGAGTGTTCTGTCATATCTTCTGCCTTCACTCACATTTCCTCAACTGACATATCTTTGTGTATTTAATATTTCAGTTATACTCAATTTGATATATTTAAGGAATTGCGTCTATATATATTGGTTGATTAAACATTCTTGTTTGTTTAAATAATCTATAATGTGTTATATGTACAGATACATGAATTACATACGTCAACATGCTACCACGTGATACGTGCGCACCTCACTTAAAGTAAACTTGACGTTGGACCCATCTTTTTGGACTCCCATGTCTTCCTTTGAATTGGTTTAATATTTTAAAATTACCAACAAAAACAATCTTGTCCTCACATTGTTTGACTGGAATATCCAGAGGGACCTACTCTCTATCAACATTAAACTGCTTAAACAAACAGTTACACAAACACGAGGAATTCTGCAGATGCTGGAAATTCAAGCAACACACATCAAAGTTGCTGGTGAACGCAGCAGGCCAGGCAGCATCTCTAGGAAGAGGTACAGTCGACGTTTCGGGCCAAGACCCTTCGTCAGGACTCAGAACAAACAGTTAATCAGTTGAAAACTGAAACCTATTTCCCTCATAAAATCATTCCCCAGAATATGTTCTTGAGCAGTTGGCAAGTTGATGAGCAGAACTGAGTGGGACACACTCAGTTGTCCCAACTGTATGTTCAGTGGTGTAGTCAGCTGCCCTGCTGTGAATGTCCTGTAAATCCAGATAAAATAATATTATCTTGCACTTCCCAATGGTTCACTGACTGTGGATTTATTCAGGGTGGTTCAAGAGCCTCTGGTGTCCCAAAACAGTTTATATGACAGCCTCCTACCCGAGCTTCTACAAGAGGTCGACCCGCACCAGCCCACCCTGTGGTGCACTCCAATGTAACTGAGGCCTGACACCGTCATTGTGTACTTGAGACCCCACAGGTAACTCGGCAGAGGGTTGTGGATTTCCATCGGCACCCTGGACATGACATTGCGGTAATGTAGTTGAACTTCTGGGGCAATAAAACTTCTGTTACATCCTGTCCTTTCCCAACCCGTCTGGGTTGTGGGCAGACCCTAGCAAAATATTTCCATGGGGTCCAGTATTCATAACAGGAGGATTGTCGACATTCTGACCGCGTCCTTGACCACCCCTTCCAGTAGGTGGTGCTGCTGAGCGTGACGATGGCTTACCCTGTTAGACACCCCGTCCCCCTTCATTCTGCCGCTACACACCTTGTTCTCCCATAGGGGACATTTTAGAACCTGTTTCCCCTTATCCTCCATCATACCTTTCTCCCTTCCCTCTCCCATTCTCGTTTCATCCTTCTGAGAAACCATGCTTCAGTGTGTGTGCATCTGTGGGATCATACATTTCACACACTCTTCTGCTCTCCTCAGTACTGTGTGATACCAGAGTCTTCAGCCAGTTAATACTCTGTTGTTGAGTCAAATCTCACCTGTCCAAAATGGAAATATAAACACTTGAGAAAACTGACCATAACTTTGTCACAGATGCAGTGGGGTGCTCTCCTTTTCACGGTCTACACTTATGTAGAGCCTCCACTGGGTTACTTTGATTAGTTCCTGCAGCTTTTAATGGAGTGTCCAGTAAATCACACAGTGTCCCTTGGCCTTGTGCCTGTTCCTCTGGCAGGGCTGAGGGAAACACTGGTTAGACACCGAAGTGTTAACTTCTGCTCCTTTGCTCCATCTAAACTGTGAATTATCTTGTGCTGCTGACTGAGCTGGAAAAGGTCTCGAGGATCGTCTTCCAGCCTACACTTTGATATATTCATAGTTATCGCACTCAACTGGGCCACGCCAAAAGGTGTTGTGTCACATCTATGTCAGGATGCTGTTTCTTGACTGTAGCTCAGCGTTTAACACCATCACTCCTACAGTCCTAATCGATAAAATACAGAACCTGGGTCTCTGTGCCTCCCTCTGCAATTGGAGCCTCGACTTCCTAACTGGAAGACCACAATCCATACGGATTGGTATTAATAACTCCTCTTGCTGGTAATCAACACTGGCACACCTCAGGGATGTGTGCTTAGCCCACTGCTCTACTCTCTCTATACCCAGGACTGTGTGGCTAGGCATAGCTCAAATGCCATCCATAAATTTGCTGATGATGCAACCATTATTGGCAGAATCTCAGATGGAGATTAGAGAGCGTACAGGAGCAAAATATACCAGCTAGTTGACTGGTTTCACAGCAACAACCTTGCATTGAATGTCAGTAAATCCAAACAGCTGATTGTGGATTTCAGAAAGGGTAGGACAAGATACCATGAACCAATCCTCAGAGGGATCAGAAGTGGAGAGAGCGAGCAATTTCAGGTTCCAGGGTGTCAAGCTCACTGAGGATCTAACCTGGTCCCAATATATCGATGCAGCTGTAAAGAAGGTAAGGCACTGGCTATATTTCACCGAAGACACTCTAAAACTTCTGCAGATGTACTGTGGAGAGTATTCCAACACTGCTGTAAATAAGAAACTGCTGACAGAGCATAGGTGCTTTACAAAGCGATTTCCCAATCTATATTGGGTTTCACCGATATACAGGAGGTCACACTGGCAGCACCGGACACAGTATATGACCACAACAAACTCACAGGTGAAGTGTCTTCTCATTTGGAAGGACTGTTTGGGCCCTGAATGGTGGTGAGGGAGGAGGTGTAGGGGCAGGTGCACCGTCCGCCAGTAAAAGCAGGATCTCCCAGTGGCCACCCATTTTAATTTCACTTCAAATTCCCATTCAGATACATCAAACCATGGTCTCTTTCACTGTCATGATGAGGCCAGCCACCCCTCCTTCTTCCGGTTTCACCTATCACCTTGTGTTTCACTCTCTCCCCACCCCAACCCATTTTTAATTCTACTCATCAACTTTTCTCCCCCAGTCCTGCTGAAGGGCCTCGGCCATAAACATCGACTGTACTCTTTTCCGTGGAAGCTGCCTGGCCTGCTGAGTTCCTCCAGCATTCTGTGTGTGTTGCTCTCATTTCCTTTCTTCTGCCTCCCTCCCGTTTGGAAGTGTAGAGTGACATTTACAATTTTCCAGTCCTTTAGCACCATGCCAGAACCTACTGATTCTTGATAGGTAATTACTAATGCCTCCACAATCACTTCAGCTACCTCTTTCAGAACCCTGGCGTGTAGTCCATCTGGACCAGATGACTTATCTACCTTCAGACATTGAGGCTTCTGAAGCACCTTCTCCCTGGTAATAGCAACTGCACTCACTTTTGCCCCGTGATGTTCTTGAACTTCCAGCATACTGCTAGTGTCTTCCACAGTGAATACTGATACAAAATACTTATTCAGTTCATCTACCATTTCCTCGTCCCACATTACTACCTCTCAGCATTATTTTCCAGGCTCCAATATCTAATCTCAACTTTCATTTATTCTTTATATATCTGAAAAATCTTTTGGTATCGTCTTTGATATTATTGGCTAGATTACATCCATCTTTCCTCTTTTCCATCCTTATGGCTTTCTAAGTTGCCTTCTGCTGGTTTTTAAAAATGTCCCATTCCACTATATTCCCACTGATATTTCTCTATTATATGCCCTCTCTTTTGTTTTTATGTTGTCTTTGACTTTCTTTGTCAGCCACAGTTTCTTCATCCTGCCTTTATAACACTTCTTCTCTGAGATCGTGTATCTGCTGTGTGCCTTCCTAAATGTTCCCAAAACTCTAGCTATTGTGGTTCTGCCATCAGCCCTGGTAGGTCCCCTTTCAATCAACTCAGGCAACCTCCTCTCTCATGCCTCTATAATTTATTTTACTCCACTGTAATACTGACAGATCTGACTTCAACTTCCCCCTCACAAATTGCACAGTGAATTCTATCATTTTACGATTACTGCCTCCTCAGGGTCCCTTTATCTGAAGCTCCCTTATCAAATCCAGTTCATTATGCAACACCCAAACCAATACAGCCTTTCCCCTTGTGGGTTCAACCTAAACCTGCTCTCACAAGTCATCTTGTAGGCATCCTATGAATTCCATCTCTTGAGATCTAGAACCAACCTGATTTTCCCAATCACTTCAGTTAAATTCAAGTTTAATTGTCATTCAACCATATATGAATACTCATGAATACAGTCAAATGAGACAGTGTTACTCAAGGGCCAAGGTGCAAAACACAGCACCAACAGTCACTCCCAGCACACATAGCATGTATAGGGTAGAACAATCCAGCCACTCTATAAAAGAGTCCAAACTCAAGCCATCAAATGCTGCTGCAATCAGCAGATGACCACAACAGGGCGTGTCTTCTACCAAGTGAACATTAGGGGAGCTGGGGAGCAGCAGCCACTCCAGTGCGGACACTGCGCGACACTGCCCCCGGTGGAGCACACTGGCTCCAACACCTCTCTTCTGATGGCTGGAACAGGTGATACTGTGAATTTAGGCCTAGTCTTTGCACATACAAGATGGTAACTACATATAGTATAACAGTAGAATATGACCATGCAATGTATATTTATATTTAGTACTGACTCTGAATTCATTGCCAAGTAAACACCGGGGGGTGGGGTAGCACCAGCTCCAGCCTGGATGCTACTCCAAATTATCTCCCCTGGTGGGACACATAGGCTCCAACTCCTCTCTCCTGGTGGCTGTAAACTGGCAACACCATGGCTTGAGGCTCTGGGTCCATTGAATGCCACTGAAATCTGCCATCATCCACAAACAGAGCTTGTCTCCTGCTGAGCAAACACTGGGGAGTGGGGAGGGTCAGCACCACTTCCAGCATTTCACCACAACACCGCCCCCAGTGGAGCGCAATGACTCCAACGCCTCTCTCCGGTCGGCTGTAAACAGGCGACGTCTTGGCTTGAGGGTGAGCTCTCGCTATGACTGAGGCCACACATCCCCTCTGCCATGCGACCTTGCTCACCGCCAGTAAATCTATAAATCCAATTTATGGCATTCCACGTTAACAATGCATTCCATACTACCCCTCTGCTTATCTGCCTGTCCTTTCCATACAGGAAATTATAGGCCAGTGACTCTCACATCAGTTGTGGGTAAGTTTTTGGAAGGTATTCTAAGTGACTGGATATATAGTTATTTTGATAGACGTGGGTTAATTAAGGATAATGAGATTGGCTTTGTGCTTGCGAGGTCATGTCCAGCCAATCTTATTAGATTAGACTAGATTATGAGGACACACAGTCCTCTTTTATTATCATTTAGTAATGCTTGCATAAAGAAATGATACAATGTTCCTCCAGTATGATATCACGGAAACACAAGACAAACCAAGACTGAAAAAAACTCACAGAAACCACATAATTATAACATATAGTTGCAACAGTGCAAAGCAATACCGTAATTTGATCAAGAACAGACCATGGGCACGGTAAAAGAAAAAGTCTCAAAGTCTCTCGGAAGTCCCATCATCTCACGCAGACTGTAGAAGGAAGAAAAACTCTCCCTGCCATAAACCTCCAGTGCTGCAAATTTGCTGAAGTAGCACCCTGGAACCACCCGACCACAGCCGACTCTTGAGTCCGTTCGAAAACTTTGAGCCTCCGACCAGCCCTCCAACACCGAGCACCGAGCACCATCTCTGCCGAGCGCTTCGACCCCGGCCCCCGCTGCCAAGTAATAAGCAAAGCTGATGAGTTGGGGCCTTCTCCTCTGGAGATTCTCGATCGCACAGTAGCAGTGGCAGCGAAGCTGGCATTTCAGAAGTTTCTCCAGATGTTCCTCTGTGCTTCGCACATCTGTCTCCATCAAATCAGGATTGTGCACGGTACCTACTTAACAAATAGCAATATCATTTCGGAGCGGCAGTGCGCGCTGCGCCACGCTGCCATCTTCTCCTCCTCTCCATATATAGAGATATAAGGAGCTTTTTGAGGAAGTTAACAGGAAAGTTGATAAAGGCTTGGCAGTGGATGTTGTCTACGTGGACTTCAGTAAGGCATTTGACAACATCCCATTTGGGACGCTGGTCAAGAAGGTTTAGTTGCTCGGCATTCAGGATGAGGTAGTAAATTGGATTAGACATTGTCTTTGTGGGAGAAGCCAGCGAGTGGTGGTAGAGGGTTGCCTCTCTGGAAGCCTGTGACTGGTGGTGTGCTGCAGGGATCGGTGCTGGGTCCTTTGTTGCTTGTCATCTGCATCAGTGAACTGGATGATAATATGGTTAACTGGATCAGCAAACACCAAAGGTATGGTAGACAGTGAGGAAGGCTTTCATGAAAAATGACAGATGGAATTTAATGCAGACAGGTGCGAGATATTCCACTTTGGTAGGACAAACGAGGGTAGGTCCTACACAGTGAACGGTAGGGCACAGAGGAGTGTGGTAGAGCAAAAGGATCTGGGAATACAGGTCCATAATTCATGAAAAGTGGAATGACACGTAGATAGGTTCGTAAAGAAAGCTTTTGGCACATTGGCCTTCATAAATCGATGTTTTGAGTACTGGAGATGGGATGTTATGTTGAATTTGTCATCGTCGTGGCTATCCCTCGAGGTCGAGGATGATGGTCTTCATTCTGAAGAAGTGGCCCACGGAGTGAAGACGCCTCTGTGCGTATATTTGTTTAACGTGTACTTGATGTTGCACTCCAAGGAGCACACGATACTTCATAAATCAACCAACTGATTCCAATGGCATGGAAACCACGACGATTGGAGCTGATGGATTTGTTGCAGCCTTTATCATCCTTCACAGCCATTGAGTTCGAGCTAACAAGCTGTTCATGAGACGGTTCGCAAAATGTTGGTTAGCGAACAATCTCGCACTCCATCAGTAAAAGGCAAGAACAAAATCATTGGAGTTGTCCATTTCCACAGTCCTCACCCATTTCTTATTTGAAGCGATGCTTCCATTTCCTAAAGCCATTCCCAGGCTAGGTGCACATGACTCTGGGAAACCACTGTTCCCATGGGAAGGCAGGAACTCCATCGGGGATTGAGTGATATGGGAAACAATGGCAACATCAGCTAATCAAGGAGCAAAGATGAAGCCGACGTGTTGGACAGGGGAGGGGACATAGAAACATAGAAACATAGAAAATAGGTGCAAGAGTAGGCCATTCGGCCCTTCGAGCCTGCACCGCCACTTATTATGATCATGGCTGATCATCCAACTCAGAACCCTGCACCAGCCTTACCTCCATACCCCCTGATCCCCGTAGCCACAAGGGCCATATCTAAATCCCTCTTAAATATAGCCAATGAACTGGCCTCAACTGTTTCCTGTGGCAGAGAATTCCACAGATTCACCACTCTCTGTGTGAAGAAGTTTTTCCTAATCTCGGTCCTAAAAGGCTTCCCCTCTATCCTCAAACTGTGACCCCTCGTTCTGGACTTCCCCAACATCGGGAACAATCTTCCTGCATCTAGCCTGTCCAATCCCTTTAGGATCTTATACGTTTCAATCAGATCCCCCATCAATCTTCTAAATTCCAACGAGTACAAGCCCAGTTCATCCAATCTTTCTTCATATGAAAGTCCTGCCATCCCAGGAATCAATCTGGTGAACCTTCTCTGTACTCCCTCTATGGCAAGGATGTCTTTCCTCAGATTAGGGGACCAAAACTGCACACAATACTCCAGGTGTGGTCTCACCAAGGCCTTGTACAACTGCAGTAGTACCTCCCTGCTCCTGTACTCAAATCCTCTCGCTATAAATGCCAGCATACCATTCGCCTTTTTCACCGCCTGCTGAACCTGCATGCCCACTTTCAAAGACTGGTGTATAATGACACCCAGGTCTCGTTGCACCTCCCCTTTTCCTAATCGGCCACCATTCAGATAATAATCTGTTTTCCTATTTTTGCCACCAAAGTGGATAACTTCACATTTATCCACATTAAATTGCATCTGCCATGAATTTGCCCACTCACCCAACCTATCCAAGTCACCCTGCATCCTCTTAGCATCCTCCTCACAGCTAACACTGCCACCCAGCTTCGTGTCATCCGCAAACTTGGAGATGCTGCATTTAATTCCCTCATCCAAGTCATTAATATATATTGTAAACAACTGGGGTCCCAGCACTGAGCCTTGCGGTACCCCACTAGTCACCGCCTGCCATTCTGAAAAGGTCCCATTTATTCCCACTCCTTGCTTCCTGTCTGCTAACCAACTCTCCACCCACACCAATACCTTACCCCCAATACCGTGTGCTTTAAGTTTGCACACTAATCTCTTGTGTGGGACCTTGTCAAAAGCCTTCTGAAAATCCAAATATACCACATCCACTGGTTCTCCCCTATCCGCTCTACTAGTTACATTCTCAAAAAATTCTATGAGATTCGTCAGACATGATTTTCCTTTCACAAATCCATGCTGACTTTGTCCGATCATTTCACCGCTTTCCAAATGTGCTGTTATCACATCTTTGATAACTGACTCCAGCAGTTTCCCCACCACCGACGTTAGGCTAACCGGTCTATAATTCCCCGGTTTCTCTCTCCCTCCTTTTTTAAAAAGTAGAGTTACATTAGCCACCCTCCAATCCTCAGGAACTAGTCCAGAATCTAATGAGTTTTGAAAAATTATCACTGATGCATCCACTATTTCTTGGGCTACTTCCTTAAGCACCCTGGGATGCAGACCATCTGGCCCTGGGGATTTATCTGCCTTCAATCCCTTCAATTTACCTAACACCACTTCCCTACTAACATGTATTTCGCTCAGTTCCTCCATCTCACTGGACCCTCTGTCCCCTACTATTTCTGGAAGATTATTTATGTCCTCCTTAGTGAAGACAGAACCAAAGTAATTATTCAATTGGTCTGCCATGTCCTTGTTCCCCATGATCAATTCACCTGTTTCTGTCTGCAGGGGACCTACATTTGTCTTTACCAGTCTTTTCCTTTTTACATATCTATAAAAGCTTTTACAGTCCGTTTTTATGTTGCCTGCCAGTTTTCTCTCATAATCTTTTTTCCCCTTCCTAATTAAGCCCTTTGTCCTCCTCTGCTGAACTCTGAATTTCTCCCAGTCTTCAGGTGAGCCACTTTCTCTGGCTAATTTGTATGCTTCTTCTTTGGAATTGATACTATCCCTAATTTCTCTTGTCAGCCACGGGTGCACTACCTTCCTTGATTTATTCTTTTGCCAAACTGGGATGAACATTTGTTGCAGTTCATCCATGCAACCTTTAAATGCTTGCCATTGCATATCCACCGTCAATCCTTTAAGTGTCATTTGCCAGTCTATCTTAGCTAATTCACGTCTCATACCTTCAAAGTTACCCCTCTTTAAATTCAGAACCTTTGTTTCTGAATTAACTATGTCACTCTCCATCTTAATGAAGAATTCCACCATATTATGGTCACTCTTACCCAAGGGGCCTCTCACGACAAGATTGCTAATTAACCCTTCCTCATTGCTCAAAACCCAGTCCAGAATAGCCTGCTCTCTAGTTGGTTCCTCGACATGTTGGTTCATAAAACCATCCCGCATACATTCCAAGAAATCCTCTTCCTCAGCACCTTTACCAATTTGGTTCACCCAATCTACATGTAGATTGAAGTCACCCATTATAACTGCTGTTCCTTTATTGCACACACTTCTAATTTCCTGTTTAATACCATCTCCGACCTCACTACTACTGTTAGGTGGCCTGTACACAACTCCCACCAGCGTCTTCTGCTCCTTAGTGTTACGCAGCTCTACCCATATCGATTCCACATCTTCCCGACTTATGTCCTTCCTTTCTATTGCGTTAATCTCTTCTTTAACCAGCAACGCCACCCCACCTCCCCTTCCTTCATGTCTATCCCTCCTGAATATTGAATATCCCTGAACGTTGAGCTCCCATCCCTGGTCACCCTGGAGCCATGTCTCTGTGATCCCAACTATATCATAATCATTAATAACAATCTGCACTTTCAATTCATCCACCTTATTACGAATGCTCCTTGCATTGACACACAAAGCCTTCAGGCGCTCTTTTACAACTCTCTTAGCCCTTATACAGTTATGCTGAAAAGTGGCCCTTTTTAATGCTTGCCCTGGATTTTTCGGCCTGCCACTTTTACTTTCCTCCATAGTACTTTTTGTTTCTACCCTCACTTTACACCCCTCTGCCTCTCTGCACTGGTTCCCATCCCCCTGTAGTGAACTAACCTCCTCACGCCTAGCATCTTTAATTTGATTCCCACCCCCCAACCATTCTAGTTTAAAGTCACCTCAGTAGCCCCCGCTAATCTCCCTGCCAGGATATTGGTCCCCCTAGGATTCAAGTGCAACCCGTCCTTTTTGTACAGGTCACGCCTGCGCCAAAAGAGGTCCCAATGATCCAAAAACTTGAATCCCTGCCCCCTGCTCCAATCCCTCAGCCACGCATTTATCCTCCACCTCATCGCATTCCTACTCTCACTGTCGCGTGGCACAGGCAGTAATCCTGAGATTACTACCTTTGCGGTCCTTTTTCTCAACTCCCTTCCTAGCTCCCTATATTGTCCTTTCAGGACCTCATCCCTTTTCCTACCTATCCTCAAACTGTGACCCTCATTCTGGACTTCCCCAACATCGGGAACAATCTTCCTGCATCTAGCCTGTCCAATCCCTTTAGGATTTTATACGTTTCAATCAGATCCCCCCTCAATCTTCTAAATTCCAATGAGTACAAGCCCAGTTCATCCAGTCTTTCTTCATATGAAAGTCCTGCCATCCCAGGAATCAATCTGGTGAACCTTCTTTGTACTCCCTCTATGGCAAGGATGTCTTTCCTCAGATTAGGGGACCAAAACTGCACACAATACTCCAGGTGTGGTCTCATCAAGGCCTTGTACAACTGCAGTAGTACCTCCCTGCTCCTGTACTCAAATCCTCTTACTATAAATGCCAGCATACCATTCGCCTTTTTCACCGCCTGCTGTACCTGCATGCCCATTTTCAATGACTGGTGTATAATGACACCCAGGTCTCGTTGCACCTCCCTTTTTCCTAATCAGCCACCATTCAGATAGTAATCTGGTTTCCTATTTTTGCCACCAAAGTGGATAACTTCACATTTATCCACATTAAATTGCATCTGCCACGAATTTGCCCACTCACCTAACCTATCCAAGTCACCCTGCATCCTCTTAGCATTCTCCTCACAGCTAACACTGCCGCCCAGCTTTGTGTCATCCGCAAACTTGGAGATGCTGCATTTAATTCCCTCATCCAAGTCATTAATATATATTGTAAACAACTGGGGTCCCAGCACTGAGCCTTGCGGTACCCCATTAGTCACTGCCTGCCATTCTGAAAAGGTCCCGTTTATTCCCACTCTTTGCTTCCTGTCTGCTAACCAATTCTCTATCCACATCAATACCTTACCCCCAATACCATGTACTTTAAGTTTGCACACTAATCTCCTGTGTGGGACCTTGTCAAAAGCCTTTTGAAAATCCAAATATACCACATCCACTGGTTCTCCCCTATCCACTCTACTAGTTACATCCTCAAAAAATTCTATGAGATTCGTCAGACATGATTTTCCTTTCACAAATCCATGCTGACTTTGTCCGATCATTTCACCGCTTTTCAAATGTGCTGTTATCACATCTTTGATAACTGACTCCAGCAGTTTCCCCACCACCGACGTTAGGCTAACCGGTCTATAATCCCCCGGTTTCTCTCTCCCTCCTTTTTTAAAAAGTAGAGTTACATTAGCCACCCTCCAATCCTCAGGAACTAGTCCAGAATCTAATGAGTTTTGAAAAATTATCACTAATGCATCCACTATTTCTTGGGCTACTTCCTTAAGCACTCTGGGATACAGACCATCTGGCCCTAGGGATTTATCTGCCTTTAATCCCTTCAATTTACCCAACACCACTTTCCTACTAACATGTATTTCGCTCAGTTCCTCCATCTCACTGGACCCTCTGTCCCCTACTATTTCTGGAAGATTATTTATGTCCTCCTTAGTGAAGACAGAACCAAAGTAATTATTCAATTGGTCTGCCATGTCCTTGCTCCCCATAATCAATTCACCTGTTTCTGTCTGTAGGGGACCTACATTTGTCTTTACCAGTCTTTTCCTTTTTACATATCTATAAAAGCTTTTACAGTCAGTTTTTATGTTCCCTGCCAGTTTTCTCACATAATCTTTTTTCCCCTTCCTAATTAAGCCCTTTGCCCTCCTCTGCTGAACTCTGAATTTCTCCCAGTCCTCAGGTGAGCCACTTTTTCTGGCTAATTTGTATGCTCCTTCTTTGGAATTGATAATATCCCTACTTTCTCTTGTCAGCCACGGGTGCACTACCTTCCTTGATTTATTCTTTTGCCAAACTGGGATGAACAATTGTTGTAGTTCATCCATGGAATCCTTAAATGCTTGCCATTGCATATCCACCGTCAATCCTTTAAGTGTCATTTGCCAGTCTATCTTAGCTAATTCACGTCTCATACCTTCAAAGGACGTGAGGAGACTCAGCACAATGTCCACAGACTCACAGGGAAGGTGAAGGAAAGGGAATTGAATGGAGGTCAATAACATGCCCTGGTGGAACAATGCGACCGAATTTCCCCGGTGGAAAGTACCAACATGTTTCCTGTTCGTGGGTGATTGTACTGTAAACAGGAAGGGCTCTTTTTGTGAGTTAATGTGTACGCCCTGGGTGGAGTCGCTGAATCCGGACGACAGCAAAGGTGGAATGAATGTCGTCTCACTGTCAGATTCTTTATTGGTTCCTGCTTCACTTGATCACCCTCCCCAAGTTCGCACATCGAGCAGCCACAAGCCAAAGTGAAAGTACAAGCAAGAGAAACAGACTTGGATCCCTGTAGGCTAAAGCGCAGTCAGCACATCGGCAATGATCACTGAGTTTACACAACGACAAACATGGGAAGCAGTGAGTTTATATCTTCAATCAGTTACTAAGACCACTGTAGCTGTCCCACCATCACCCCCCCCGCCCCAATTCTTGAGGTAAAAATAAAGAAGTTAACATTTTCACATTGCATTTCAGGTTTTTCAAAGGACGGGTGTTTTCACTTTCCAAATGTAGCCCTCCTGGTAAGCCTCAGGGTCGCTCAACTCGCTGTCTAGGGAAAGCAGCCCTCGGCCCCACCAAACTGGATAATGAAGTTTGTGTGGATGCTGTGTGATGTACTACACCCCGCCAAATAACAGACAAAAACACCATATACGATCAATTGATTACAATTTATAGATATTACTGGAAATATAAAATTAATACAGATAAAATATAAAAGGAAAATAAAAGGCGACAAACTTATCAAAGTTCAATCTCTTCGTGCACAAACATTTGGAGCTCTAGTAACGATCCTCTGTCCCCCATTCGATCCCCTCTGACCACCTCGACCCACCGCCTGGTACCAACCACAGTGGTTGACCAGGCGCTCCCCACGAGTCTGTCTTCGTCACCTCTCCTCGCCTAAGACCCTAGATCTCGGACTCCAGCTCGGGGTCCGCCCCGTCGGCCAGCTCAGAGCATCCCATCCGCTCTCTCTGTCTCCATCGCGCCTTCTCCCCAAAAACCTGCACATCACAATAGCTTACAGACACACTAGAAAGAATAACATCTCTCACAATTGGTTCGTTAGCTCTCTTATCAATAACGTAACCCAGACAAGCTGCTAGCGAGAGAACTTTCTCAGCAGTTAACATAACAAAGAAGCCATTTTAATTAGCCTACACAGTAACATAAAAGATGGACAAACGGTAGGTTCTCATAATCAGGGTGTGAACTCGTTAACCCGTTTCACCCAGACAGCTGATGCTCTGTCTCCCTGGTCTTTGTCAGGAATCTGAACACTCTGAGGGACTACTTGTGTAACTACAACCCCCCTGTGGACCATGGAGACGGTATAAACATCCTGCTTGTCGGTCTGGTGGCGGCTGGAAAATCATCCATCATCGACATATTCCTCTCAGCTCTGAATCCACAAGGAATGACCATAACCTGTGTCCCAACGGCGATGAATCCCTGGTCTCTCACAAAAGAGGTACACACACTGCCATCACTTTAATATAAACAGACAATATACCTTTGCTCTATTCACTGTGAACTCACCGCCCTTTCTCTGTCTCCCTGATATCCACATCAGAGGGAGTGAAAGGTCACCCCACTCCAAACCATTGGCTGGAAAGCACTCGGGAGGTCCCAAGGCTGGAAACGGTGCAGTTAAATCCAACTCTCTGATATCAGTGAACAATTTGCTGGAGAATTAAGAAGGGAGGGAGTCAAATAGTCCGAGGCCAGTGGCTGGAAAATGCGAGACCCCATCAACTAGGGCTACGTTCACGCTACGCCGGATAATTTTGAAAACGCCGGTTTCGAGTAAAAACGACAGGCGTCCACACGAAGTGTTTTTCAAAATATCTCCGTCCACATTAGGCGGATATTTGGGCGAATCTCCTCCTACTGGGCATGTGCAGGACACGCAGAAAACAAGCGAAGCGGAATCGATGTACTTAGTGCGCGTTTGTCCAGTTACAGAGTAGAAAAACTTTAAAGGAATTGCTCTTGGCTCTCGCACAGGAGGACTTAAAACTTAAAAAAAAACAAATACTGGAGCGTATGGAGGCAACCGACAGGGAGTTCACGGACAGTATGACCCAGCTGAAGACGAACATTGAAAAACTAACTCTGTTACATTAATAAAGCACCTTGTTAAATGTATAAAACGTCTGCATCAGCGTTATCTTTTATTTCCATACAATGTTACATTAGGCTGTTACACATCTATTGTCAGAGAAGTATTTGCATAAATAGGTAAACCACCTTCATACAAGCAAGGACAGAAAACAGGGCGAAGTGAGTATACTTATTTATTCAGTAAGCTATGGGTCAACTGACTTCAGTCTCGTCCGTCTGTTCTGAAATTGTTAGGTGGTGGCGTTCAAGAAAACAACGAACATCTGTTCCAGCACATCATGACAGCTTTTTTAAATAGTCAAAAAAACTCACTTTACAATTTAACTCTCACGCCGTTCACACCGACTGCGCGTTATAACTGCTTGCGCAGTACCAAACAGAAGCAGAAAAAAGCATTGTTGTTGTGGTGTTGTCCTGACAGCGTTTTAAAATCTCTCCGGTTACCCCGTACACACTACGCCGGATATTAAGCGTTTTCAGATTTATTCACTCTGGAGAGTGTTTTCGAAAATCTCCGTTTTCGGGGGCTGAAAACACCGTTTCAGTGTGGACGGGAGGGCAAAATGAAGAGAAAAAGCTTTGTTTTCAAAATTATCCGGCGTAGTGTGGACATACCCTAGGATAAGGTTTCACTACACCAGGAGGCACATCGCCATAGAGGCCAAAATCAGAATGATTTCCTTACGGGGAAATTTTGCTTGAAAATTCTGTTGGAATTCTTTGAGGAAATAGCAGGCAGGATAGACAAAGTAGAGATAGTGGATATTTACTTGGATTTTCTAACAACCTTTGACAAGGAGCCACACATGAAACTTCTAAACAAGTTAATAGCCCATGGTATTGCAGGAGAGTTAATAGCATGGTCAGAGGTTTAGCTGACTGTCAGGAGACAAGGCGTTGGAATAGATGGGGCTTTTCCTGGCTGCCTGCTGGTGACTTGTGGTGTTATAAAGGAATGCTTTTATTCACATTCTATGTGAATGATTTAAGATGGAATTGATTGCTTTGTGGCCAATTTTGTGGATGATACAAAGATAGGTGGAGGGGCAAGTAAGCTTGAGGAAGCAGCGAGTCTGTGAAAGAACTGAGACAGATTGGGAGAATCGGTGTATGGAGTGTCATTGGCAATTTTCCAGTCCAAACCAGTTTAGAATCTAGTGTTTATTCAAAGCTGACTACTGATGCCTCCACAATCTCTTCAGGAACCCTTTTCAGAACCTGGGCTGCAGTTCATCAGGTTTCAGTGACTGATCTACATTCAAACCTTTCCACTTCCCATCACCTTCTCCTTAGTAACAGCAGCTACCCTCACTCCTAGTCCCTGACTCTCTGGCATACAACTGGTGTCTTCCAGAGTGGAGACTGATACACTACTTATGGAGTTCATCTGTCATTTCTGTGTTCCCCGTTACTACATCTCCAGCATTATTTTCCAGCAGTCTGATATCCACTCTTGCCTCTCTTTGACTCCATATATCTGAAAAATCTTTCTGTATGATTTTTATATTCTTGGACAGCTTATCCTCAAATTTCTTCTTTTCTCTGCTTCTGCATTTTTCAGCTGCCTTCTGCTGGTTTTTAACTCTAACTTCCCACTACTTTTTGCTACATTATACACCCTTTCTTTTGTTTTACTGCTGTCTTTGACTTTCCATGTTAGCCATGGTTACCTCATTACACCCACAGCCCATTTAGAATACTTCTCCCACTATGGGATGAATCTATCCTGCACCTTTTAAATTGCTCCCAGAAACTCCATCTATTGCTGTACTGCTGCCATCCCTGCTAGTGTCCCCTTTCAATCAACTTTGGCCAGCTCCTTTCTCGTGCATCTGCAATTCCCTTTACTCCACTGTAAAACTGTTACATCCATTTTTTGTTTCTCCCTCCAAAACCTCAGGGTGAATTCCATCATATTCTGAACCCTGCCTCCAAAGGGTTTCTTTACCTTAAACTCCCAAATCAAATCCAGTTTATTTCACAGTACCTAATCCAGAATGACCTGTTCCTGAGTGGGCTTAACCTCAAAATCTTCCAAAGGGTCAAGTTGTAGGCATTCTACAAATTCCTTCTCTTGAGAAAATTCCATGTTCCTTTCTCCATGGATACTGCCTGATATGCCAAGTATTCTCCACTTTTCTGCACTCTCACCCCAAGACTGTCCTTATTAATTTGGTTTTCTCACTGAACTGGAACAGTGCAGTTTGAAAGGGGAATCCAGAGATTCAGGATAACATTTCTGCAGTCAGATTGTCTCTGGGTCTGTACACCAGGGATTCACCTGCCCTCTCAGGGGAATGTAAACAGTCCCAGGGCAGCAACAGAAGTGGAGTTTCCTTGTGTCATGAGACATCAAGTGACCAAGAGAAGATCAGGGAGATCTCCCACAGGGATGTCCTGTCACTGAGTGAAGAGCAAGGAGTTCTCCCGCAGATTGTAATGTCTCATCACTGAGGGCAAGGCAAGGAGTTCTCTTGTGTCCCAGTGCACATCTTTAGCCATCCGTCAACTACACACACCAAATCTTCAGTTGATCACCATTCTACTGTTTATGGGATTTTGCTGTGTAAACACTGTCTGGCCTGTGTTCTACATTACACAGAACTTCACTCTCCATAAAAGGTGCCATACAAATGCACTCTTTTTTGAACATTTACAGGTCAGGTCCTACAGAGCAGGGAGTTTAAGGTTTTGGGATTCAATTGATGGGATGCTCTGGCGAACACTGATCGGACAAAGAGAGTGTTACAGATGATCCTGGAAGGAAGAGTTCCCAAAGGAACAAACGTGAGTTTCCTCAGTTACTTCACACTTCTGATTTCCACCTCCTATTAAACACTGAAAAACCTCAGAGGGAGAAGGCAGAAATGGCTCTAAGAAAAGTTTCCAACAAAAGAGCCATGGTTCAGAACACTGGGTCCATGATCTGATTGGAATGAAGCTATAACCTAGGCTGAGGGAGGCACCCTGTAAAATAAGTTATATGGAAATACCAAACAAAGAGTAACAGAGAATAAATACAGTGACAGGGAGTAGTCCTGGAGTAACAGACAGGGGCATAGTGATAGAGATTATTCCCAGTGTAACACAGGGGGACCCAGTGACAGTGATTCATCCTGGACTAACACAGGGGGACACAGTGACAGTGATTGGTCAGGGAACTCTGTACCACTTTCCCTGGTGTCTCACTGTTAGTTGTCCCCACCTCACCTGCCCTCTACACATTGTTGGGACATGTACAGTTCTTGTCCCTGTGAGGGAGGACTGAGTGTTGTGCTGATACAGGTCAGGAGATGGACCAGTGATGGGGAAATGGATCAATCCCAGCAACACATGACCCCAGCATCCGCTCCACTGCTCATGAAGGTCACAGGGTCACCTGCCCCAAATATTGTCAGACCCTCTGTTCCAATTCAACTAGAATAGCTCCTCCTTGTCTCCCATGTTGCCTTCTGCTGGCATCCATTATGGTCCAACCTCTCCACCGTGTGGGGTTTGATGTTGGGATTCTGTGTGTGGTCATGAGATCATGTCTAACTTCCAAACTGATGTGGGAACAGACACTCAGGAGTCAATGGCCATGGGCCAACACAAGAAGGGTGTTGAGGTCCAGACTAGATCAGTTCTGCTTACTGAATTGGAGGAGAAGGCTGGGGTTAGTGGATGATCAGCTGCAGTGGGGTGTGTTTGCTCTTGTAGGATTTTGGGAGTAAAATATGTGAGAGTCGTTTTATGCGCTTAACAAGATTTGCAGTCATATATAACCATATAACTATGTAACAGTTACAGCATGGAAACAGGCCATCTCGGCCTTTCTAGTCCGTGCCGAACACTTACTCTCAGCAAGCGTCTTACTTTCATTTCAGAATAAACAAAAGCAGTCATCTTAAACTAATGTCATTACATCAGACACAATCTCTGAAAGTGAACACTAACTCAATGATGGTGTTTGTGAATCATGTAGAACAGTTTCTGTGATGAACAATATGTGCCATCTGTCACCCATCACATTCCCCTACACTCTGTTCCTGTTCTTATCTCTCTTCATTCGTCAAAGCCACCATCCCCAGATCAGTCTGGTCAGCCATTGCTGTAATCCTTCCTTGGGTAAGGAATCCTGAACTGTGCATAAGCCTCACCAGGACCCAAAAGAATTGGAGCGAGTCATCTGTACTACTGTGTGATACAGTGATGGAGCAGTCAGTAGTGCTGCCTCACAGATCCAGTGATTCCGATTCCATCCCAGCCTCTGGAGCTGTCTGTGTGGTGTTTGCACATTCTTTCTGTGACAATGTGGGCTTCCCCCCGATGACCCTGGTTTCTGGCTCCCACATCCCAATGACGTGCAGGTCATTGGGTCAGTCTGCTGCTGTCATTTCCAGTGGGTTGTCAGAATGGTGGGGAGTTGATGGGGAGATGAGAGAAAGAGTAAGGGCTAGCATAGACTAGACTGTCAGAATGGCTGAAGGGAAATAACATGAACAAAAGCTTACTATGTACCTTCGTATAACCTACTAACCTGGATACAATACACACGATTGTCTCTCCCACATTACTGATGGAGACTGAACAGCTCACATTCCTCGGGATTAAATTTCTCATCAGTTTACACATGACCAAACATCTGTATCATCCTGCAGTGTGAAGGACCAAACAGTTTCTGAATCATCTGCAAACATAAGAACATAAGAAATAGGAGCAGGAGTAGGCCATCTGGCCCATCAAGCCTGCCCCACCATTCAATAAGATCATGGCTGATCTGTCTGTAATCTCAGCTCCAAAATCACCTGCCTTTTCCCCATAACCCTTACTTCCCCTACTATGTAAAAACCTATCGAACTGTATCTCAAATATATTTAGTGAAGAAGCCTCAACTGCTTCCCTAGGCAGAGAATTCCACAGATTCACCACTCTTTGGAAAAAAAATTCTCCTCACCTCCTTCCTAAATCTTCTCCCCTGAATCTTGTAGCAATGAGGGCCAACATTCCACTTGCCATCTTAATAACCTGTTGTATATGCAAGCCAACTTTGCGATTCATGAACACTCCCAAGTCCCTCTGCACAACAGCATGCTGCAATCTTTCACCATTTAAATAATAATCTGCTCTTCTATTATTCCTTCCAAAGTGGATGATCTTGCATTTACCAACATTGTATTCCATCTGCCAGACCTTGGCCCACTCATATAACCTATCTAAAACCCTCTGTAGACTCTCCACATCCTCTGTACAATTTGCTTTTCCACTCAGTTTAGTGTCATCAGCAAATTCTGCTACACGACCCTCAGTCCCCTCTTCCAAATCATCAACGTAACTGGTAAACAGCTTCAGACCCAGCACCGACCCCTTCAGCACCCCATTCCTCACTGACTGCCAACCAGAGAAACACCCATTTATATCAACTCTCTGCCTTCTATCGGTTAACTAATCCACTATCCATGCCAATACACTTCCTCTGACTCCATGCATCCATATCTTAATTATAAGTCTCTTGTGCGGCACCTTATCAAACACCTTCTGGAAATCCAAGTATACAACATCCATCTGTTCCCCTCTATCCACTGCACTCATTATGTCCTCAAAGAACTCCAGTAAGTCTATCAAACAGGACCTGCCCTTTCTGAATCCATGCTGCATCTGTCTAATGGAACCACTCCTTTCTAAATGTTTCATTATTTCTTCCTTAATGACAGCTTCAAGCATTTTTGCCGACTACAGATATTAAGCTGACTGGCCTATATTTGCCCGTCTTTTGCCTACATTCTTTTCTAAAAAGTGGTGTTTCATTTGCTGTCTTCCAATCCACCGGGACCTGCCCAGAGGCTAAGGAGTTTTGGTAAATGATTACCAACGCGTCTACTATAAGCTCCACCAATTTCCTCAGCTCCCTGGGATGCATCCCATCAGGACCAGGGGACTTATCTACCTTCAGACCCTCTAGTTTGCTCAATACTATCTCTTTAGTGAGAGTGATTTTATCGAGGTCTCACCTCCCATTTCATCCATAACATCATTCTTTGGCATATTAGATGTGTCCTCCACCGTGAAGACGGAGACAAAATAGCTGTTCAATGCCTCAGCCATTTCCTTATCACCTAATATCAATTTCCCCTTCTCATCTTACAAGGGACCTACGTTGACTATAGCCACCCACTTCTGCTTTACATATTCATAAAAACTTTTGCAGAGAGCTTGTGGAATGGTGTCATCAGAAGCTCCCAAATGACCTGCTGCTTGATTCTGCCCTTGACTTTCCTCTGCCTTACCATGATAGAAAATGGGCTCATGGCTTTCACTCCAGGGGCAGGAATGCTCTCCCACTCTCTGTCCCTGTCCAGCCCTTCATGTACATGCTGGGACAATGTATCAGCATCAATGTTCCTACTTCCCAGCTGGTACTTCAGGCTGAAATCACAGGCAGATAATACCACCAACAACCATTGGATGCCTGTGGTATCCAATTTCACCAAGGTCAGGATATAAGTTAATTTCGTCAGCAGCTCCTTCAGCAACTGAAAGCCCTCTTCACATTTCTCATCCCATCTCACTCCAAAAGGCTGTGAAGGGCTAAGATAACTTTTACCATCCTCTCCTTTTAGCCCCAAGGGAGGGTAACCACACAGAGGCTGATTTAAAAGGCGACTCACTTTACATTAGTGCTTCATGAACTTCCGATAGTACCCACAGAACACAAGCAATGAGCACAGGGCACTCACAGTCTGGGGCCTTGGCCATGTGGACATTGCCTCTATCTTAGACAGATCCGTAACTACTCCATCCCAGGAGACTATATGGCCGACATAGCTAACAGGCATCTTGCAGAACTGGCACTTGTCCAGGGAAAGTTTTAACCCTTCAGTTTTCAGGCAGCCCAGCATCTTCAGTAGCCTCACTTCATGTTCTTGTAAGGTGAACCCAAAAACTCTGAGATCATCCAGGTGCAGCAACACCTCAGGCAAGTTCATATCCCCCATTGTTTTCTCTGTGACATGCTGGGAAGTCACCAGGGTTCTCGATTTCCCCTGGGGCACATTTTCAAACTGGAAGAATCCCAGTAGACATATAAATGCTGCCTTCTCTTTGTCAGCCTCACTCATGGGGATTTGATAATGCCCGCTCCTCAAGTCTAGCACACTGAACCACTTTGCACCACTCAGGCAGGCCAGCATGTCCTCAATTCTCGGGATGGTACTTCTGTTCAGAGTCCTCTTGTCCACACACATCCGTATCCTCTCATTCTTCTTCCTGGCCAGCACTATTGGAGACTCATTCAGGCTTATGGACTCAGTGATGATCCCAGCTTCCTTCAACTTCCACAGATGCTACTAAGCATCTTCCATCTCTACAGGCACCAGTCGCCGTGGCCTTTCTCTGAACGAGGTGTCCTCTTTCACCCAGATGGTGTGCCGAGTGCTCTTGGAACAACCCGCATCAAACACGTCAGTAGAAAAGACATCTTCCTGCTTCAACATCTTCTCTCTCAAAATTTTCTTACAACCTCCAGGTACTGGGGAGTCACCATATTTGAATGACTCATTTGTCAACTTTCCCTTTTTCAGAGAGAATTTCTCTCCGGCTCGTCTCACAGGGACACTAGACATTACTGTCACTGGAGAGAGTTGAGCCATTGACATCCCCCGCCTGAGAGTGACCTCCCTCTCCGAGGTGTTCCTGACAATCACTGTCATCCTGTTCACCTGCACAACCGAGGGCTTCTGCAGTTCGCGCCTCACCAGAACCCCAGCAGGTAAACAGGACTCGTCTTCATGGTCTTCCAGAGCACCCACCAAGTGGGCTTCAGCCTCAGGTATTCCGGGAAATTTACTGTTTCCCATCACTTCAGCTACTTCCCCAGGCCGTCACACGACTGGTTTTGACTGGGTGAAGCACACAGTCTCTCGTTTATGCTCGACATCCAGCCCAGTGTGGCCACACACTTCCTCAAAAGCAGCTCGGCACACAGGGTGAACGGACAGAGTTTTCAGAGAGCTCTCTTCAACTTTCTCCCTGCAGGCTCCCACTAGCCTCCTCACAATAGGAGTATTCGTCCCCACAAGAATTGAAGCTTCACCCTTCTCGACCGGGTCCAGACCCCAGATCGTCAATGGCAAATGTGTCAAATACCGGGTGTAAAACGAACTGTACGGCAAAGTAACCTGAGAGCTTGTGTCATGTATGCCTCTGTAGCGGGGTGCTACACACGGCGCTAGAATAACCACACGGAGTCGGTGAGTTGGAGTTGCGATAAAGAGATTTCAAACTTCGCGGCCTGCTTTAAAGCCTTCCCGTTCCCGCCCTCCCTGCGTGGGACTGCTGTGGGAAATGCATATTCCCAGACCCTTTCCGCGCACGGGATTTTCCCCCTGCTGGTGAAGATGGCCTGGCGCCCTTTTTGGGGCCGACCCTCTGCCTGCGCGCGCTGTTTCGTGAGCCGGTTCGTGTGTGCTAGAAAGTGGGTCGCCACATAACGCCCCTATCCTGCAGAATCGGCGATACCTCCCCCAGTGTCCACAGTCTGGATCGGCCTCTGTTCGGGAGGTCTGCCCCTGCGCCGCGGTGCCTGAGCCTGGACCGGCTGCGTCAAGTCCACATGGGCTGGTTTGAGTCGGTCCACCGTGAAAACCTCCTCTCCCCCCAGTGTCCAGCACGAACGTGGACCCGTTGTTCCTGATCACCTTAAACGGCCCCTCGTAGGGCCGCTGTAGCGGTGCCCGGTGTCCGCCCCGTCGTACAAAAAGAAACTTACAGTTCTGCAGGTCTTTGAGTACGCAGGTCGGGCTCTGTCCGTGCTGTGAAGTGGGGATGGGGGCCAGGTTACCGAGCCTCTCACATAGTCTGTCCAGGACTGCTGTGGATTCTTCCTTGGGTCGCCACACCTCCAGCATAAATAGCCTCAGTCTGTAGCGGTCTACTGGAGCTTGCCCCACTAAGCCTTCACAAATAGGGTTTTCTTTTGCTTTAGGGTGTCCCTAGATCCAGTGGGTTGTGTGTTTAAGCCCGTGCTAACCTATTGTCCGGTAAAGTGATTACAGTATGTGGTTACGAACGCTGCAGGAGTTGAGCGGTGGTGCGAATCCACGGGGTTACTGGTAACAAATGCATGTGTATTGAGTGGGGTAGACATTTGTAACCCCAATGAATTGTTAATTCGGACTCTGTGTACCGGTAAAACATTAGGAACAGTTACGATCGTGGAGCGGTGGTTTGACAAAATGGCAGGCAAAGACTTTGTTTTAGTTCAGACACTCGCTGAGGTAACGACAATGGATCTGCCCGGTTCTATCGGGGCCCAGGAAGAGGGAGGGGGCCAGGGGCCATCCATACTTTCCGGGAGGAGGGGAGTGTAGACGAGGGTGCCGAATCGGAAACTCAGTTTCCCAGAGCTGGGGGCGGAGACTTTAAAGACAAGTTGCTCTCGTTTCTGCGGAGCGAGGGGCCACAAGTCTCCTGCCTCCAGCCTCGCCTCGCCTCGTCTAAAGTCTCCCGCCTCCAGCATCCTGCCAAGCCTCGCCTGAAGTCTCGAGTCTCCAGCCTCCTGCCAAGCCTCACCTCAAGTCTCCTGCCTCCAGCCTCCTGCCAACCCTCGCCTTAAGTTTCCTGCCTCCAGCCTCCATCCTCGCCTCATCTAAAGTCTCCTGCCTCCAGCCTCCTGCCAACCCTCGCCTTAAGTTTCCTGCCTCCAGCCTCCTGCCTAGCCTCGCCTTAAGTTTCCTGCCTCCAGCCTCCTGCCAAGCCTCGCCGCAAGTCTCCTGCCTCCAGCCTCCTGCCAAGCCTCACGTCAAGTCTCCTACCTCCAGCCTCCTGCCAAACTCGCCTCAAGTCTCCTGCCTCCAGCCTCCTGCCAAGCTCGCATCATCTCCTGCCTCTAGCCTCCTGCCAAGCTCGCATCGTCTCCTGCCTCCAGCCCCCTGCCAAGCCTCGCCTGAAGTCTCGAGTCTCCAGCCTCTTGCCAAGCCAAGCCAAGTCTCTAGCCTCCAGCCTCTTGCCAAGTCAAGTCTCTAGTCTCTAGCCTCAAGTCTGAAGTCTCCAGCCTCATCCTGCCTTCCTGCCAAGCCTCGTCCTTGCCTAGTTCTGGGGTCCGAGCCAGAGGCAAGACCCAGATACTAGGTTCTTTTCGAGCTCTGGCTTGGAGTTGAAGCCCGGGCTCCTAGCTCTCTTGTCCAGTCCTGTTTCAGGTTCCTGGTTTTCCTGTCTAAGTCCCTGCCATTGCCCTGTATCCTAGTCCTGTCCCTAGTACTTCAGTGTCTGTGTCTTGTACTTTGGTCCATTCCCAACCACCGCCCTATGACACTGTTCCTGTTCCTGTTCTTATCTCTCTTCATTCGTCAAAGCCACCATCCCCGGATCAGTCTGGTCAGCCATTGCTGCAATCCTTCCTTGGGTAAGGAATCCTGAACTGTGCACAAGCCTCACCAGGACCCGATAGAATTGGAGCGAGTCGTCTGTACTACTGTGTGACACAGTGATGGAGCAGTTAGTAGTGCTGCCTCACAGATCCAGTGATTCCGATTCCATCCCAGCCTCTGGAGCTGTCTGTGTGGTGTTTGCACATTCTTCCTGTGATGATGTGGGTTTCCCCCTGATGACCCTGGTTTCTGGCTCCCACATCCCAATGACGTGCAGGTCATTGGGTCAGTCTGCTGCTGTCATTTCCAGTGGGTTGTCAGAATGGTGGGGAGTTGATGGGAGATGAGAGAAGGGTGCCCTGACTAACAGCTAGTATAGACTAGACTGGCTGAATGGCCTCAGGAAACAAATATGAACAAAAGCTGCTGAACTCACCATTGACCCTCTTATCTCCCAGTAACCTGGATACAATACACACGATTGTCTCTCCCACATTACTGATGGAGACTGAACAGCTCACACTCCTCAGGATTAAATTTCCCATCAGTTTACACACTGACCAACCATCTGTATCATCCTGCAGTGTGAAGGACCAAACAGTTTCTGAATCATCTGCAAACTTTGCTATCACGTCTTGACATTTAAGTAAAAATGTTGATTCATTAAACAGACCCAGGGTGTGAGTATTGAAGAGCTCAGAACATATTCTGAAACAGCTCGTGGTGACAGAGTAGACCCACAATGAAAGCAACTGAAAAGTAACAGTGAACTGGACAGAGCAACATTCCCAGCTGGAGATTGACAGGGACAGAGAGATCCCATTGATCCCTGAAGCAAGAGTGAGGTCAGAGCCCATCTGGATCTCAGTAGATCAGTGACCGTGACCACTGGACTTTGTCTGATGGGGCTGGTCCCTCCAGTCAGTGTTCACCTCAGTGCAGAGTGATTGTGATCATCAGTGTTCTTGCTGCTTCCTCTGTAACCAGTTCTTCATTGTCTCACTTAGTTACAGCATTTCAACCCTGATTCGGTTGTTTCCAACTATCCCGTTATTCCAGAAAATGTAATTCATGGAGTCGCACTCATATTTGACATCAGCATCATAGACTTGATCAGTGATGATAAAATGAAAGAGTTTCAGGAGTTACAGATGATCGTGGCACAGAAATGTAAGTGCTTTCTTTTGGTCTGTGTAACTATTGTCACCTCAGCATTGCAGCTTCATACTGATATCTGGATCATCTCTCTTTTCCAGATGTTCACAGGGTTGTGATTGGGACCAAGTTTGAATTATTAGGGATACCAGAGGAACACAATGCATGGATTTATGAATACAAGCCACTGCAGCAGAAAGTAATAGTCTGTAGAATCGGAGAAGTGACATTGGTGTGGGAAACATAGCACCCAATCTGTCAATAGCATGATCCCACTGACAGTTGTGATGACAAACCAAGTTATCAGAAGATTGATGCTGATGAGAGAGATAAGGGAGACAAATGGAGAAATGGTCAAAATGTTAATGAGAGAGGAGAGAGATAACGAAAAGAAACACAATTCAGAATATTGACAGACCGGTTGCTTTGAACCTGAACTGTTTGAAGTTTGATGGACAGGCGATACCCCAGCAGGGGGAAAAAAAGAACAGGTTCGCTAAGGCACAACAGACACCATGAGATCACGAGATAACGAGACTCTGGAAGAGCGGTGTGCCCCCAAAAGTTGGTGAGAGTTTGGAGGTCTGGTTCGAGGAAACTGATCATAGGCGGACAGGGTGAAAAGGTACGATCGGCGGGAACCTGGTGTGTGTCCACCCCTGCCTGGGTGCCGGGTCCACTGCGGAAGAACGGTCGTATCCAGAACGGAGGGGTCACAGTCGGTGGCCACAGATGACATAAAAGGGTCCCCCCGAAAGCCAACTGCGAAGAACATCAAAGGTCTGCTTGAATCAAAATTTGCATTCTCTCTCTCTTTCTCCAACGGCACAACAGCGATTACCGCAAACTGTACTAAGCTGAACTGAACTCTGCGTTACTTGAGACTGATCATTTTACCCCTAGACTGCGATAGAGCTTGGTTGATTCCTGTTACCCTAGTTCTGTGTACGTGTGTGTTTTATCATTGCTAACCTGTTGCATTTATAACCTTACGATTAGAGTACAGTGTTATTTATTTCTTTAATAAAACTTTATTAGTTTCTAGTAAACCAGACTCCAACTAAGTGGTCCATTTCTGCTGGTTTGGCAACCCAGTTACGGGGTACATAACACCTCCTACCACCTCCCGTGTTTATCTTCTGTGTTTACCTCTCTGCTGTCAGTGGGAACATGCTATCTACAGACGGGTGCTATGTTTCATACATCAATGTCAGCATCAACAAGGAACTGAGTATTAACTTCAAAAGAAGGAAACCAGAGGTTCATGAGCCAATCCTCTTTGGGGTTCAGAGGTGGAGAGCTTCAGCAACTTTAAATTCCTCAGTGTTGCACCTAATCTGTGAACAGCATGATCCCACTGACAGTAGAGAGGTAAACACAGGAGGTATTTGCTTTGAGACTCCCGTTAAGCAGACAAATCTCAAGGTTCTGTAATTTATGCATACTTTGATAATAAATATACTTTGAATCCGTTGGATACCCTAAGCTCATCCACCTTTCCTACAATACTCCCTGCATTGAAGTATACAAAACTCAGAACATTAGTCCCACCATGGTCAACCTTTGATTCCTGACCTTGTGTGTAGGCTCAGCACCATCTTTCCCCACAACCACTCCACCATCTGTTCAGGCACTCTGGTTCCCATCCTGTGTAGTTCTAATTTAAACACCATCCCCACCCACTTGCAGCACGAGCAAACCTTCCTGCTCGGATATTCATTCCCCTCCAGTTCAGATGCAAACCATCCCGTCTGTACAGGTCCCACCTTCCCTGGAAGAGAGCCCAATGATCCAATAATCTGAAGCCCTCCTCCTACTGCACCACCTCCTTAGCCACGTGTTAAACTCTATCACTCAGGTTTTACTTTGTGCTGCCTCATTTTACTGATATTTTCTGCCCCTCCTGCCACACTTTGTTTGTCAAATCCCCCCTCACTCCTCTGTGGCACCAGTCTCTCACTTCCTCTTCAGTTACTGAGCATTCTGCCCTTGGAACCCTCCCCTTCCTGTCTAGTCTGAAGCCTGGTCTACACAGTATTCACGTGATTCCCCAGGACACTGGCCACAACACAGTTCAGCTGAAGCCCATCCCAATGGAACAGCTCTCTCCGTCTCCGTTACTGCTACCATCGCCCGTAAATCTGAAGCCTGTGGAGTTTATAATTCCATTAATACCCTCTCTCTCCTTCCTTTCCCTCAGTTTGAGCAGTTGGCAGGATGCACTGGGATGGAGAGGCGTTCCACGTTTGTGGCTTCGAATCAGTGGAGAGGTGAATGGATCGAGATGATAAAATGCATCCTGGCCCTGTATGTTCTGGAAAATATGGTCAGAAACATTGACCGATTTCTCAAAGCAGTGTAATGGTCACAGCTGACCTTGTCCAGCGCTGTGAATCCATTCCCATTTCAGGAGCACAGACACTGCTGTGGGATTGATGTTTTTATTGTTTTCCCTGTAGTTTTAGCATTCTTTATGCTTGTTTTTATATTTGTACAATCCCCTGTTTGTCCGTAGATTTTCAGTAACTTGATGTATTAGTAGTTCCATTCTTCTGTAGTTTCTATCCTTGCAAAGTTGAAGGGGGAATCAGTTAGTATCTGCTAAAAGGGTTTCTCAAATAAACTGGCTCAGCCCACTTGGCAGAATAAAAGCACACAATGTGCTCACGTTCCATTGTTACAGTCGGCCACGGTTACAGATGGTCTCTGGTGCAGCCGGTCACTTGTACAGTCGGTCACTGGGACAGCCGGTCATTGTCAGAGTCAATCACTGTTACAGCCGGTCACTGTTACAGATGGTTACAGTTACAGGGGTCAGAGCAGAGCCATTCATTGTTACAGTTGGTCACTGTTAGATCCGGCCAGAGTTAGAACCAGTCACAATGACAGATGGTCACATTTACAGCCGGTCACTGTTGCAGCCAGACACAGTTACAGGTGGTCACAGTCACAGCCAGTCACTGTTACAATTGGTCACAGTCACAGCCAGACACAGTTACAGATGGTCACAGTTATTGCCAATCATTGCTTCAGCTGCTTCACTGTTACCGTTAGTCACGGGTTGTTACTGTTGTGTTCTCTTGTTCCTTCTGCACCTTACCTGCTGAGGTAGACCGACTCTGTCTGACCTGCACCATTATAAACAACTAGTGAAACTGTGGTAAACGTAAGATCTGTGCCTCATTCTTGATTTCTGAAGAAGCTGCTGGACGTCACCCCCAGATTGAACAGAATGGACAGGAGCACAGTAAGGGAGCGAGAGGTCACAGCTTTAAGCTGCGGTTATTTCAGTGCAATCAGCTTATTGGGCAAGTCGGATGGACTCAGGATATGGATTGGCACTGGGAAATGGCATATCACAACCATCAACAGATACGTGTTGAGGGAAGGGTAGGGTGGACAGCTCAATGGTCCAGGTACAGATGCTACAGGTGTGACTGAGGTACAGGTAAGAGAGGAGGAGGGGGAGATGACATTTGGCGAAAGAGGACATAAAAATGGCTTTGCTTGGGAGATCATCCAGTGAGACTGTTAGAAGTTTTGGAGAAGGATTCAACTGGTTCAGAGGTTCGACTGTGAAAATGATCCAGCTTCAGACCACACTCTCTGCCTTAAACTGGTTCAGTAGCTCCAACCTGTAAACCCTCCATCTGCTGAGCTGCAACATGTAGGGGATTGGAAGCTGGGGATTTATCGATTTCACAGAAATATTCAGTAAATCTCATGAAGCCATGAGGACAGTTCGGAATGCTGGCTGTCTTTGGAAATTACTTCAGCAGGAAAACTTCACAATGTTGACTCCAGAGATGAAATGAAAACAGAGAAATTAAAGATGCTGGAATGTGGAGCTATTCCTGACTCAGGGACTCAACCATAAAATATAGGATCAGAATTAGGCCATTTGGCCCATCAAGTCTGCTCTATTCATTTCGTCATGGCTGATGCATTTCCCTCTCAGCTCCAGTCTCTTTCCTTCTCCCCGTATTCCTTCATGCCCTGTCCAATCAAGAATCTATCAAATTCTCTGCCTTAAATATACCCAATGACTTGGCCACCACAGCTGACTGTGCAATGAATTCCACAGACTCACCACTCTCTTGCTAAAGTTATTCCTCCTCCTCTTCATTCTAACTGGATATCCCTCTGTTCTGAGGCAGCATCCGCTGGTCTTAGACTTCCGCATCATAGGAAACATCTTCCCCACAACCAGTCTATCAAATGTTGAAAGGTCAGAAGATATCAAAGGCTCCTCATATGACAAACCTTTCAATCTCAGAATCATTTTTTTGAACCTCCTTTGAACCCTTTCCAATGTCAGCACATCCTTTCTTAGACAAGGGCCCAAATCTGCACTCAATCTCCAAGTGAGGCTGCACCAGTGCCTTATAAAACTTCAACATTATATCTTTGCTTTTATATACTAGTCCTCTTGAAATGAATGCTAACATTGCACTGCCTTCCTCACCACCGACTCCACCTGCAAATTAACCTTTAGGGAATCCTGCACAAGTACTCCCAAATCCCTTTGCATCTCAGATATTTGAATTTTCTCTCCATTTAGAAAACAGTCTGCACTTTCATTTTTTCTACCAAAGTGTGTGACCATGCACTTCCCAACACTGCCTTCCACCTGCCAATTCTTTGTCCATTTTCTGAATCTAAGTCCTTTTATAGCCTCTCTATTTCCTCAAAACAATCTTCATACAGGCCACAAACTTGGCACAAATCCATCAGTTTCATCATCCAAATCATTGACATATAACATAAAAAGTTGTCCCAACACAGATCCCAATGGAATACCAGTAAACACCAGCAACCAGCCAGAAAAAGCTCCCTGTATTCCCATTCTCTGGCTCTTTCTAATCAGGCAATGCTAGTATCTTGTCTGTAATACCATGGGCTCTTGTTAAGCAGACTCATGTGTGGCGCCTTGTCAAACACCGTCTGAAAATTGAAGTACACAACATCCACTGAATCTCCTTTGTCTATCCTGCTTGTTATTTCTTCAAAGAATTCCAAATGATTTGCCAGGCAAGAACTATGTTGACTATAGGCTATTTTATCATGCACCCCCAAGTACTCCAAAACCATATCCTTTACAATCAAATCCAATACTAATGCTTCCACAATTTCTTCAGTCACCTCTTTCAGAACTCTGGGATGGACACCATTTGGTCCTTGTGATTTATCTATTCTCACACCTCTCAATTTCTCAAGAATTTTCTCCCTTCACACACTCCTGCCCCATGACAGTCTCCAACTTTTGGCATACTGCCAGTGTCTTCAGCAGTGAAGAATGATAAAATAAACTTTTTCATGTCTCCTGTGACTACTACTACAAAACCATTTTGCAGCAATCTGATATCTACTCTGGCCTCTCTTTTACACATTATATATCTAAAGAAATTTTTGTTATCTCCTTTAATAATATTGGTTCGTATTTCATCTTTTACTTTGTCATGACTAATTTAGAGGGAGGGCGAGAGAGAGAGTGAGTGAGAGATAGAGAGAGAGATCCCTGCAGAAAGGGATCGAGGGTGGATGAGAAGTTGTGTCTGGAGTTGGAGTCCTTTTGTAGATGGTAGAAACATAGAAACAAAGAAAACCTACAGCACAATATAGACCCTTCGGCCGACAATGCTGTGCCGAACATGTACTTACTTTAGAAATTACCGAGGGTTACCCATAGCCCTCTATTTTTCTAAGCTCCATATACCTATCCAAGAGTCTATTGTCTCCACCTCCACCTCTGTTGCTGGCAGCCCATTTAACACACTCACCACTCTCTGCGTAAAAAACTTACCCCTGACATCTCCTCTGTGCCTACTTCCAAACACCTTAAAACTGTGCCCTCTCATACGCAATCTCAGCCCTTGGAAAAAGCCTCTGACTATCCACGCGATCAATGACTTTCATCATCTTATACACCTATATGAGATCACTTCTCATCCTCCGTCGCCCCAAAGAGAAAAGGCTGAGCTCACTCAACCTATTCTCATAAGGCATGCTCCCCAATCCAGGCAACATTCTTGTAAATCTCCTCTGCACCCTTTCTATGGTATCCACATCCTTCCTGTAGTGAGGTGACCAGAAATCAGCACAGTCCTCCAAGTGGGGTCTGACCAGGGCCCTATATAGCTGTAACATTACATCTCGGCTCTAAAACTCAGTCCCACGGTTGATGAAGGCCAATGCACCGTATGCCTCAAACTCCACCCCTAAAAGCCCACCCCGCAATCTCCATCCCTCCATCTCCACACCTCAAACTCCATGCCCCAATCCCCACGCCTCAGAAGATGTGTTGGATGAGGATGCTCATGGGTGGTAGCTGAGAATCCTGATTCTGTTGTGTTGGGTGTCTGAGAGTGAGGGCTGATGTGTGAGAAATTGAGGAGATGTGGGTGAGGCAGCTTTGATAAAATTAGAAGGGAAACCCCATGTTCAATAGGAGAACATTGTTTAATTCTTAGATTAGACATACACAATTCTGCACAATTCTGATTTGATGGAGACAGATGTGAGAAGCATGGAGGAACATCTGGAGAAACTTCTGAAATGCCCGGTTCGCTGCCACTGCTACTGATCGATCGAGAATCTCCGGAGGGAAGGCCCCAAATCCTCGGCTTTGCCTGTTGCTGGCAGGCCAGGGATGCGGTCGAAGTGCTCGGCAGAGGTGGTGCTCGGTGCTCAGTGTTGGAGGGCTGGTCGGAGGCTTGGAATTTTCAGACGACTCAGAGTCAGGCTGTGGTCAGGTGCTTCCAGGATGCTGCATCGGCGACGTTGGAAACTCATGGCAGGAAGAGAGTTTTCTTCCTTCTCCGGTCTGCATGAGATAATGGGACTTTCGAGAGACTTTGAACTTTTTTTTACCGTGCCCATGGCCTGTTCTTCATCAAGTTATGGTATTGCTTGCACTGTTGTAACTATATGTTATAATTATGTGGTTTTTGTCAGTTTTTCAGTCTTGGTGTGTCTTGTGTTTCTGCGATATCACATCGGAGGAACATTGTGATATTTCTTAATGCATGCATTACTAAATGACAATAAAAGAGGACTGCGTGTCCTCATAATCTAATCTAATCTAATCTAATAATTGTTTTCTCTTTGCAGTTGAAACATTAATTATCTGTTTGTATTTTAAACAGTTCTCTTTGCACATAACAGTTTAATATGTTATAGGTATAGCCACTATATGTTAGTGGCTATACGAAATGTAATTCTGGAAAACTCAAGAATCTTCTTTGTTCTGCATTACTTGAATAAGTGCTTTCTTATTGGTTATCTTGGTGGTGGAGTATTGAACAATAACTTTCTATTTGATGAACTCTTATCTATTGATTTGAATGGAATTTTCCTCATCGGTGAGGCCACTGTTGGTTGGGGTTGACCATGGACAATATATCCTAACTGTCTACATGAACAATAACTTCCTATTTGGTGAAATCTTATCTATAGATTTGAATGGGATTTTCCTTGTCAGTGAGGCCAGGCCCTCTGTTGGTAGGGGTTGACCATGGATGATGCATCCCAGTTGTCTATGTGATACACAACTCGGGCAGTATGATCTGGAGATCAGGCTGTTGCCCATGCAGCAGCTCCCCCTCTCCACACAGCAGGTGAATCCAAAGGAGCAGCAGAAACTGATACAGTTTGGCACCAGTGGTGTCACAGGAGTTGCATTCAGCATTGAGCTCAACGTTTGACTGCCTTAGGATCTCCAGCTCCAGACTTTTTCCTCGGGTTTACTTCCAAAGCCTTCCCATCAATGGCGAAACTGCAAGGCATCAGATGTTTTAGATCAAAGTTTTATTTCTAGTAACCTGTAACCTGGCTTTGTCCTTTTTCTTGTCACAGTCATAGAGTCATAGAAATCAACAGCACAGAAACAGACCCTTCAACCCTTCTAGTCTATGCCAAACAATTCACCCTGCCTCGTTTCACAGACCGGCACAGACTATAGCCACCCATCTATATACCTATCTAAATTTTTCTTCAAAATCAAAATCACATCAACCATTTGCAATGGCAGCTCATTTCACACTCTCACCACTCTCTGAGTGAAAAAATTTCCCCTCATGTTCCCCTTAAATATCTCACCTTTTACCATTAACCCATGACCTCTAGTTGTTGTCTCACCCAGCCTTAGAGGAAAAAGCCTGCTTGCATTTACTCATTTTTACCCCTTAAGATTGATGAAACACAACTTACCATTCACAAAGCTATGCCGACTATCCCTGGTCAGTCCCTGTCTATCCAAACACTCATATATCTGGTGCCTTAAAATGCCTAAAAATGCTTTCCCCACTACTGCTGTCAGGCTCCCTGCCCTATAATTTCCCAGTTTATTCTTAGAGCCTTCCTTTAATCCTGGAACAACACAACCTATCTACCAATCATCCACTACCTCACTTGTCACTAAGGATGATTTCAATATCTCTGTTAGGGCCCCTGCAATTTCTGTAATTCCTCCCAGAGGATCTGAGTGAACACCTTGTCAGGCTCTGAGGATTTGTCCACTGTAATTTGCCTCAAGATGGTAACCACCTCCTCCCCTGTCATCTGGATATGGTCCATGACCTCACTGCTGTTTTGTCTCAGCTCTATAGACTCCGTGTCCATCTCCTGATTAAATACAAATGCAAAACATCCATTTAAAATTTTTCCCATCTTTCAGCTCCACACATAGATTACAATTCTGATCTTCCAAAGGACCAATTTTCCCCCTGCAATCCTTTTGTTTTTAACATATCTATAGAAGCCCTTAGAATTCTCCTTCATCTAGCCTGCTCAGGCCTTCTTTTAGCCCATCTGAAATTTTCTCTTTAGTGTTCTCTTGCAATTCTTCTACTCAAGTACCTCTATTGTTCCTTCCTGCTTGTACCTGCTATGAACCTCCTGTTATTTCCCAACCAGGGCCTCAATATCTGCCAAAAACCAATGCTCCCTAAACCTGTTTTCCTTGTCTTTTATTCTGACAGGCAGATACAAGGTTTGTACTCTCAAAATTCCACTTTTGAAGGCCTCCCACTTACCACCTTTGCCAGAAACGAGCCTGTTCCAACCCACACTTGCCAGATCCTTTCTTGCCATCAAAATTGTCTTTTCTCCAATTTAGAATCTCAACCCGATGACTAGATCATCCTTTTCAATACATAAAACTAATAGCATTATGATCACTCGATGAAAGCATTCCCCGAATAAACATCTGTCACCTGTCCTGACACATTTCCTAACAGAAGATCAAGTATTGCACACACTCTTGTTGGTATTTCTATGCACTGATTAAGGAAACTTACCTGAACAGATTTGACAAACTCAATCCCATCCATCCTTTTGCAACACGGGAGTCCGAGTCAAGATGTGGAAAGTTAAAATGATCCACTACAACAACCTTATTTGTTAGAATAGATTTAAGTTCCTTTCATATCACAGAATGTGTACAGTATACAATCTGAAATTCATACTTTTCACAGGCATCCACAAAACAGGAGAACCCATAAAATGAGCAATAGAACAATGAAGCTCCGAAACCGCCCCCCCACCCTTCGCAGAAGAAGCAGCAAAAGCATTAGAATCCCATCACACCCCCTTCGTGCAAACAACAGCAAAAACCAATCTGTGATCCCTCTGCAAATTTATTCCTCTAAATCCTGTGAACTAGATTAACATTAATATGGTCATACCTTTTCTAATTCTCAGTTCCACCCATAAAGCCTCACGAGATGAGTTGTCCAGTCTGTCTGAGCACTGCCATGATATTTCCCCTGACTGGTACCACTACCCCACCCCATTTAATCCCTCCGACTCGATCATGTTTAAAGCAATGGAACCCCAGAATATTGAGCTGTCAGTCTTGGCCCTCCTTCAAGCCAGTCTCACTAATGACTACAATATCATAATGCCATGTGTTGATCTATGCTAGACTTGGCTGCCAGAGGCTATGTGAGACACACGCCATTGGGATCATTTAACAGGTAGTGGGAGCTTATCTCCACTTCTTCCTCCGGCTATGACAGCCTTAAGGAACCATTTTCTAATCTCTATGGGTATAAAATAGCTAAACACAAAGCAGTGTCATCTTAATTTTACTTAACCTTAGCTTTTCTTGTCATTGTTCAGTTTTCTTCTGTTCTATAAATACTTAATAAAACATATGTGAAACAATAAATTTTGTGCTTCTTTCCTGACTTCTAAGAGAACCTTGGATTAGGACATCAGAGTCCAACAGCATCTTGGATGTCCTTGAATGGAACACTTCAACATGAGGACAGATGAGGAACTGATGGGAGAGGTATAGTCAAGGTAAAGTTCAAAGATCAAAGTACACTTATTATCAAATTATGTATGTGCAACCCCCTCACCAGGACTTGTATAACAACTTGTCTCATTCGCTAACTCTGCGAACAGCCACGTGACTCAGGGCAGCTTCCATAAGCAAAATACGTCTAGAGTCGGAATGATTCAGGCTTCAACCAAACCAGAACGTTGTGATGTTCCAATTAGGGATGTTGATTGCAGTGGAAAAACTACCCATACCCAACTATCGGTTGCCAATAAATGACAGATCGTACACCAGTATAAAATTACAAAGAAAATATATTTACCAATTTCCAACTTTATCTAACAGTTAACAGGAAAAATGGCCTATTGCAGTTAAACCAGACTAAATGTGCACATGAGCATTGGAGCTTGTTTCTGTAGTAACTGTGTGTATCGCTTTACTCATGGTGCTGAATTCCCATTGCCAACCACAGGTAGAACTTCCCCTCGTGGAATCCTCTGTCTCATAAAACAGCCCTTGCATTAGGTGGGATCATCCGGGTGTCTTCCCTGATGCTCTTCTCTGCACACAACCACCAAACGACCCCAAACTAGACATACTGTCCTTCAGAAATCTCATCCCGTCCAGCTGTCTACAATAGTCTCTTGCCTCCCACTGGGCAGAAAGTTACAACACTGGCTGACAAAGGAAATTAGGGATAGTATCAATTCCAAAGAAGAAGCATACAAATTAGCCAGAAAAAATGGCTCGCCTGAGGACTGGGAGAAATTCAGAGTTCAGCAGAGGAGGACAAAGGGCTTAATTAGGAAGGGGAAAAAAGATTATGAGAGAAAACTGGCAAGGAACATAAAAACTGACTGTAAAAGCTTTTATAGATATTTGAAAAGAAAAAGATTGGTTAAGACAAATGTGGGTCCCCTACAGACAGAAACAGGTGAGTTGATTATGGGGAGAAAGGACATGGCAGACCAATTGAATAATTACTTTGGTTCTGTCTTCAGTAAGGAGGACATAAATAATCTTCCAGAAATAGTAGGGGACAGAGGGTCCAGTGAGATGGAGGAACTGAGCGAAATACATGTTAGTAGGGAAGTGGTGTTAGGTAAATTGAAGGGATTAAAGGCAGATAAATCCCCAGGGCCAGATGGTCTGCATCCCAGAGTGCTTAAGGAAGTAACCCAAGAAATAGTGGATGCATTAGTGATAATTTTTCAAAACTCTTTAGATTCTGGACTAGTTCCTGAGGATTGGAGGGTGGCTAATGTAACCCCACTTTTTAAAAAAGGAGGGAGAAAGAAACTAGGGAATTATAGACCGGTTAGCCTAACATCGGTGGTGGGGAAAATGCTAGAGTCAGTTATCAAAGATGTGATAACAGCACATTTGGAAAGCGGTGAAATCATCGGACAAAGTCAGCATGGATTTGTGAAAGGAAAATCATGTCTGACGAATCTCATAGAATTTTTTGAGGATGTAACTAGTAGAGTGGATAAGGGAGAACCAGTGGATGTGGTATATTTGGATTTTCAAAAGGCTTTTGACAAGGTCCCACACTGGAGACTGGTGTGCAAACTCAAAGCACACGGTATTGGGGGTATGGTATTGATGTGGATAGAGAATTGGTTGGCAGACAGGAAGCAAAGAGTGGGAATAATTGGGACCTTTTCAGAATAGCAGGCAGTGACTAATGGGGTACCGCAAGGCTCAGTGCTGGGACCACAGTTGTTTACAATATATATTAATGACTTGGATGAGGGAATTAAATGCAGTATCTCCAAGTTTGCGGATGACACGAAGCTGGGCGGCAGTGTTAGCTGTGAGGAGGATGCTACGAGGATGCAGGGTGACTTGGATAGGTTAGGTGAGTGGGCAAATTCATGGCAGATGCAATTTAATGTGGATAAATGTGAAGTTATCCACTTTGGTGGGAAAAACAGGAAATCAGATTATTATCTGAATGGTGGCCGATTAGGAAAAGGGGAGGTGCAACAAGACCTGGGTGTCATTATACACCAGTCATTGAAAGTGGGAATGCAGGTACAGCAGGCAGTGAAAAAGGCGAATGGTATGCTGGCATTTATAGCAAGAGGATTCGAGGACAGGAGCAGGGAGGTACTACTGCAGATGTACAAGGCCTTGGTGAGACCACAGCTGGAGTATTGTGTGCAGTTTTGGTCCCCTAATCTGAGGAAAGACATCCTTGCCATAGAGGGAGTACAAAGAAGGTTCACCAGATTGATTCTTGGGATGGCAGGACTTTCATATGATGAAAGACTGGATGAACTAGGCTTATACTCGTTGGAAGTTAGAAGATTGAGGGGGGATCTGATTGAAACGTATAAAATCCTAAAGGGATTGGACAGGCTAGATGCAGGAAGATTGTTCCCGATGTTGGGGAAGTCCAGAAGGAGGGGTCACAGTTTGAGGATAAAGGGGAAGCCTTTTAGGACTGAGATTAGGAAAAATGTCTTCACACAGAGAGTGGTGAATCTGTGGAATTCTCTGCCACAGGAAACAGTTGAGGCCAGTTCATTGGCTATATTTAAGAGGGAGTTAGATATGGCCCTTGTGGCTAAAGGGATCAGGGGATATGGAGGGAAGGCTGGTGCAGGGTTCTGAGTTGGATGATCAGCCATGATCATACTGAATGACGGTGCAGGCTTGAAGGGCCGAATGGCCTATTCCTGCACCTCTTTTCTATGTTTTCTATGTTTCTATGTAACAAGACAATCCTCACTGGCTGACATAACATTCCTAAGATGAACAAAGTGGCTCCTTACCTTTAGCCGAAGTCAAAACACTCTTACGAGCAGCACACACTGCTTTTGTAGAAAACTACTGAAATAAAATACCTCACAGCATAGCAGTGAAATCCTAAGCAGAGCATTACATATATTATCTACAACTTCATCAGCCTGCAGGCAGCCACAAAATAAAGAAACACCCTGGAACCCATTTGAAGAGAAACCTCACAGAACAGGACCATCAAACACAGTGTCTGAAAAAAGGGAAGGGAGGTGTTGCAGATGAACCAAGTTATTTCCAGGACAGGGTGGATGCTGGAGGCAAGGTTTCTGAAATTGATGAGATCAGCATGGGTGAGGGAAGCTACATCAATGCAGTCAGCAATGTCGTGGAGAAAAAGTCTGTGAGTGTTACTGGTGTGAACTTGGAATGTGGAATCTTCCATGCAATCAATGAAGTCAAAGTTGTGCCCCTGGAAACGCATTTGGTTTACTCCTCCCCCGTCCACCTCCTTATTCTGGATCTACCCTCTTCCTTCCCATTCCCGATGATGGGTCTTTCCCAGAACCCGACTGATTACATCCATTGATGATGCTGTCTCATCTGATGAGTTTGGCCAGCATTTTGTCTATGTTCCCCTCTCCCTCACTCCCTCACTCCCAATGTTGGCTGATCATGAGCAGATGGGCTGTTCAGGGTAATTTTCATCACTGACAGAGGGTAGTACACATCACAGGAGTCATCACTATCACTCTTTTAGTGACCATCAGTGGGGCAGACAGAGGGACTGAGCAGGCAACACAAGACATTTTCAGTGCAATATCTGTGATCAAACACCCTTGTTCAGGATGAGGGTCTGCAGTTTGTTTCTGGAGTCAGAGCTTCTCAGAACCAGATGAGTTGTATTCAGTGATGTGTTCAGAGCAGGTCAGGGCAGACGTGGGGAGCAGCAGCATTTCAGGCTGGGTCTGGGCAGCAGATTCCTCAGACGGTGGGTGTGTCAGGTGATCACCAACCTCCTCCTGCCAGACTTCCTGGAATAGGAAATACAGGCGGTCTCTCAGTTGTACACTAACTGACATTCCTCCCTGCAGGAGTGGGAGCACAGTGCAGGAACACTGCACCATGTGAGCAGACGGAGATGATACACACTTCCCCACTCCAAGCCTGCCCACTGGACCCGCTGTACTCAGTGACACCGACACTGACGGAGATTAATAACGTCACACAGAAGTCAGCAGAACCCTCGGATCCCGTCCAGTGGGACAGAATGGAAAGTGGAGGGATTATGTCGACTTTGTAAAGAGCATTGTTCAGGCAATCCTTGAGAGACTACACATGGTTCTGGTCACTGTGGTGAATTAAACGCTCACACTGAATAGTCACGGATCAGAATCACTGCACTGGCTGGGAAAAGGACTAGATCCCCACTTATGTTACATACCCCGTAACTGGGTTGCCAAACCAGCAGAAATGGAACGCTCGTTACAGTCTGGATTACTAGGAACTAATGAAGTTTTATTAAAGAAATAAGTAGTACAGTACACTAATCGTAAGGATATAAATGCAACAGGTTAGCAATGATAATACACACATATACACAGAACTAAGGTAATAGGAATCAACCAAGCTCTTTCACAGTCTAGGGGTAAAATGATCAATCTTAAGTGAAGCAGAGTTCAGTTCAGTTTAGTGCAGTTCGCAGTAATCGCTGTTGTCATACCATTGGAGAGAGAGATGCAATTGGTTTCAGGCAGACCTTTTTGGATGTCTTCGCAGTTGGTTTTGGACAGACCCTTTGATGTCTTCTATCCCGCTGTGGTCACCAACTGTGACCCCTCCGTTCTGGATACGATCGTTCTTCCATGGTGAACCCAGCACCCAGGCAAGGGCGGACACACACCGCAGGTTCCCACCGATCGTACCTTTATACCCTGTGAATCTATGGTCGGTTTCCGTGAACCGGACCTCCAAACTCCCACTACTTGTGGAGGCACACTGCTCTTTCCAGGGTCTCGTGGTGTGCCGTGCCTTAGCAACCCTGCTCCTTTCATCCCCCTGCTGGGGTATCACTTGTTCATCAAACTTCAAACAGTTCAGGTTCAAAGCAACCGGTCTGTCAATAGCTGAATTGTGTTTCTTTCCTGTTAATCCCTCTCTTCTCCCTTATTAACATTTTGAATGTTTCTCCATTGTCTTTCTTATCTCTCTCATTAGCATCATCAGTCCGGTACCTCTGCTGGGCGTCACACATGAGAATACAGACGGTCTCTTTCAGTTGTCTACTAACTGACATTCCTCCCTGCAGAACACTGCACTGTGTGAGAACACGGAGATGATACACACTTCTCCACTCCAAGCCTACCCACTGGACCCGCTGTACTCAGTGACACTGACACCGACGGAGATTGATAACGTCACACAGAAGTCAGCAGAACCCTTGGATCCCGTCCAGTGGGACAGAATGGAAAGTGGAGGGATTATGTCGACTTTGTAAAGAGTTTTGTTCAGATAATCATTGGGAGACTACACATCGTTCTGGTCACGTGTTGAATTAAAGGTTCACACTGAATAGTCACAGATCAGAATCACTGCACTGGCTGGGAAAGGGAACCTCAGAGTCGTCCTGTGGGACAAGAAGTTACAGATGTGTTTGATGGGGAGAAGATACCTCCACTTGTGTCTGGAACTGGACACAGGGTCATTAAAACAGGGTAATCACTGACAGATCAGAAAGAACTCAGGGGAAACTTCTCCCCCAGAGACAGAGAGAAGGTAGAACTAAACCCAGCCCCACTGGGAACGGCTCGATAATCAGATATGGAGGAATTAGAAGGATAGTGAGGGGTGTGATAGATAGGGGTGGGAGAAAGCTGGTGTTGCACAGAAACACCACCATTAACCAGCGAGGATAATTGTTCCGATTCCCTGCTCTAAACACCATTGAACCCTGCCCAGTGCAGAATGTGGAACCGAGTCACTGAAGATACAGGTAGGTGAGCAGCAGTGGCCAACAACTGGAGAACATCTGGACTCTCCTGCCCTGGGAAAAGGCTGTGGCCATCTTTGTCCTCTCATGGTTTTATATACCACTGTATATAAGTTCCATTATATACCATTAAGCTCCAGGGAATCCTCACCTGTCCAATCTCTCGCGATTAACTCAGGCCTTCCAGACATGGCAATGTCACTGCGCCCTTTCCAGTCTGAGCAAACATTTCCTATAATAAGTTGACCTAAACTCCGCACAGTACTTCAAATGCAGCCTTACCATTGACTTATAGAACTTTAACATAACGTCCCCAATCCCCATACTCAGCACACTGGCTGATGCAGGCCAGCATGCTAAAAGCCCCTTTCAACACCATCTCTATCTGTGATGCCACTTTCAATGAACTGTGTACTCATACTCTGTTCCATTACACTCCCTATCACCCAACCACCCATAGTACACGCCATACACTCAGCCTGCTTCCCAACTATCCTCAGCCTGTTTACAAATTCGATCAAAATTCCCCTGTAATCTACATCAAACTTCTTCACTATCAACTTTTCCTCTTATTTTGAGTCCTCCACAAACTTAGTCATCAAGACTTGTGCATTTTCGTTTGAATTATTTATATACAATAAATCGTTATTAACAAGAGCCTCAACACTGATCCTGCAGCACACCACTGGTCACCGGAGACCTTCTGAGAAACTACCTTCAATCATCTCCCTGCTTCCTACCTCCAAGTCAATCTTGAATCCATATAACTGTCTCTCTAGGATTTCATGAGAACATTCCTACCAGACCAGCCTACCACGTGAGATCTTATCATAGGCCCTGCTAAATGGACAACATTCTGAGCCCAAACTGCATCTACAATTTCAGTTACTGAACAAACAGCTCTGAAGAGGTTCGACAAGCACAACTTTCAACGCTCAAAGCCATACAAATTCCTCCTAAGCAGACACTGTTTATCCAAACGCTGGGACATCCTATCCTTCTGATTGTCCACCAGTAACATCCCCACAAATGAAGTCAGATTCACCAGCCTGTCATTCCTTGGCTTATCCCTCCTATCGTTCTTAAACTACGGAACAACATTGTCCATCAGCCCATCATTTAATGAGCCATCAGACTGAATGCATTGAAATTCAAAAGAATGAGGGGTGACTGCATTGAAATCTACAGAATATTGAAGGCCCTTGATAGAGTGGATGTGGAGAGTATGTTTCTTATGGTGGAGATGTCTAAGTTATTGGGTATATTTAAGACAAAAATTGATAGCTTCTTGATTGGTCAGGACATGGAGATACGGGGAGATGGCAGGAGATTGGGTCTGAGAGAAAAAATAGATCAGCATGATGAAATGGTAGAGCAGACTTGATGGGCCAAATGGCCTAATTTTGCTCTTATATCTCATGGTCTTATTAAATATTTACCTGTAACCCAGTGAAGGGCATTTCAAATATCCTGTATTTCATGAGACACTTTGTAGACAAAGAGAATGCAGGGAACCCAGTGTTACAACCACGGATTCGGCAGTGCAGTAGATACGGCAATTGTTCTTGTGAATGTGTACGTGTCCGCTAATTATTAGTTAATTGTGATAGTATTTAACTCCATACTTATCGTCATAGTGCTTGTTAAGCCTTGAACAAAGCACAGCAATGCTTCACGGCCTGTTTGCATTCGGCCTTCTCTGAGAAATTGGACTGTCGAGTCAACTGACTCTGAAGACTAGCGGTATTCGTTTAATGTTCAGATGTTCTTTTCAGCCACAGTGTTGGTTTCGTTTTCCATTTGATAGTTTTAGTTAATGGCCCTGTTTGGACTAGTGTTTATTAATGTATTTTCCCTTTATGCTGTTTGCATTAAAATTTGTGAGCTACTGACCAAAGATGAAGGTCTCGCTCAAAGTAAGAACTGGAATTTGATGGTAAACACGGTGGGGTAGAGAAACACGATTGAATGAGGACTAACCAGTCAGGAGGGATGGATGACGGGGGTATAAATACCATGAGACCAGACATGCCCAGGTATCATCCCTGATAAAGGTTGCAGAATTTGTCTTTGGAATGCAGGTTAAAATCGATACTTGTACCCAGCAGGAAGCCCGAGAAGAGCTTATTTGTCAAATACGTCAGGAAAGCTCTCGATCCTTTTTCAATACAAAGCTGTTCACTGTACTTCACCACACATAACAGAAATAAACTAATTCCAGTTTCATTTCCTCTCTCCCAGTAACAAATTGGTGAATCTCCTCTGCATCGTCCCCGTGTAACCTTTAACACTATCCACAACACCACTATACTTTGTGTCATCTGAAAACTTACTAACCCACCCTTACTTCCTCATCCAAGTAATTTATAATAATCACAAAGAGCAGTTGTCCCAGAACAAATCCCTGTGGAACAGCTCTTGTCACCGACCTCCAGGCAAAACACATTCTATCTCGTACCGATGTCTGCCTTATGAGCATTTGGAGAAGAAATAGCTTATTAGTGATAATCAGCATGGGTTTGTAAGGGGTAGATCATGACTCATTGACCTAACTGTGTTTTTCAAGGAAGTGACAAAGATATTGGTTGAGTTAGAGCACTGGATATGGTGCGTATGGATTTTACTAAAGCTATTGACAATGTACCCCACAGTAAATGTCACAATCCCTGATTCAGCAGCGTAGCAGTCATGACAATTGCGCTCCTGAATATGCACATGTCAACTAATTGTTATTTCATTGTGGATGGTATTTAACTCCACTCTTTTCATCGTAGCACTTGTTGAGACTTGAGCAAAGCACAGCAATGTTTCACTGCCTGCTTGCATTCAGCCTTGCCTGAGAAATTGGACTGTCGAGTCAACTGACTCTGAAGACTAGCTGTCTCATTTTATATTTAGTTATTCCTTTCAGCCACAGTGTTGGCTTCATTTTCATTTGAGAATTTTGGTTAACGGTCCTGTTTGGTCTAGCGTTTATTGTTTTCTTTTTCCTCTAACTGTTTGCCTTAAAGTCTGTGAAATATCGATCCACTTCAACATCTCTCACTCTGCACTTGGGCCGTATCCAAACCTAGTGACAGTAAGATCATCAAGAAAGTCATCTTTAATGAATCTATGGAAACTTGGCTGCATTTATTCGAATTTGGCTTGGCCACACAATCACTAACCAGAATCACAAAATTCTGTCCTTCAGAATCCTGTCCATTAGTTTCTCTACCACTGGGGTAAGAGTCACTGATCTATAAATCTCAGAATTACCTCCATTTCCTTTCTTGAACAAAACTTGTGATTTCCCAAACTCTCTGCAAAGCTCATCATCAATAAGATCTACCGATTATGGATGGATGACATCTGTTAGTCTCGCGAGACCATGGATCTGTGCCTGGAAAGTCTTACTTCAGTCTCTCCAGGGCACAGGCCTGGGCAAGGTTGTCTGGAAGGCCAGCAGTTGCCCAAGCAGCAAGTCTCCCCTCTCTACGCTACCAATGTTGTCCAAGGGAAGGGCAAGGGCCGATACAGCTTGGCACCAGTGACGTCATAGGAGTTGCTAGAATGAGGTTGAAGCAACGTTGGACTGCCTTAGGGACTCCAGCTCCAGATTTGTCCTCAGGGTTTACTCCCAAAGCCTTTCCCATAAGTAGGGATGGCCGCAAGGCAGCGGAGGTTTGAAATCAGAGTTTTCCCTCTCTTAGATAGACTGCCTTCCCAGGCTGTCGAGCTCCATCTACCTGAAATCTATTGATTACAGCTCAGCATTTAACCCTTACATACTGTTTGGGTCAAATTTGCCCAATTTTGACATTACACGGCAGTAAAAACATCCTAAATGCCATTCTTTTTAGCCGAAATTTGATGACATTTCCTAAAGTGACTCAAAATGCACAAAAATGAAAATATTTAAAAATGTTATACTTCTGTACAGGTGCCACAAATTTCTGTACATCGAGGCTGTCCTGGGTCAATTTTGACCCGTATCTATTGAAATGGATTTTAGATCTCTGAAATATTAATTAAGGATTAATCACCCACTTATTAATGTCAGATCGCTATTTATACATTCCAAGGTTCAAAATTTGGTATAGACATTTGTTATGAGGGGATTCTGGGGCCGGGTCATAATTAACACGGACCATACTGTGACGGTATAGAATACAAACAGGTTGCCTGGGTTAACACCATCATCCCCTCAAAACTAATCAGTAAACTTCAAGACTTCGGCCTCAATACCACCTTGTGCAATTGAATCTTAGGTTTCCTCAGTTGCTGACCCCAGTCAATTCAGACTGGTAAAAACATCTCCTCCACAATTGCCATCAGCACAGGAGCAATTCAGGGATGTGTACATAGTCCCCTTCTCTACTCACTTTATACCTATGACTGTGTGGCTAAGTACAGTTTCAACACTAGACACAAGTTTGCTGGTGACACCACTGTTGTGGGAAGTACAAAGGGGATGATGAATCAACATACAGGAGGGAGATTGAAAACTTGGCTGATTGTTGTAATAACAACAATCTCTCACCCAATGTCAATAAGGCCAAGGAACTGATTGTAGACTCCCGGAGAGGAAAACCAGAGGTCCATGAGCCAGTAATCATCAAAGGATCAGAGGTGGAGAGGGTCAGTGACTTTAAATTCCTGCGTGTCACTATCTCAGAGGACCTGTCCTGGACCCATCATATAAATATTGTTGTGAAGAAAGCACGACAGTGCCTCTGCTTTCTCGAGAGTCAGTGGACATGCAGAGGTTCAGCAGGTCATCGAAAACCCTGGCAAACTTCTATTGATGTGTAGTGGAAAATGTATTGACTGGCTGCATTATGGCCTGGTAGGGGAACAGCAATATCTTTGAGCAGAAAATCCTAGTTGTCCTGGTTGATATTTTTTACTGTTATGCTGTTCTGTATTTCATTTTGTGCTGTTCTGTGGGAGCTGCTTATGTTTGTGTTACGGTTGAAGATAAGAGATCGGAGAATCATGTGCCATCCAATTAGGATGGTCGGATTCAGAGGAGATTTCTCTGGTGAGGGACGCTAAGGTTGGTCTTGAGGCTTTTGTTAGAGAAGGATGAAGAGAGAAGACTCCGGAGAGAAGAGGTCATCAGATTCAACCCAGAGTGGGGCCGTGATTCGATGAACCACGGGCTGATCGGTGGAGGATCGGCGATGGGGAACCATGAGCTCCAATTTGTGCACATTAGACTGTTCCATTAAACTGGGTCCTTTTCCTTTTTTGTTCTTTCTTTACTAACTCTTTAGTCAAATTAACAATTATAAAGCTGAATCTTTTAATTGTATGCGGTGTACTGTCTGTTATTTTGTGGCACTCATTTGTGGTTCGTCCATCGTCGACGATGAAGACCTCGACGCCATTAGTCACTTTGAGACTGGATGCGGTGTGTCTGAAGATGACTGGTCAGGACAATTCAGGCACAGAATGTCCTGGCACATGTTGGGTAGACATGTGTAGACACTGCAGTTGTTGCGCTGGTGGCTCTGGACTTGTGCAGCTCATGCTTATGTTGTGTTTCAGCAATACGCCTTGCTTCGTAAGCTTGACAGCCCTTGTGGATGAGGCCACGCCAGGTAGGGTGGTTTTGTGCCAGCATTTCCCAGGAGGTCGTATCTGTGTCAAATGACTTCAGGGAGGCCTTTAGTGTGTCTTTGTAACATTTCTTCTGCCCTCCATGTGAGCGCCTTCCAGCAGAGAGTTCCCGAAAAAGGAGCTGCGCTCGTCCAGCATGCGGATGACATGACCTGCCCACTGGGTCTGTGCTCTCAGCAGCAGTGTGTGGACTGATGGCAGACTTGCTCTAGAGGGAACTTCAGTGTCTGATACTTTATCTTGCCATCTGATGCCCAATATTCAACGAAAACAAGTCATGTGGAAATGGTTGAGCTGTCTTGCATGCCTTCGATATACAGTCCACGTTTCACAGGCATACAGGAGGGTAGTGAGTACCCCGGCTCTGTAGACCTTCAGTTTTGTTGCTGGACTGATTCCTCAAAGTTCCCATACAATGCCTTCACTATTCTGCAGTTAACTTCTGTATCAATAGTCACTGCTCGGGAGAGGGTGCTGCCAAGGTAAGTAAACTGGTCAACTGCCTGTAGTTTCTGTCCTTTGACTGTGATTTTCGGTTCTGTGTACGGTGCACGAGGGGCAGGCTGGTGCATGACTTCGCTCTTTTTGATGTTGATGGTGAATCCAAAGTTGTCACAAGCCCTGGAGAATTTGTCCATATTGACTTGCATCTCTGGCTCCGAGCCAGCATACAGGGCGCAGTCATCGGCAAAGAGGAAGTCTCTCAGAACAGTCTCCTTCATTTTGGTAATAGCTTGAAGTCTCCTCAGTTTGAAGAGCTTCCCATCCACTCTGTACTTGAGGCTGATTTCAGCGTCACTGTCCTGGAAGGCATTATTCAGCATGACGGTAAACATCATGCTGAACAGTATGGGTGCCAGCACACCGCCCAGTTTGACACCATCGGTGACTGGGAATGCCTCAGAGGATTCTCCGCTGTCCAGCACTTTGCCATCATGCCATCATGGAACAGTTGAATGAATTTGACGGGGCAGCTGAACTTTGTCATGATCCTCCACAGGCTTTGTCAGCAGACAGTGTCAAAGGCTTTTGTGAAGTTACCAAAAGTTATGTAGAGTTCGCAATTCTGCTCCTGACACTTCTCCTGAAGTTGATGCGCAGCAAAAATCATGTTAAAAGTCTCACGACCTTTGTGAAAGCCACACTGTGACTCTGGCAGCAGGCCCAGCTCCAGATGAGTGACCAAACAATTTAGCAGGACTCCTGCATGAGTTTTTCCTGCGATGGAGAGCAGAGAGATTCTTCAGTGGTTGTCACATACTGGTCGATTGTCCTTCCTCTTGTAGAGGTGTACCATGGATGCATCTTTAAGTTCCTGAGGAATGGATCCTTGCTTCCAAAAAGACTGGAACAACTTGGTGAGCTTCTCTATATGTACAGGACCATCTGTCCCTGGGCTTTGCTATTGGATAGCTGGCTGACAGCTTCCGTGACTTCTGCTAGTACTAAGGCATCCGTTAGTCTTGCGAGACCGTGGATCTGCGCCTGGAAAGTCTTCACTCTCCAGGGTGCAGGCCTGGCCAAGGTTGTATGGAAGACCAGCAGTTGCCAATGCTGCAAGTCTCCCCTCTCCACGACACCAATGTTGTCCAAATGAAAGGGCATTAGGACCCATACAGCTTGGCACCAGTGTTGTCGCAGAGCAATGTGTGATTAAGTGCCTTGCTCAAGGACACAACACGTTGCCTCGGCTGGGGCTCGAACTCAGGTCGCTGGTCCAATGCCTTAACCACTTGGCCACGTGCCCACACGTAGGCTTCGGCTACTACCAGTGAGTCATCCATGGTGCTGTTGATGTCGACTTGGGGAATCTTGTCTATCGCCTCATCGTTAATAGATGACGGTCGGTTGAGGACGGCTTCAAAGTGTTCAGCCCATCTCTGCAGGATCTGAGCCTTCTCTGTAATGAGAGTTGTATCATCTATACTCAGGAGGGGGGAGCTCGCGAGAGACTGAGGTCTGTAGAGAGTGTTGAGGGCTTCATAGAATCGTTTCAATTTGTTTCTGTCAGTGTATCCCTGTACTTCATCTGCCTTGGTACTCAGCCAGGCATCTTGCATTTTATGCAGTTTATTCTGGCCTGTCCAGCGAGCACTGGTAAAGGCGTTTTTCTTGGCAGCTGATGAAGGGTCGTTCTGATGGGCACGATGAAGACGGTGCTTTTCAGCAAGTGGAGCCTGTATCCCCTCATCATTCTCATCGAACCAGTCATGCTGCTTGCGGGTAGAGAGCCCTAGCATCTTCAGTGCAGATGAATGGACAGCATCCCTGAAGCGATCCCAGTTGTCCACAGCGCTGCCTACAAGGTGTAGGTCAGCAAGCTCGGTTTTTAAATCTTCAGCCAGTGCTGAAGCAATGCTGGGGTTCTTCAGCCTGGCCACATTGAATCTTTTCATAGCTTTGCTTCCTTGTGGTTGCCTCTTGGGTCTGATGCGGAGCTTCATTTTGGAGACAATGAGCCTCTGATCTGTCCAGCAGACAGCGCCACACATTGCCTTGGCCACTCTGACATCCTGCCTGTCTTTTCTCCTGACAATGACATAGTCAATAAGATGCCAATGCTTAGGGTGGGGGTGCATCCAGGAGGTCTTGTCATGGGTGGGCAGGCAGAAATTGTGTTGGTGATGAGTAGGTCGTGTGCTGCACAGGTCTTCAGTAAGAGTAGGCCGTTACTGTTACATTTTCCCACTCCATGACTCCCAACGACTCCCTGCCAGGCTGCAGAGTCGCACCCTACTCTTGCAATGAAGTCGCAGAGCAAGATCAGCTTGTCGATGCTGCTCACTGCTGATAGTAGGGTGTCTAGTTCTTCATAGAACCTGTCCTTTCTCTTGTCCGGGTTGGTCATTGTGGGGACATAGGCGCTGATCAGGGTGACTTGACTTCTGTTCTGTAGCGGAAGCTGTAGTGCCATGAGCCGGTCATTCACACCCTTGGGGAGACTAGCAAGTTTCCGAACAAGGTGACTCCTGACGGCGAATCCAACTCCAGCATCATGTCCATTCTCCTCTCTATCAGATTCCTTTTTCTCCAGCCCTTCACCTTTCTGACTCACCTGACTTCACCTGTCACCTTAAAACTTGTCCTCCTTCGCCCCTCCCACCTTTTCATTCTGGCACCTTCCCTTCCTATCCAGTCCTGATGAATGGTCCGGCCTAAAAAATGATTGTTTATTCATTTTCATACATGCTGCCTGACCTGCTGAATTCCTCCAACATTTTGTGCCTATTGCTCTGGATTTCCAGCATCTGCAGAATCTCTTGTGTTTATGAAAAAGACCCAGTTATTCCATCTCTGGTTTCAATGAAGGAGCCAATTTTCCATCCATGCCAACACAATTCCTCTTATGTGGCAAGTTGTCAGTTAGATTTTGGAAATATAAATGCTGGTTATCCTATTTGAGAAACATCCTCATTATTCTAGGAGAGATTGGAGAGGGGGATTTTCTTCAAGGAATGTCAAAGGGAAGTTGAATAGAAAATGACAGAGCTCTGGTAGTGAATATTGGGCTGATGTTCCTTTTTAGTGGAGCAGTCAAGGACAGAGGTCACAAATATAAAAGGGAACAGAGTTAGAGGTGACATGAGAAAAATCCTCTTATGATGTGCCACTTCAATGGAATCAGTAATCCACAACTGGAGAAGGAAACTATGAGAGCAGTTCCTGAATGGTTTCCTGGAGCAGTACTTCATGGAACCAACCTGGGATCTTGGATCTGGTCATCACTAATGGGGCAAGGTGTGTATAAAGTGGAATTGGTTTGTTGTTGTCACGTGTACAAAGATACAGAGCAAAGCTTATTTTGCATACTGTTCATACAGATCAGATTCATTACACAGAGCATTGAGGTGGTTCAAGGCAAAACAATAACAGAATGCAGAGTGAAGTGTGGCAGGAACAGAAGCAGAGTGTCATGCAGTTAGACAATAAGGTGCAAGGTCAAACCGAGTTAGATCGTGAAGTCAGTAGTCCAACCTTTTGCAATAGGGGAGCATTTAATAGCTCCATAAATAGTGGGTAGAAACTACCCTTGGGCCTGAAGGCATGTGGGTTTAGGTTTTCTATCTTCAGGCTGATATAACCATATAACCATATAACAATTACAGCACGGAAACAGGCAATCTCGGCCCTTCTAGTCTGTGCTGAACTCTTACCCTATCCTAGTCCCACTGACCTGCGCTCAGCCCATAACCCTCCATTCCTTTCCTGTCCATATATCTATCTAATTTAACTTTAAACAACAGCATAGAACCTGCCTCAACCACTTCTGCTGGAAGCTCGTTCCACACAGTTACCACTCTCTGAGTAAAGAAGTTCCCCCTCATGTTACCCCTAAACTTTTGTCCTCTAATTCTCAACCCATGCCCTCTTGTTTGAATCTTCCCCACTCTCAACGGAAAAAGTCTAACCACACAAACTCTATCAATCCCCCTCATAATTTTAAACACCTCTATCAAGTCCCCTGTCAACCTTCTATGCACCAAAGAATAAAGACCTAACTTGTTCAACCTTTCTCTGTAACTTAGGAGATGAAACCCAGGCAACATTTTAGTAAACCTCCTCTGTACTCTCTCAATTTTATTGACATCTTTCCTATAATTCGGTGACCAGAACTGTACACAATACTCCAGATTTGGCCTTACCCATTCCTTATACAAATTCAACATTACATCCCAACTCCTATACTCAATGCTCTGATTAATAAAGGCCAGCAAACCAAACACTTTCTTCACCACCCTATCCACATGAGATTCCATCTTCAGGGAACTATGCACCATTATTCCTATATTTCTCTGTTCTACAGCATTCTTTAATGCCCTACCATTTACCATGTATGTCCTATTTTAATTAGTTCTACCAAAATGTAGCACCTCACATTTTTCAGCATTAAACTCCATCTGCCATCTTTCAGCCCACTTTTCTAACTGTCCTAAATCTCTCTGCAAGCTTTGAAAACCTACCTCATCATCCACAACACCACCTATCTTAGTATCATCTGCATACTTACTCATCCAATTTACCACCCTATCATCCAGATCATTAATATATATGACAAACAACACAGGACCCAGTACAGATCCCTGAGGCACACCACTACACACCATACTCCAACCTGACACACAGTTATCCACCACTACTCTCTGACGTCTCCCATCTAGCCACTGCTGAATCCATTTTACTACTTCCATATTAATGCCTAACGATTGAACCTTCCTAACTAACCTTCCATGTGGAACCTTGTCAAAGGCCTTACTGAAGTCCATATAGACAATATCCACCGCTTTACCCTCGTCAACTTTCTTAGTAACCTCATCAAAAAATTCAATAAGATTTGTCAGACATGACCTTCCACACGGAGATATGGAGGCGGGGAGAAGATAAAATGTCCAGGGTAGCTGGGCCTTTGAAAATGCTGGCTTTTTTCCAAAGGCAGCAATACAGGGAGACAGAGTAAATGGATGGAAATTGGTTTCTGTGATGTGCTGAGCTGTGTCCACAACTCCTTGCAGTTTGTTTCGGTCATGGGCAGAGATACCAAGCCATGATGCTTGTGGATAGGATGCTTTCTGCTGTGCATTGATAAAATTGGTGAGTGTCAAGGGGGATGTACTAAATTTATTTTATCTCCTGAGGAAGTTGAGGCGCTGGTGAACTTTCTTCCCTGTGATGTCTGCATGGTCATCACTGATGACCCTAACTGTACTGCAGTTCATCATAATTTGTCCTCAAATTAAATGGTCCCATTGAACCACAGTGACCTGGAACATGTGCAGTTTCCCAAGTGTGTTAAGACCATAAGACATAGGAGCAGAATTAGGCCATTCGGCCCATTGAGTCTCCTTCACTATTCTGTCATAGCTGATTATGATCCTTCTCAACCCCATTCTTCTGCTGTCTCCTGTAGCTTTTAATGCCCTGACTAATCAAGAACCCATCAGCTTCCACTTTAAGTATACCCAGTGACTTGGAATCCAAAGTTGTTGACGGCAATGAATTCCACAAATTCTCCACCCTCCAGTTTAACAAATTCCTGATCATCTCTGTTCTAAAGGGATTTCCATCTATTCTGAGGCTGTGCATTCTGATTCTAAACTCCACCACAATAGAAACTGTCTTCTTTCCACCCACTTTATCTAGCCCTTAAAATATTCAAAAGCTTTCAATGAGATACACCACCTCATTCTTCTAAACTCCAGGGAATATGAGCCCGGAGCCAGCATCAAATGCTCCACCTCTATTAACCCTTTTATTCCCTGAATCATTCTTGTGAATCTCCTCTGGATCCTTTCCAATGCCAGCATATCTTCCAGCTAAAGATGGTGCTGGTGAAGCACTGCGATGACTTCTTGGTAGCATACAGAACTATTAACTACTTTATTAATTACATTTTTCTTGAAAATGATCGCTGCAATCAATAGCCTGTAACTTCTCTGTCAGAGTTCAGTTTTTGAAACATCTGCACCATCTGGCATTTTTGTGGTGTGAACTGAAGTTTTGAAGCTGCAGGATAGTTGCGGTGTGGCATGTACAGGCTGAATCGGAGCAGCGAGCTCAGGGGTGGGTGGGGGAATGAGCCAAAAGCTGGTTCCTAGAGTTGACTTAGAGGCAATTTGAAGCAGCATAACTGAGTCCAATATCCACCCTCACCTCTATTTTACTCTTTATATATCTGGAAAAAAAACATGCTGCCCTCTTTTATACTATTGGCTAGCCTACCTTTGTATTTTGTCTTTTATCTCCATATGGGATTTTGAGTTGCCTTCCATTCATTTTCAAAAACTTTCCAATCCTCTAACTTTCCACTTTTTGTTGTGATATTATATGTCCTTTCTTTTGCTTTTATGCTGTATTACATATCCCATGAGTATGATGTAGTTATCTTTCTTTTCAAATCTTTTTATTGTTATATACAGGAAAAATAACATGAGTACATCAAAGTAACAACACTTACAATGCCTCAAAAAAAACATTATCTTAAAGATTGAAAAAAAAATTTGTGATAACAAAAAAACCTACTAAGCAGAAAAGTGAGAAAAAAAAGAACCCATTAGGTGTACAATCATGCGTCATACAAAAAGCTTCCAAAAATAAACATCAAACCGCCAGCAAGAAAAGAAAATATACTAAAAAAATTTACAATTAGATCGTGGAAAAATTATATCAATTAACTCAAATGATAATAACGAGCAAACGAGCCCCATCTTTTCTCAAAATCAAATAAAGGTTCAAAGGTTCGACTTCCAATTTTCTCCAAACTAAGACATAGCATCACTTGAGAGAACCATTGTGACAAAGTGGGAGCTGATGTATCCTTCCACTTCAACATAATGGCCCTCCTAGCTATCAATGTAACAAATGCAATAACATGTTTGTCAGACACAGAAATACCATGAATATTTTGAGGAACTATTCCAAAGAGCACAGTTAATTTATTAGGTTGTAAATTAATTTTAAGTGCTTTAGAAATAGTTGAGAAAACCGACTTCCAGAACTGTTCCAATATAGAACAAGACCAAAATATATGTGTCAGTATAACTATCTCAGTTTTACATCTATCACAATGACTATCAACATTAGAAAAGATTTTAGAAAGTCTCTCCTTTGTCAAATGATAATGATGTACAATTGAAATTGAATCGATGAATGGCTGGCACAAATTGAAGAAGAGTTAACCAACTTCAATAACCGCATCCAATCCTCCATCATAAAAGTCAAATTAAGTTCCTTTTCCCAATCCTGTTTAATCTTAGATAAAGGACACTTATCCCATTGTAATAGTAAATTATAAATTCTTCCAATAGAACCCTTAATCAAAGGATTCATACTCATAATAGGATCTAACAGGTCAGCCTCCAATGTGTAAGGGAAATTACTTAAATATTTTTGTAAAATATATCTAACTTGAAGGTATTGCAGAAAGTGTGGGTATGAAAGAGAATATTTATCAATTAATTGTTCAAAAGACATTAATCTATCTTCTTTAAATAAATCCAAAAAAGAATTAATACCTTTATTTTTCCAAAGTAAAAAAATTGGATCACTCAAAGAAGGCTTAAAGAAGTAATTTCGGTAAATTAAACTATAAAAGTATAAATTTTTTAAGATTAAAAAAATTGCGGAAAGAATATTTAATCACAGGATATAGGTTTAAATTAACAACTTTACCTAATCGCATAGGTAAATGAGCTCCCAATAATGAAGTTAAATAAAACTGTTTTACAACTTTCAATTCCAGGTCTACCCAAATTGGTCGATCACTCTTATCAACCCAGTATAACCAAAAAGACATATATCGCACATTAACAGCCCAATAATACATTCTAAAAATAGGCAAAGCAAGACCTCCATCCTTTGTCAATTTTTGTAAATGATATTTACTAATTCTTGGTCTTTTATTATTCCAAATAAAAGATAAAATAATAGAATCAATCTGAACAAAGAACTTCCTAGTCAAAAAACAGGAATATTCTGAAATAAATATAAAAATTTTGGTAAAATCATCATTTTAACTATATGAATATAACCAACAAGTGAAAATGTAAGTGGACTCCATCTACTAAATAAATACTTCCTAGAGTCTACTAAGGGAACAAAATTAGCTTTATGAAGATCCTTATATTTTTTAGTAATTATAATACCTAAATATCTAAAAGAGTCTGAAACTTTAAAAGGAGTATTAACATATATAGAGACAGAATTATTTAAAGGAAACAATTCACTTTTACTAGAATTTATATTATATCATGAAAAACCTCCAAATTCATTAAATAATTTTAGCAAGGCAGGAATGGATTCGTCAGGGTTAGATATATAAACCAATAAATCATCAGCATAAAGAGAGACCTTATGCATGGTCTCATTCACAAAGATCCCATGGATATTTTTAGCCTCACGAAGGGCAATAGCAAGGGGTTCTAATATTCAATTAAACAACAAAGGACTTAATGGATGCCTTGCCTGTCCCCCGTGAAAGCTGAAAAAAAGGAGACCTATGATTGTTAGTGACAACAGTAGCAATAGGGGCTTTATATATCATTTTAATCCAATTATTAAAATTAACACCCTTGTAAAGAATTACATTCAAGATTTACCCAATGTAGATTTAAAGGTACATCCAAATCTCGTAACCAAAATTTTAAATATTGAATATTAATTGCCCAATAATAGAATCTAACATTCGGGAGGGCAAGCCCCCCCTCCTTTTTAGGTTTCTGTAAGTACCTAAAAGGGTTTTCCCTGGATTCGATTTTAGGAACTTCGCTTCCTTTTACTTCTTCTAAATTGTATAAACAAATGAATAATCCAATAGTTAAGCATACTTTACGTATATGGTTTCAATTTCGAAGATTTTTTGGGTTTAATCAATTTATTCTAGCAAGTCCTATTATATCTAATTTCCTTTTTCAACCTTCCACTATGGATCAAGCTTACTTTGATTGGAAAACCAAAGGTATAATATGTTTTCGTGATTTATTTCTGGATAATTGTTTCGTGTCTTTTGATCAACTTTCTAATAAATATAACTTACCCAGATCTCACTTTTTTAGATATTTACAGATTAGAAACTTTTTAATTACTGTTTCTCCTAATTTTCCACACCCATATCCAATGGACACTTTGGAAAAAAATTTAGATTTAAATCTTTCTCAGAAAATTAACACCAAAGCCAAATTTCTCTAAAACAGTGAATAAATATTTCCATTCAACTCGGTCGAATGCTTTTTCAGCATCCAAAGATAGAACACATTTTGGAATTTTAGAAGAGGATGAATATATAATGTTAAATAGTCTCCGAACATTTGAAAAAGAATAGCGACCCTTTATAAAGCCTGTTTGATCTTTACAAATAATTTTACCCAAAATATTCTCCAACCAATTGGCCATTATCTTTGACAAAATCTTAGCGTCAATATTCAGTAATGAAATCGGTCTATATGAAGCACAGTCAGTAGGACCTTTATCTTTTTTAAGAATTAAAGAAATAGAAGCCTCATAAAAAGTAGAGGGTAAGTCACCTTTCACAAAAGAATCCTTAAACATTTCCAAAATATACGGAGAAAACAACTTTCCAAATTTTTTATAAAATTCTACAGGATAGCCATCAAGTCCTGGGGACTTACCAGATTGCATTGAAAAAATAGCTTTATGAATTTTGGCTTTAGTAATTTGAGCATCGAGAATCTTTTGATCCTCAGCTGAGATTTTAGGAAAAACAATCTTTTATAAAAAATCATTTATTTTAGAGGAATCTAACAGACATTGGGATTTATATAACTCAGCATAAAAATCTTGAAAAATCTTATTAATTTCTTCATATTCCTGAGCTAAGGTGCCATCTTTCCTACAAATTTTCATGATTTGCCTTTTGGCTACAGCCATTTTTAATTGAGATGCAAGCAGTTTATTATTTTTATCTCCAGACATATAAAATTGGTTCTTTAACCTAAGCAAATAACCTTCAATGGGATGAGTTAATAACAGATTATATTGTGATTGAAGTTCCACCCTTTGTTTAAATAAATCAGTATTGAGGGAAATTGCATAAATATTATCTAAATCTTTAATTTGTTTTGAAATTCTATCTAATTCTGCTTTAGTTTGCTTTTTAAGTTTAGCTGAATAAGAAATAATCTGACCATGTAAAAATGTTTTAAATGTATCCCATATAACAAATTTAGACATACACCCTATATCATTAAAAAGAAAAAAATCTTTTATCTGGGTTTCAATGGAAGTAACAAAGTCAGAGTTTTGCAATAATGTCTGAGACATGCGCCAAGGTGGGCGGGCAAGAATGACATCATCAAATTCAAAAGACAAACTCAGAGGCGCATGATCAGATATAGCAATAGCATCATATTCACAATTTTTAACACTAGGCAAGAAGCGGGGATCAAATATAATATATCCTCGAATACTTTTTATAAATATGTGAGAAGAAAGAATATTTTCTATTATTGTGATGAAGATACCTCCACAAATCAATCAACCCAAAATCAATCAAAAAGGAATTAATAAATGACGCGGATCAATTTGGAAGTTGCTGATTGGTTGAGCTCTTATCAATCATAGGATTTAAACAGCAATTAAAATCCTCACCCATTATGAGCATATATTCACTTAAGTCAGGCAGTAAAGCAAATACCTTTTTAAAAAAAGCATCATCTAAGTTAGGACCATACAAATTAACCAAAACAACTTTTCTGTTACAGATTGTTCCTTCAACAATTAAAAATCTACCATTAGAATCTGATTCAATATCCTCTTGAATAAATATATTATGTTTAATGAAAATAGACACGCCTTCTGTTTTACTCTGAGAAGTAGAGTGGAATTGCAAACCATTCCACCATCTAAAAAATCTATTTTGATCTCCCGCCCTGATATGTGTCTCTTGAGCAAAAATTATATCAGGTTGGAATCAGTTAATAATTTAAAAAGTCTTCTTTCGTTTAATAGGATGAGTCCAACCACGTACATTCCAGCTCAGTATACTAATCTGTTTGAACACCATACTATAATTTTATTCTACTTTATGCATGCACAGAGCACATACCAATACAGGATGATCAAAGATGGCGGTGATGAAGGATATAACCAAATAAAAAACACGCATGCTCCGGAACCACCCAATGGGAAAAAACTAACTCTAAACCCACCCACCCACACCCGGAAACCCGAAAGAGGCAAGCGATCTACGATAGAATTCAAAGCTGCTGACTGCTCTGTCTGTGTTTTCTTTCCCTCCCCCCAGTTAATAAAGAAGTAGAGAGACCTTGTGAAAAAACAATAAAGTCTCAGCCGAAAGAGGTACTTACATTCTATCGACGAATAAACAAGAAAGAACCAAAATAATGTTATCTCTTAGAGAGAAAAACCAGCGCCATTTTTAAGTTTAATATTAATTCCCTAAAAAAGCTTTAAATTCAATTATAAAATGTTATAATAAAACAGAAAAAATATAAAAAGCCCTATAAGTGGGAAAAAAAACTACCAATTAGCTGATTAAAAAATAGAAACAAACTAAGTATTAAATTAAAGGAACAAATCTCCTTATCTTCTTCCCTCAGTCGTAGAATGTCCAGAGATCATTTAAACAGATACTTAAATCATAAATCTTTCCAAAGGAAAACCAACAATATGCAATAAAGAACAACTCTCCGTCTTTTTTAATTAATCTCTCAATGACCTTCATAAATCTTCTTTCCAAAATGTGAATAATATACAAATAGCCAAACAGCCTTTCAGATGGATCATTCAACAGCGGTGTTGGCTACAGCAGCAGGTAAAGCCTGAACAAAATCCAGTGCAGCTTTGGATCAAAAAAAGTACGAGGAGGAGAATTAGCAGGGAAAATTTTAATTCTTGTTGGGTACCTCAGAGACGGAAAAAGGTTTTCATCATATGCTTGTTTCATTACCAGGGCAAACTTTGATCTTTGTTCCATTATCTCTCTTGGATAATCTTCATAGAAGCGGAGCTCAGATTCCATAAATCTAAAAACTCTCTGTTTTCTTGCCCGTCGTATTATTTGATCTTTAATTTTAAAGTGATGAAAGCAAACCAGAACAGATCTTGGTTTACTAGAGTCCTTCGATTTCGAGATAAACGCCCCAAGTACCTTTTCTATAGCAGGCGGCTTTGATAGAATGGTAGGAAATAAAGAGTGGAAAAGCTTACCAAAGTAAGCCATTAGATCTCCATCTTCAGCTCCTTCTTGCAGCCCAACAATTCTTATATTCCTTCGCCGAGACCTAGTTTCCAGGTCTATAATCTTATTTTGAAATCTTACCAAACGTTGTAGCTTCAGACAAATTTTGCTTAGTTATCTTCAATTCCACTTCGTGTGAAATAACTTGAGTTTCCAGGTCTTTAAGTTTTCCCAGAAATGACTTCATTTCATTACTATTCTTTTCCAGTTGGTCTTTAATTGGTCCATTCTGATCCTTAATTGAAATCAGTGTCCGAACGATATCTTCAGCCCACGATGGCATTTCATCAGATCTTTCCTTTTGCACCTTTCCTCTCCCATTACCTTTATCACTAGGTTCAGGTAAATTCTTCCCACTTCTTGTAGACATAGACATATTGATCCCCCTCAAGAATCAACAAGTAAAAATTTTAAATTCAAAGCTTAAACTAGGGGGAGAGAAAGAAAGCTAAGAGCAGCACAAAAATACTACTACTCCATTTGCAGACAGGGGCAGTCCTCCATGATGTAATTATCTTGGAAGCATGATGTAATGATCTTGTGATAATGGGGTGATGTGATGTCACGTGCTGGCATACTATAAAAGAAAAAGCCCACCATGGTGACACAGCTCTCATTTTTTATTTTGAGTGTAAGGTTGTGGCCAGCAGTTTCACCAATCGCTGCCAGTTTTTGTTTGTTGCACCTTTGTTTTACCTTTACAGTCCAGTATCGGGGAGTGAAGACATTACCAGATTATCCGAGCAAAGGATTGTGTAGGATTAATGTCGTTCAGCTTCTTGGGAATGATCCACCTTTTTAATCTTAGTTCGGGAATTGTGGCATGCACATTTGAGTAAAAGTCCTGCCAGGGCGGGAAGGTTTGTGCAGTGACCACTCTCCAGTCAAAAGGTCAGTTCCTTTATTTCTTTGTGATTCCTTTGGACAAGACATCTCTCGGCTGAGATCAACAGATTTGTCATTGCTTCGAAGAAATCGTTGCTTCAGGGAAGTCACTCCTTAATGACTGTATAAATCACATGGACTTTTGAATTTACCACTTTAAAATGGTGCTTGGGTGAGAACTCTTTAAGAACAGTTTATAAGTCTGACTGTTCGTTCGATATAGTCGCCCAACTGTTAGCTTCCGGTTAAGTTAGTCGTTCGTTTACTTTTCAATGTTTTGAGCAGAGGTTAATAAATTTTGTTATTCGTTTATATAACCTGACTCAATTTTATAGCCATTGTTGCTGGACACATCACAGATGTCTTTGATATCCATTGATAGTCATGGTTGCAACAACCTCCCTTTAGTTCTTCATCTTTAGGATGTATCAATCTTGCGCCTTCCAAATTGCTCCCAGAAATTCCAGTCATTGATGTTCTGTTGTCATCTTTGCTAGTGTTCTCCTCCAATTAACTTTAGCCAGCTCTTCTCTCATATCTCTATAATTTAATTTCCTCCACTGCAATACTGATACATCTGAATTTATCTTCTCCCTCTCAAAATACAGGATGAAATCTTGCATAATGTGATCACTGCATCCCAAATGTTCCTTTACCTTAAGCTCCCTTTTCAAATCTGGTTTATTACACAACACCCAATCCAGAATTGCCTTTCCCCTAGTTGGCTCAACCACAAGCTGCTCTAAAAAGCCATTTACAAGCACCATCTATTGCAGGGATGGCCAACCTATGGCGCATGCGGCAGAAGTGGCGCATTGGATGATTGGAAGTGGTGCATTGCAGCCCAGTGATGATAATAAAAAAGTACTCGTGCAAAAAGTATTAACCAAAAACCGATTTGTAGAATAAATGTGTTTTTCCTTGTAGTTTTAGCATTCTTTACACTTGTTTACATATTTGTATTATCATCCATTGTCGATAGATATTTTGTAACTTGAACGATATTTGGTTCTATATTTCTGTCTTTTCTTTCCCTGCAAAGTTGAAGGGTCAATCGATCAGCCTGTGCTGAACATGTTTCTTATCTAAACTGGCCTGGACTGACTGAAGGTATAAAAGCAAACCAGGTGTTTACGTTTCCTAGTTACAGCCGGTCGCTATTTGTTCCTTCCCTGCCTTGCTTGTCAGTGTAACTGACCCTGTCTGTCCTGTACCATACCATACGTTCATTTAATAAAACAGCTGGAATTGTGATAGGTGCCTCATTCTTGACTTCTAAAAGTCCTTTTGTGCAATATCCTCTCCAGATGGACAGGAGCACGGTTCAAGAACATGTTATTTGGAAACAGGAAGTAGGAGGGGACCTGGGGGGAGTAATGGGCCGGAGAGAGTGGGGAATAGATAAAGTCGGGGTAGGGGTAAATTTGTTTAGCAGCAGGAAAAATCAATATTCATGCCATCAAGTTAAAGGCTACCCAGAAGGTGTTGCTCCTCCACCCTGAGGGTGGCCTCATCTTGACACAAGCGAAGGCCATGCCCAACATTGGGAAATGGAGTTAAAATATTGAGCCACCGGGAAGTCCCATTTGTGGAGGATGGTGCAGAGGTGCTTGATGAAGTGGTCCCCCAATTTACAACAAGTCTGTTACTTTATTTCCTGCCCTTTATTCCCCTCTCTGACCTTTTACTTCTCACATGCCTATTACTTCTCTCCTCCTTCCCTTTCTCCTATGGTCCTCCATCCTCTCCTATCGTATTGCTTCTTCTCCAGCCTCTGAACTCTAACACCCACCTGTCTTCACCTTTCAGCTTCCAGCCAGCCTTTCCCCTACAAACCCCCAACATTCCATTCTGGCATCTACCCCTTTCTCTCTCCGTCCTGAAGAAGGGTCTTGGTCCCAAACAATGACTATCTATTCATTTCCATAGATGCTGCCTGACCTGCCGAGTTCCTCCAGCACTTTGTGCATGTTACGTTAATTTCTACCAGTCTTCACTCTGTAGGACACAAAGCTTCCCACCAAAAACACACACTAAATTGAAATAACATGGATGAACCTGTAAAAATCACAGGGCTAATTGGAGACAAGTAATCAGGACCCAATGCCTTATGCCAAATGTTTTCGGGAAGAGACTCCAGAGATAATGGACAGTGATACCTGGGGGGGGGATCCTGGAGTGATCTTCCAATGAAGCAACACTCACAGCACGCTGGAGGAACTCAACAGGTCGGGCAGCATCCGTGGAAACGATGAGTCAATATTTCGGGCCGG